>NC_052537.1:11819127-12141018 GCF_016699485.2 Gallus gallus
GGGGTGTGTGTCCCAAGCTTTGGAGCCCTCTGTCCCTGAGCAGCCTGCCCGCCCTGTAATCAGGTGTGGGGAGGCTGCAGCGTTGCAGCCGGCTGCTTTAGCCATCCAGCTGGTGGGAGTGACCCCTCCCTGTCCCGTCAGAGGGTGCAGGTTGAGGTGCTGTTTGTGTGTGGGGTGACCTCCCCGCTCGGTGGGTCGAGGTAGCTCCCTGGGCTTCCAAAGACGAGACGTTGGTGATGTTCTGCTGCTGCCGGGCGGGCCAGCCTGTAGCTCAGGCGTTGGCGGGAGCCTCGTGCTCCGCGGGGCTTCTTGAAGAGGGTGAGGTGTGGGGGTACCGTCCTGTAGGCAGGGCTGTGTGTGCCCCCCCGTGTGTGCTTGGTGAGCTGCGTTCTGAGAGACCCCCTGTACTCAGGTGGGAATGTGGCCCCGGCCTTTCAGAGGCGCGGGGCCGTGAGATGCGGGGTGGGGCTTGCGCCCTCCCTGGAATCGGGGCTGGGATCCCGACTGCGGCCTTTGGCCGTGCCGCCCCGCTGCCTGGCTGCTGAGAGTTGCTCCTGCCGCTGGGGGGGAAACCGAGCTCTGTGGCTCCAGGGGTGTTGTCCACCCGCCTGTAATCAGGGTCTGGGTGCGCGAGCGTTTGTGCTCTGCTGGCAGCCTGTGTGGGGTGACCGCCCCGCTAGCGGGGTGTGGGTCGAGGTGCCCCGGACTGGGAGAGAAGGAGCCTCCCTCGGCCGTAGGGATGGGGGCTGCCCTGTAAGTCAGGGAGCATCTGTGTCCCGGAGTCCCAGGCCCTTTTCAATGGCGGCAGTGGCCGGGGGTCCCCTGTAAGCAGGGAAGCTGACTCTTTGGCTGCTGCTTTTTGTGTGCCCAGCCCCATTTGCCCAGTCTGCCCGCCTCTGTGATCCCCCGCAGCACTGGCTGGAAGTCCGCCGCGTGTCAGTGAGGTGAGAAACGCTGCTCGAAGTGGTTTTTGCGGGGATGACTTGGGGGGGGTGGGATGCAAGGCCTTCCATGGCTGGGTGGTCGCGTGCCGAGTTCCTTAGCGATGCTGTGTTTGCCTTTACCTTCAGGTGGGGGGGCTTGCCACCCTGCAGGTCTAACGGTGTCCCCGCTGATGTTTCAGGAGCTGCTGCAGAAGGAAGAAGAAGAAGCGGCGTGGGGACCTGGGAGGCAGGAGCAAGCAAGAAGAGGAAGCGGAAGCGTGCAGATGCGGGGGGGAAGGAGAGAGGCTCCCTGGGCAAAGCACCTGTCCCGTTAGCAGGGGCACAGTCACGTTTGAGTTGAGAGCTGCCGGCGCCTTTGGTGACCAGGCTGGCGTTGTGCTGGGCGACCTCCCCGTAAGCGGGGCTCGGGTCTTTGCTGTAGTTGGCCTTTTGCCTTGCTGCTCCTAGGGCTGCCTGGGGAGCGTGGCCCCCTGTAACGGAGGGCGAGAGCCACCTCTCCGCACCTGAGTGGGAAATGGAGCTCGCCGGACCCCGAGGCCACCCTGTAAGCAGGGTAGTGCCGTTTCCCTGCCCCTCTTCCTCCCCCGGCCCCTCGGCATCGTTGCCTGATGGTGGCTTGTCAACGCGACGGCCCCGTACTCGGGGTGTGTGTCCCAAGCTTTGGAGCCCTCTGTCCCTGAGCAGCCTGCCCGCCCTGTAATCAGGTGTGGGGAGGCTGCAGCGTTGCAGCCGGCTGCTTTAGCCATCCAGCTGGTGGGAGTGACCCCTCCCTGTCCCGTCAGAGGGTGCAGGTTGAGGTGCTGTTTGTGTGTGGGGTGACCTCCCCGCTCGGTGGGTCGAGGTAGCTCCCTGGGCTTCCAAAGACGAGACGTTGGTGATGTTCTGCTGCTGCCGGGCGGGCCAGCCTGTAGCTCAGGCGTTGGCGGGAGCCTCGTGCTCCGCGGGGCTTCTTGAAGAGGGTGAGGTGTGGGGGTACCGTCCTGTAGGCAGGGCTGTGTGTGCCCCCCCGTGTGTGCTTGGTGAGCTGCGTTCTGAGAGACCCCCTGTACTCAGGTGGGAATGTGGCCCCGGCCTTTCAGAGGCGCGGGGCCGTGAGATGCGGGGTGGGGCTTGCGCCCTCCCTGGAATCGGGGCTGGGATCCCGACTGCGGCCTTTGGCCGTGCCGCCCCGCTGCCTGGCTGCTGAGAGTTGCTCCTGCCGCTGGGGGGGAAACCGAGCTCTGTGGCTCCAGGGGTGTTGTCCACCCGCCTGTAATCAGGGTCTGGGTGCGCGAGCGTTTGTGCTCTGCTGGCAGCCTGTGTGGGGTGACCGCCCCGCTAGCGGGGTGTGGGTCGAGGTGCCCCGGACTGGGAGAGAAGGAGCCTCCCTCGGCCGTAGGGATGGGGGCTGCCCTGTAAGTCAGGGAGCATCTGTGTCCCGGAGTCCCAGGCCCTTTTCAATGGCGGCAGTGGCCGGGGGTCCCCTGTAAGCAGGGAAGCTGACTCTTTGGCTGCTGCTTTTTGTGTGCCCAGCCCCATTTGCCCAGTCTGCCCGCCTCTGTGATCCCCCGCAGCACTGGCTGGAAGTCCGCCGCGTGTCAGTGAGGTGAGAAACGCTGCTCGAAGTGGTTTTTGCGGGGATGACTTGGGGGGGGTGGGATGCAAGGCCTTCCATGGCTGGGTGGTCGCGTGCCGAGTTCCTTAGCGATGCTGTGTTTGCCTTTACCTTCAGGTGGGGGGGCTTGCCACCCTGCAGGTCTAACGGTGTCCCCGCTGATGTTTCAGGAGCTGCTGCAGAAGGAAGAAGAAGAAGCGGCGTGGGGACCTGGGAGGCAGGAGCAAGCAAGAAGAGGAAGCGGAAGCGTGCAGATGCGGGGGGGAAGGAGAGAGGCTCCCTGGGCAAAGCACCTGTCCCGTTAGCAGGGGCACAGTCACGTTTGAGTTGAGAGCTGCCGGCGCCTTTGGTGACCAGGCTGGCGTTGTGCTGGGCGACCTCCCCGTAAGCGGGGCTCGGGTCTTTGCTGTAGTTGGCCTTTTGCCTTGCTGCTCCTAGGGCTGCCTGGGGAGCGTGGCCCCCTGTAACGGAGGGCGAGAGCCACCTCTCCGCACCTGAGTGGGAAATGGAGCTCGCCGGACCCCGAGGCCACCCTGTAAGCAGGGTAGTGCCGTTTCCCTGCCCCTCTTCCTCCCCCGGCCCCTCGGCATCGTTGCCTGATGGTGGCTTGTCAATGCGACAGCCCCGTACTCGGGGTGTGCGTCACGGCATTTGGCCGCTGGCTTTACCTGAGAAGCCCCTTGGCACGTTGAGGTCTGTGGCCTCCGTGCAGCCTAGGGACAGGTCACAGGCTCTTGTCTGTTGCCCGTGGTTGTGGGTTTATTCCCAGGTGTTGGCTGTGCTGCGTTGTCCTTCCCTTCTGGAAAGTCGTGCCTGTGTGTGCGTGTTCCCCTTCCTTTCCTTGTTTGTGTTTGTGGAGTGGTTGAGCGGCTGTGCTTTCCCTTTAGGCCTCCACAAAGATGGCTGCAGCTTAGCTTTGACTTCCCGGGGGGGAATGGAGGACTTTGGTGCATGCCGCAAAAGGGGTGTTCCCTCTTAGTCCTGCGAGCGCAGCGAGTGTCCTGTCTTCCTACTATTTTCCTTAGTGCAGATCAGAGCCACACGGTAGTTCTGTGGCCAAGGCCTCCCTGTAGCCAGGGCTTGGGCCTGTCCTTGCGTGGCCGCCTGTCCTGCTGGCGGCGGTGACAGCCCCGTACTCGGGGTGTGTGTCCCAAGCTTCGGAGCCCTCTGTCCCTGAGCAGCCCGCCCGCCCTGTAATCAGGTGTGGGGAGGCTGCAGCGTTGCAGCCGGCTGCTTTAGCCATCCAGCTGGTGGGAGTGACCCCTCCCTGTCCCGTCAGAGGGTGCAGGTTGAGGTGCTGTTTGTGTGTGGGGTGACCTCCCCGCTCGGTGGGTCGAGGTAGCTCCCTGGGCTTCCAAAGACGAGACGTTGGTGATGTTCTGCTGCTGCCGGGCGGGCCAGCCTGTAGCTCAGGCGTTGGCGGGAGCCTCGTGCTCCGCGGGGCTTCTTGAAGAGGGTGAGGTGTGGGGGTACCGTCCTGTAGGCAGGGCTGTGTGTGCCCCCCGTGTGTGCTTGGTGAGCTGCGTTCTGAGAGACCCCCTGTACTCAGGTGGGAATGTGGCCCCGGCCTTTCAGAGGCGCGGGGCCGTGAGATGCGGGGTGGGGCTTGCGCCCTCCCTGGAATCGGGGCTGGGATCCCGACTGCGGCCTTTGGCCGTGCCGCCCCGCTGCCTGGCTGCTGAGAGTTGCTCCTGCCGCTGGGGGGGAAACCGAGCTCTGTGGCTCCAGGGGTGTTGTCCACCCGCCTGTAATCAGGGTCTGGGTGCGCGAGCGTTTGTGCTCTGCTGGCAGCCTGTGTGGGGTGACCGCCCCGCTAGCGGGGTGTGGGTCGAGGTGCCCCGGACTGGGAGAGAAGGAGCCTCCCTCGGCCGTAGGGATGGGGGCTGCCCTGTAAGTCAGGGAGCATCTGTGTCCCGGAGTCCCAGGCCCTTTTCAATGGCGGCAGTGGCCGGGGGTCCCCTGTAAGCAGGGAAGCTGACTCTTTGGCTGCTGCTTTTTGTGTGCCCAGCCCCATTTGCCCAGTCTGCCTGCCTCTGTGATCCCCCGCAGCACTGGCTGGAAGTCCGCCGCGTGTCAGTGAGGTGAGAAACGCTGCTCGAAGTGGTTTTTGCGGGGATGACTTGGGGGGGGTGGGATGCAAGGCCTTCCATGGCTGGGTGGTCGCGTGCCGAGTTCCTTAGCGATGCTGTGTTTGCCTTTACCTTCAGGTGGGGGGGCTTGCCACCCTGCAGGTCTAACGGTGTCCCCGCTGATGTTTCAGGAGCTGCTGCAGAAGGAAGAAGAAGAAGCGGCGTGGGGACCTGGGAGGCAGGAGCAAGCAAGAAGAGGAAGCGGAAGCGTGCAGATGCGGGGGGGAAGGAGAGAGGCTCCCTGGGCAAAGCACCTGTCCCGTTAGCAGGGGCACAGTCACGTTTGAGTTGAGAGCTGCCGGCGCCTTTGGTGACCAGGCTGGCGTTGTGCTGGGCGACCTCCCCGTAAGCGGGGCTCGGGTCTTTGCTGTAGTTGGCCTTTTGCCTTGCTGCTCCTAGGGCTGCCTGGGGAGCGTGGCCCCCTGTAACGGAGGGCGAGAGCCACCTCTCCGCACCTGAGTGGGAAATGGAGCTCGCCGGACCCCGAGGCCACCCTGTAAGCAGGGTAGTGCCGTTTCCCTGCCCCTCTTCCTCCCCCGGCCCCTCGGCATCGTTGCCTGATGGTGGCTTGTCAACGCGACGGCCCCGTACTCGGGGTGTGCGTCACGGCATTTGGCCGCTGGCTTTACCTGAGAAGCCCCTTGGCACGTTGAGGTCTGTGGCCTCCGTGCAGCCTAGGGACAGGTCACAGGCTCTTGTCTGTTGCCCGTGGTTGTGGGTTTATTCCCAGGTGTTGGCTGTGCTGCGTTGTCCTTCCCTTCTGGAAAGTCGTGCCTGTGTGTGCGTGTTCCCCTTCCTTTCCTTGTTTGTGTTTGTGGAGTGGTTGAGCGGCTGTGCTTTCCCTTTAGGCCTCCACAAAGATGGCTGCAGCTTAGCTTTGACTTCCCGGGGGGGAATGGAGGACTTTGGTGCATGCCGCAAAAGGGGTGTTCCCTCTTAGTCCTGCGAGCGCAGCGAGTGTCCTGTCTTCCTACTATTTTCCTTAGTGCAGATCAGAGCCACACGGTAGTTCTGTGGCCAAGGCCTCCCTGTAGCCAGGGCTTGGGCCTGTCCTTGCGTGGCCGCCTGTCCTGCTGGCGGCGGTGACAGCCCCGTACTCGGGGTGTGTGTCCCAAGCTTCGGAGCCCTCTGTCCCTGAGCAGCCCGCCCGCCCTGTAATCAGGTGTGGGGAGGCTGCAGCGTTGCAGCCGGCTGCTTTAGCCATCCAGCTGGTGGGAGTGACCCCTCCCTGTCCCGTCAGAGGGTGCAGGTTGAGGTGCTGTTTGTGTGTGGGGTGACCTCCCCGCTCGGTGGGTCGAGGTAGCTCCCTGGGCTTCCAAAGACGAGACGTTGGTGATGTTCTGCTGCTGCCGGGCGGGCCAGCCTGTAGCTCAGGCGTTGGCGGGAGCCTCGTGCTCCGCGGGGCTTCTTGAAGAGGGTGAGGTGTGGGGGTACCGTCCTGTAGGCAGGGCTGTGTGTGCCCCCCCGTGTGTGCTTGGTGAGCTGCGTTCTGAGAGACCCCCTGTACTCAGGTGGGAATGTGGCCCCGGCCTTTCAGAGGCGCGGGGCCGTGAGATGCGGGGTGGGGCTTGCGCCCTCCCTGGAATCGGGGCTGGGATCCCGACTGCGGCCTTTGGCCGTGCCGCCCCGCTGCCTGGCTGCTGAGAGTTGCTCCTGCCGCTGGGGGGGAAACCGAGCTCTGTGGCTCCAGGGGTGTTGTCCACCCGCCTGTAATCAGGGTCTGGGTGCGCGAGCGTTTGTGCTCTGCTGGCAGCCTGTGTGGGGTGACCGCCCCGCTAGCGGGGTGTGGGTCGAGGTGCCCCGGACTGGGAGAGAAGGAGCCTCCCTCGGCCGTAGGGATGGGGGCTGCCCTGTAAGTCAGGGAGCATCTGTGTCCCGGAGTCCCAGGCCCTTTTCAATGGCGGCAGTGGCCGGGGGTCCCCTGTAAGCAGGGAAGCTGACTCTTTGGCTGCTGCTTTTTGTGTGCCCAGCCCCATTTGCCCAGTCTGCCCGCCTCTGTGATCCCCCGCAGCACTGGCTGGAAGTCCGCCGCGTGTCAGTGAGGTGAGAAACGCTGCTCGAAGTGGTTTTTGCGGGGATGACTTGGGGGGGGTGGGATGCAAGGCCTTCCATGGCTGGGTGGTCGCGTGCCGAGTTCCTTAGCGATGCTGTGTTTGCCTTTACCTTCAGGTGGGGGGGCTTGCCACCCTGCAGGTCTAACGGTGTCCCCGCTGATGTTTCAGGAGCTGCTGCAGAAGGAAGAAGAAGAAGCGGCGTGGGGACCTGGGAGGCAGGAGCAAGCAAGAAGAGGAAGCGGAAGCGTGCAGATGCGGGGGGGAAGGAGAGAGGCTCCCTGGGCAAAGCACCTGTCCCGTTAGCAGGGGCACAGTCACGTTTGAGTTGAGAGCTGCCGGCGCCTTTGGTGACCAGGCTGGCGTTGTGCTGGGCGACCTCCCCGTAAGCGGGGCTCGGGTCTTTGCTGTAGTTGGCCTTTTGCCTTGCTGCTCCTAGGGCTGCCTGGGGAGCGTGGCCCCCTGTAACGGAGGGCGAGAGCCACCTCTCCGCACCTGAGTGGGAAATGGAGCTCGCCGGACCCCGAGGCCACCCTGTAAGCAGGGTAGTGCCGTTTCCCTGCCCCTCTTCCTCCCCCGGCCCCTCGGCATCGTTGCCTGATGGTGGCTTGTCAACGCGACGGCCCCGTACTCGGGGTGTGCGTCACGGCATTTGGCCGCTGGCTTTACCTGAGAAGCCCCTTGGCACGTTGAGGTCTGTGGCCTCCGTGCAGCCTAGGGACAGGTCACAGGCTCTTGTCTGTTGCCCGTGGTTGTGGGTTTATTCCCAGGTGTTGGCTGTGCTGCGTTGTCCTTCCCTTCTGGAAAGTCGTGCCTGTGTGTGCGTGTTCCCCTTCCTTTCCTTGTTTGTGTTTGTGGAGTGGTTGAGCGGCTGTGCTTTCCCTTTAGGCCTCCACAAAGATGGCTGCAGCTTAGCTTTGACTTCCCGGGGGGGAATGGAGGACTTTGGTGCATGCCGCAAAAGGGGTGTTCCCTCTTAGTCCTGCGAGCGCAGCGAGTGTCCTGTCTTCCTACTATTTTCCTTAGTGCAGATCAGAGCCACACGGTAGTTCTGTGGCCAAGGCCTCCCTGTAGCCAGGGCTTGGGCCTGTCCTTGCGTGGCCGCCTGTCCTGCTGGCGGCGGTGACAGCCCCGTACTCGGGGTGTGTGTCCCAAGCTTCGGAGCCCTCTGTCCCTGAGCAGCCCGCCCGCCCTGTAATCAGGTGTGGGGAGGCTGCAGCGTTGCAGCCGGCTGCTTTAGCCATCCAGCTGGTGGGAGTGACCCCTCCCTGTCCCGTCAGAGGGTGCAGGTTGAGGTGCTGTTTGTGTGTGGGGTGACCTCCCCGCTCGGTGGGTCGAGGTAGCTCCCTGGGCTTCCAAAGACGAGACGTTGGTGATGTTCTGCTGCTGCCGGGCGGGCCAGCCTGTAGCTCAGGCGTTGGCGGGAGCCTCGTGCTCCGCGGGGCTTCTTGAAGAGGGTGAGGTGTGGGGGTACCGTCCTGTAGGCAGGGCTGTGTGTGCCCCCCCGTGTGTGCTTGGTGAGCTGCGTTCTGAGAGACCCCCTGTACTCAGGTGGGAATGTGGCCCCGGCCTTTCAGAGGCGCGGGGCCGTGAGATGCGGGGTGGGGCTTGCGCCCTCCCTGGAATCGGGGCTGGGATCCCGACTGCGGCCTTTGGCCGTGCCGCCCCGCTGCCTGGCTGCTGAGAGTTGCTCCTGCCGCTGGGGGGGAAACCGAGCTCTGTGGCTCCAGGGGTGTTGTCCACCCGCCTGTAATCAGGGTCTGGGTGCGCGAGCGTTTGTGCTCTGCTGGCAGCCTGTGTGGGGTGACCGCCCCGCTAGCGGGGTGTGGGTCGAGGTGCCCCGGACTGGGAGAGAAGGAGCCTCCCTCGGCCGTAGGGATGGGGGCTGCCCTGTAAGTCAGGGAGCATCTGTGTCCCGGAGTCCCAGGCCCTTTTCAATGGCGGCAGTGGCCGGGGGTCCCCTGTAAGCAGGGAAGCTGACTCTTTGGCTGCTGCTTTTTGTGTGCCCAGCCCCATTTGCCCAGTCTGCCCGCCTCTGTGATCCCCCGCAGCACTGGCTGGAAGTCCGCCGCGTGTCAGTGAGGTGAGAAACGCTGCTCGAAGTGGTTTTTGCGGGGATGACTTGGGGGGGGTGGGGTTGGTGGGATGCAAGGCCTTCCATGGCTGGGTGGTCGCGTGCTGAGTTCCTTAGCGATGCTGTGTTTGCCTTTACCTTCAGGTGGGGGGGCTTGCCACCCTGCAGGTCTAATGGTGTCCCCGCTGATGTTTCAGGAGCTGCTGCAGAAGGAAGAAGAAGAAGCGGCGTGGGGACCTGGGAGGCAGGAGCAAGCAAGAAGAGGAAGCGGAAGCGTGCAGATGCGGGGGGGAAGGAGAGAGGCTCCCTGGGCAAAGCACCTGTCCCGTTAGCAGGGGCACAGTCACGTTTGAGTTGAGAGCTGCCGGCGCCTTTGGTGACCAGGCTGGCGTTGTGCTGGGCGACCTCCCCGTAAGCGGGGCTCGGGTCTTTGCTGTAGTTGGCCTTTTGCCTTGCTGCTCCTAGGGCTGCCTGGGGAGCGTGGCCCCCTGTAACGGAGGGCGAGAGCCACCTCTCCGCACCTGAGTGGGAAATGGAGCTCGCCGGACCCCAAGGCCACCCTGTAAGCAGGGTAGTGCCGTTTCCCTGCCCCTCTTCCTCCCCCGGCCCCTCGGCATTGTTGCCTGATGGTGGCTTGTCAACGCGACGGCCCCGTACTCGGGGTGTGTGTCCCAAGCTTTGGAGCCCTCTGTCCCTGAGCAGCCTGCCCGCCCTGTAATCAGGTGTGGGGAGGCTGCAGCGTTGCAGCCGGCTGCTTTAGCCATCCAGCTGGTGGGAGTGACCCCTCCCTGTCCCGTCAGAGGGTGCAGGTTGAGGTGCTGTTTGTGTGTGGGGTGACCTCCCCGCTCGGTGGGTCGAGGTAGCTCCCTGGGCTTCCAAAGACGAGACGTTGGTGATGTTCTGCTGCTGCCGGGCGGGCCAGCCTGTAGCTCAGGCGTTGGCGGGAGCCTCGTGCTCCGCGGGGCTTCTTGAAGAGGGTGAGGTGTGGGGGTACCGTCCTGTAGGCAGGGCTGTGTGTGCCCCCCGTGTGTGCTTGGTGAGCTGCGTTCTGAGAGACCCCCTGTACTCAGGTGGGAATGTGGCCCCGGCCTTTCAGAGGCGCGGGGCCGTGAGATGCGGGGTGGGGCTTGCGCCCTCCCTGGAATCGGGGCTGGGATCCCGACTGCGGCCTTTGGCCGTGCCGCCCCGCTGCCTGGCTGCTGAGAGTTGCTCCTGCCGCTGGGGGGGAAACCGAGCTCTGTGGCTCCAGGGGTGTTGTCCACCCGCCTGTAATCAGGGTCTGGGTGCGCGAGCGTTTGTGCTCTGCTGGCAGCCTGTGTGGGGTGACCGCCCCGCTAGCGGGGTGTGGGTCGAGGTGCCCCGGACTGGGAGAGAAGGAGCCTCCCTCGGCCGTAGGGATGGGGGCTGCCCTGTAAGTCAGGGAGCATCTGTGTCCCGGAGTCCCAGGCCCTTTTCAATGGCGGCAGTGGCCGGGGGTCCCCTGTAAGCAGGGAAGCTGACTCTTTGGCTGCTGCTTTTTGTGTGCCCAGCCCCATTTGCCCAGTCTGCCCGCCTCTGTGATCCCCCGCAGCACTGGCTGGAAGTCCGCCGCGTGTCAGTGAGGTGAGAAACGCTGCTCGAAGTGGTTTTTGCGGGGATGACTTGGGGGGGGTGGGGTTGGTGGGATGCAAGGCCTTCCATGGCTGGGTGGTCGCGTGCCGAGTTCCTTAGCGATGCTGTGTTTGCCTTTACCTTCAGGTGGGGGGGCTTGCCACCCTGCAGGTCTAACGGTGTCCCCGCTGATGTTTCAGGAGCTGCTGCAGAAGGAAGAAGAAGAAGCGGCGTGGGGACCTGGGAGGCAGGAGCAAGCAAGAAGAGGAAGCGGAAGCGTGCAGATGCGGGGGGGAAGGAGAGAGGCTCCCTGGGCAAAGCACCTGTCCCGTTAGCAGGGGCACAGTCACGTTTGAGTTGAGAGCTGCCGGCGCCTTTGGTGACCAGGCTGGCGTTGTGCTGGGCGACCTCCCCGTAAGCGGGGCTCGGGTCTTTGCTGTAGTTGGCCTTTTGCCTTGCTGCTCCTAGGGCTGCCTGGGGAGCGTGGCCCCCTGTAACGGAGGGCGAGAGCCACCTCTCCGCACCTGAGTGGGAAATGGAGCTCGCCGGACCCCGAGGCCACCCTGTAAGCAGGGTAGTGCCGTTTCCCTGCCCCTCTTCCTCCCCCGGCCCCTCGGCATCGTTGCCTGATGGTGGCTTGTCAACGCGACGGCCCCGTACTCGGGGTGTGCGTCACGGCATTTGGCCGCTGGCTTTACCTGAGAAGCCCCTTGGCACGTTGAGGTCTGTGGCCTCCGTGCAGCCTAGGGACAGGTCACAGGCTCTTGTCTGTTGCCCGTGGTTGTGGGTTTATTCCCAGGTGTTGGCTGTGCTGCGTTGTCCTTCCCTTCTGGAAAGTCGTGCCTGTGTGTGCGTGTTCCCCTTCCTTTCCTTGTTTGTGTTTGTGGAGTGGTTGAGCGGCTGTGCTTTCCCTTTAGGCCTCCACAAAGATGGCTGCAGCTTAGCTTTGACTTCCCGGGGGGGAATGGAGGACTTTGGTGCATGCCGCAAAAGGGGTGTTCCCTCTTAGTCCTGCGAGCGCAGCGAGTGTCCTGTCTTCCTACTATTTTCCTTAGTGCAGATCAGAGCCACACGGTAGTTCTGTGGCCAAGGCCTCCCTGTAGCCAGGGCTTGGGCCTGTCCTTGCGTGGCCGCCTGTCCTGCTGGCGGCGGTGACAGCCCCGTACTCGGGGTGTGTGTCCCAAGCTTCGGAGCCCTCTGTCCCTGAGCAGCCCGCCCGCCCTGTAATCAGGTGTGGGGAGGCTGCAGCGTTGCAGCCGGCTGCTTTAGCCATCCAGCTGGTGGGAGTGACCCCTCCCTGTCCCGTCAGAGGGTGCAGGTTGAGGTGCTGTTTGTGTGTGGGGTGACCTCCCCGCTCGGTGGGTCGAGGTAGCTCCCTGGGCTTCCAAAGACGAGACGTTGGTGATGTTCTGCTGCTGCCGGGCGGGCCAGCCTGTAGCTCAGGCGTTGGCGGGAGCCTCGTGCTCCGCAGGGCTTCTTGAAGAGGGTGAGGTGTGGGGGTACCGTCCTGTAGGCAGGGCTGTGTGTGCTCCCCGTTTGTGCTTGGTGAGCTGCGTTCTGAGAGACCCCCTGTACTCAGGTGGGAATGTGGCCCCGGCCTTTCAGAGGCGCGGGGCCGTGAGACGCGGGGTGGGGCTTGCGCCCTCCCTGGAATCGGGGCTGGGATCCCGACTGCGGCCTTTGGCCGTGCCGCCCCGCTGCCTGGCTGCTGAGAGTTGCTCCTGCCGCTGGGGGGGAAACCGAGCTCTGTGGCTCCAGGGGTGTTGTCCACCCGCCTGTAATCAGGGTCTGGGTGCGTGAGCGTTTGTGCTCTGCTGGCAGCCTGTGTGGGGTGACCACCCCGCTAGCGGGGTGTGGGTCGAGGTGCCCCGGACTGGGAGAGAAGGAGCCTCCCTCGGCCGTAGGGATGGGGGCTGCCCTGTAAGTCAGGGAGCATCTGTGTCCCGGAGTCCCAGGCCCTTTTCAATGGCGGCAGTGGCCGGGGGTCCCCTGTAAGCAGGGAAGCTGACTCTTTGGCTGCTGCTTTTTGTGTGCCCAGCCCCATTTGCCCGGTCTGCCTGCCTCTGTGATCCCCCGCAGCACTGGCTGGAAGTCCGCCGCGTGTCAGTGAGGTGAGAAAAGCTGCTCGAAGTAGTTTTTGCTGGGATGATGCTGGGGGTGGGGGGCGGGGGGTTGGGGGGGAAGGAAGGGAACAGGGCTGCGAGGCCTTTCTTGGTTGGGTGGTCGCGTGCCGAGTTCCTTTGCGATGCTGCGTTTGCCTTTTCCGCCGGGTGGGGGGCTTGCCACCGCGCAGGTCTAATGGTGTCCCCGCTGATTTTTCAGGAGCTGCTTCAGAAGAAAGAAGAAGCGGCGTGGGGACCTGGGCTGCAAAATCAAGATTGGGTATCTGTTGACTGTTTTTCTTGTATTTCTTTGCCTTTTGGAGCCACAGTTTTGAACAGTTGTGTAAGACTTTATCACTCTTTTTGTCAGCGTCGTCAGCTGTGAATAAAGTTTTTTTTCCATGTTGTTTTTCCTGTTATATTTGCTGTTCTTTTCCTTTTTGTATTTATTCTTGGTTTTGAGTCTTTGGTAGCAGTAATTATTTTGTTTCTTACTAGTTGATTTTCCTGCCAAGCTTTCTCACAGAATCTCAGAGTGGTGCCGGTTTGAAGGTACCTCAAGTATCATGGATCTCCATTCTCCTTGACACAGGTGTGGCCACTAACCTTCTCATTTGATACTAGACCAGGCTGTCCAGAGCCCCATCCAACCTGGCCTTGAACATCTCCGGGGACGGTGTATCCGCAGTCTCTCTGGGCAGCTTGTTTCTCTGCCTCGCCGTTCTTATAGTGAAGAACTTCCCCCTGACATCCAACCTAAATCTTCCCTCCCTGAACTTAAAACCATTTCCCCTTGTTCTCCTGTTATCTATCCTGTCAAACAGTTGACTCCCCTCCTGTTTATAGGCTCTATTCAGGTACTGAAATGCTGCGGTTAGTTTACCCAGCCGCTTTCTTCTCTCTATACTTAACAAGCCCAGCTACCTCAGCCTGTCTTTGTAGGGGAGGTGCTCCAGCTCCCTGTTTATCTTTGTGTCCCTCCTCTGGATCCTCTCCAACAGCTCTCTTTCTTTTCCTCCTCCCTTCAGGAAAATTATACAAGCTGAGGTGAGGATATTGGTGGTCTTAGTTTGGGGCCTAGGACTGTCTGATGTGGCTTAGCTTCACTTAATCTTTCCTATGTCCTTTGTCAAGCAGCCTCAGGTGTAGGTTTTTAGCCAGGTAAGATGCCTCTGTTCCACTTTCTCTTGTGCTTAAGTCTTTTCCCTTTTGTGTTTTTATTTTCAGAGGTGTCAGCCAAATGCTAGACATTTCTTTGGTTTATGGGATGAATGTGGTCAGGGTTAGTTGTATGTGCCTGGTTCCTCATGAACTGTCAATGTGGTTCTTTCTGCTGGTGCTGTATCCCTTCTCTTTTTTCAAACCTGATGTTACTGCATGTTCTGTGGTAACTTGGCCTTGATTGATGGGGCTCATGATTTTGCTTCTCTAATGCTGTGGCTAACTTGGCTGGTAGTTTAGCCTTATGCAGCTCACTCCTTTGCTTCCCAGGGGGAAGGAGGAGAGACTGGGGCAGGGGGGGAGCAAGTAGAACTAGCTGCTGTCCAAGAAAGAGAGTGGGGTAAGAAGAGCATTAAAACAACAATTCCAGTAAATGGGAAAGCTAGAAGGATAAGTCACCACAAAGGGAGTGGCAGAAGGTGTGATGTGTTTTGATAAGCATCTTATCCTAACACTAAGACTGCTACCTGAAGTTTAGTTCTGAAGGTTCTCTGATTGCTGTTGTAAATCCAGTAAAACTTAAATAGGTTTAAGTGTGCTGTGTACAAGCTTCAGTAGTATTTCTGTAGCAATGCACAAAGGGATAGAAATCATTTTACCAATATAGATTTTTCTGGACGAGTATCTGCAGCGTCCCACCTCAGCTGTGTGGATCAGCCGGTACCTTGCACAGAGGCCTGTCTTTCACCTCTATGCTTTTTAGTTCATCGTTTAAAAGAGAACTTTGAAATCTTTCCGAACTTGGCATGTAATATTTCTTTTCAGTGAGAAAGAAGAAAACCACTCTTGCCTGCAGGTATACAGAGCACGCTGAAAAGATCAGACTTTCAGACTTCCTGCATAATTTAGAATCTAGTTAGAACACAGGTCAAACGTTTTTGAGTACCATCTAGAAAATGAGAACGTTAAACTGAGGTAGTGTATGAATTTGTGTAGTCTGACAGCCTCAATGATCCCCTGACAAACTTATTGCCTTAATTTGATGGCTTTTCTAGGCAAATGAGCTTATAAGTGATAGGTCTTGCAAAGTTGGAGGTAGTCCTACAGAGATGATTCTGTATTTTCCTGTAGACTAAGTAGATAGAAATCACGTGTGTGAGCGATGTCTGTGTATACTGCATACATCCCAGATGTGTGCTTAATAGCTTTGTGATGCTACACCCATCAGAGCCTGTCTTGTAAGGGGAAATCACCATATAAATTGAAAAGAATAATATTAAAAAAAATAAAAGCAGCATTCTACTGCTATTTAATCCTTAAGGAATGGGAAGAATGATTAGATGTCCTGCTTACTGCAAAGCTCTTCATGAGAAATGGAAAATGCATACCACCAGTTTTCACAGATTTCACCTGAAAACCTGTGAAGAGAAAAAAGGCAGTATTCAGAAAGCATTTTTAGATAAACCCAAGCATATTCCAAGAGGGAAGACCCACGTTCCTGGCACTGCAGAAAACACACTGTTTCTGTGCCTCTCCACTCACCTGCTGTCCAAAGTCAGCAGCATCAGCCTTAGGACCCTGGAAGGCATCACAGGGGTGAGCCAGAGAAACCCCATGGAAAATAAGGTAGGTACCAGTAAGTGTTTCTCTGCATAGTTTTTAAATGAATTACTCTTGAGACTTTTCTGGGTCTAGCAGTTAAGATGCATTCCAAGTGAAATAATAATAGCTCTTGTTTGTGTTTGAGCTAGATTATTAAGACTTTATAGTAATAAGGCATTAGATTCATATGTTATCCTTTGACATTAACTAGTTTTTGAGTGCAAAAAGATACGCTATTACTGGGAAGTGCAAGAAGCTTGGAGTGTACATCTTCAAAATCATAACCGGTTTTGCCTTGCATTAGTTCCTTTGGGCCTTTACAGTACAAAATAATAGTGTCCCTAGTAAAATCATATGGTTTTCATTAAGTCAAGTTATTTGTGAAAAGATGGGAAAAAAGGGAGCATGAAAGGTCTAAGCAGATGGCAAAACAGTTGATCTTTAATAAAGAAAGCTTAGTGTTGTTTAGCTTTTAATAAACCCATTGTAAGATGTTGGGATCGCACAAGATAGAACCTAGAGAGCTTTGCTTTTCAGATGGGGAGAGAAATATGGCAATGAATGGGGAAAGCTGATCCACAGCTACTGCTACTTTGTAGCAGTAATTAACATTAGCTTAATCTGAGGTCTGCATGAACCCGGATAGGAAGCGTTACTGAATTCAGGGTCCATTAATTGATTTAGTTACTTTTTGAAATTTTAAAAAGACTTTCTAGTAAAAATACTGTTGCAGTGCTTCCATAAGGTGTAAGTAGAGGAAGACGCCTGGTTTCCTTAGGCCCGTTTTACAAGTTTCCTCAAACTTAGGCCCATTTTATCAGGTACCAGGTGACTCTTATACTTTGAGAACGGATTTGCTGTCTCCTCTGTGCACCTTTCAAGCATTTTTTGCAATCATTCTTTTGCTGGATCTGAAACCTTCTTGACTGTAGAGAGTTCATAGCTGACAACCCATTTGTCATTCCTTGTTCTCTGAGTGTATAAAGGGAGATGGCTCTCTGAGATGGTGGTGCTAGTAATGGCAAGAGGTTGTCTTAATAGCTACTGGCATTTGGGTATGAAGTTGACTATAAGACAAAGGGATTCCTTTGGGTCAGAAAAAGGACTGTGATAAAGTGAAATAAAGGGTGATACCCGAGACAGTAAGAAAAAGACTGTTGTTGCTGTTATTTTCAGAGCTTGAAGTTTAACTTTCTAAGGAGCTATAATTGATTTTTTAAAGTTCTGTTGAAGATGATATTCTTTATAATGCTGTGCTTTAGAGTATAACTTTAGAACCACATACAGTTTTGCTCAGAAAGTCAAGGCAAAATGGCCTTTACGTGTGCTGTTAGTGTTGTATTGAATGTGCTGAAGTTAGAGGCGTGTCTGATTGACATTCAAACAGCAAAACCAGTCTATTTTTCATCTCTGTATTTTGGTAACAGGCGTGATTCCTAAGTTAAAATGTGTGTGATATCTGATGACACAGGGCAGGAAATCCAGCAAAGCACTCCTGTTGCAATTGTTTGGATTCTATGTTCTACATTAAGTTGATAGAACTTTCAGGATTTGCAGGCACTACTTCAACTCTTGATGAAATTTTTCCTTCTCCCTATGTGCCCTGTTCTTCCTTTTGACAAAACTCACGCAGTGTAGATTGAAAATGGTACTGCAGCATCTTTCAGAAGCTTGAAACATGTTCCATAGCATTGATACTCAGCAGTAGGTCTACCAGCATTATTAGGCTCTCCAACACAGTGATACTACTGGGACAATGTGTCTTTGCTGTTGTTGCTGCTTTGACTGCACAACATTTTAGTAGTGTAGAACCTATCTGACTTTCTCTCTGGCTTTTTCGACATGTATATGTGGGAATTTAGCTTGTGCTTTGTTTGTAACTATCAGAGGTGGTAGGGGAAAAGTATTTGCTAACAAATTCAGCTCCTGAGCGCTAGAAAGGTTATGGGCTTTGTCAGTCGCCTCCTTCTGTTGTTTTCAGATGAACGTACTCAGAAAAAAAAGTTGCCATAGCACTGTGGAATTAACTTCATACATGGCTGCAGTTTTGATTAATCTAGAATCATGCATAGTCTCAAATTTTGGAAGCGTACCTTTTGTGTCATTAAGTCAAGAGTAACAAGTCTTTTTCCCTCCTCTTGAATGGGAAACTAGTTTTGATATGTAAAAGAACAGTCTGTAGGGTAAATGCAATGTCAGGGCTTTAAACAGTGATGCAGAACCTGGTGGAAAGGCAGGGCCAACCGAGGGGAGCCCAGGTGCATGCAATGCAGTTGAGTGGCTGGGAGTGGTGGAGCCAGGATCCACCCCTTCCCAGACTTCATTTCAGGGCTGGCAGTGGAGACAAGCATATCTTGCTGGAGATCCCTGGGTGCTTGAGACCTTCCTCAGGTAAGCAGGAGCTTTTCTCTGTTTCTGTGCCTCCAGCTGTTGTATTCAAGCAAGTCCTCACTTGCTGCAGCCTGGGCCCTTACTACTCTGCTTTCATTGTGGTGCTTTCTCTCGTGTTACAGCGTTACGTGGCCTTTTGGTATTTTAAGGGGAGCTGTAAGAAAGAAGGGGACAGGCGCTCCAGCAGTCTGTTATGATAGGACAGGAGGGAGTGGTTTCAAACTAAAAGAAGAGAAATATAGATTGGGTATGAGGAAGAAGTATACTACAGTAAGGGTAGTGATGCACTGGAACAGGTTGGACGGAGAGGTGGTGGATGCTCTGTCCTTGGAGACATTCAGAGTCAGTCTGGACCAGGCTCTGAGTGACTTGATCTAGCTGTGGTTGTTCACTGCAAGGGAGTTGGTCCAGATGACCCAAGAGTCCCTTCCAACTTCATGATCCTATGAAAATTTTGTTCCATTATTATTGTTGCTGGCACTCGGATTAAAAAAAAAATAACCCACATTCTTAGGGACCATTGCTCTTTGTAGCAGGTCTTACCCTGAGACACCACTGCAGTTTGTGGCAGTTTTGCATGCACAGCATTGACAGGATTGTGCCTTCAGTAAAAGTGACAAGTCAGTATTTGCTGCTAAGCAGGGACTCCCCACGGGGCTTCAGGAAAGCAAATATATCAGCAAATATATCTAGCAAATGTATCTTTTTGCTAGAAAGAGCACAGTGATAAGAGATGAATGCTTCTGAAGGATCCCCCCTTATTTGAAAGGAGCATAAGTAAATAAAACAACTTAATAGACGTTGTAGTCAAATGGAAATGCAAACATGTGTATTGTTGGAAAATAAGTAAAACAAAAAAAAATCCCACAGAGCTTTCCACTTAAAAGCAGAGAGTGGAACTGAGCATGTAGAATTTAGCTTGTTTCTTTTACACATATTATCAACAGAAAATCTTCTGTCTGTTGGCAGCACTGGTGATGTGAGTAATTTTGCTGGAGAATATGGCAATTTGGAATGTGGGGACACCACTCAATTAAGAACAGAGAAAAGTGATATTGCAAGGAGAGATGAAATATCACTGATGGTGGAAGTCCAGTTTTCCCACAAGTGTTTGCAATGAAGCCTTTTCTGTGAAAACGTTATTGAAAAACTTATGTTTCGGATAATGACCGTTCATTAAAGATACAATAATAAGTAAGCTCTGTTCCACTGACAAAATGTGTCTAATTCAGGTGGATCATGGCATTTCCCTTCCATTTAAGGGGGTCTGGCTTTTGAACCAACAAGAAAACCTTGGCTGTGCATTCATATGTGTTAACACGCCTTTGTGTTTCCCAGAATACTTCATGTTGCTTTTAAGCTTTTTAATTGCTTTAAAAATCATTAGCAAATTATAATGACTTTTTGCCCCAGCAGCTCAAAAATTCACATTTTGATGTCAAGAGGAGGTGGTCATGGACATGGCGAAGTACAGTGTTGGGGGCTCTTGATGGAAGTCATGTAATAACCGAGAATAACTCCAATCTTTGAATGTACAAAACAAATAACTGGAAAACATAGTGCTTGTATGTATATGCAAGGTAGTTTTTGGTAGTGGTGGAATAAATGGAATAAAACCAGAAGAAATCTCTGTCAAACTAATACTTTAGAACTGGAGATCTCCCCTGGAAAATGGGACATCACAGGAATTGTTAAAAAGATTTCACTTGTCATATCTTGTAACTAGGCTAGTAATTATTTTGGAACCGAGTTTAGTTTTCCTGTGTTCAGAGAAGATCCATACCAGTGTTCCATCCCCTACTAAAAATGGAATGGAAGAGGTTTTTTTAATTTAGAAATTTTACATTTCAGCAAATCAGCTGGTGGGTTTTTATATTAAAACTAGTAGTCAGTCTCAAATTCTCATCTAAAATGAGGAATCAAGTATTTGTATACAAGTAAAAGTACATAGATGATTAAATTCCTGTGTGAGAATGAGCTGTTCATAGGCATATCTGAACAACTCGTAATTCCAGCTAAATCATGACAATGGCTCTGAAAATTTAGGTTTCTTAATCAGTCGACTCTATTATGGTGCCTTGCAGTTTTTACACAGAGAAGCTTTGCCAGCTTTGTAGGGGGTTCAGATGCTTCAGGTACTACTGAATAGCTTAGGGTAAGCAGGAAATCTGTTTGATGCACTGCTATTTACTTGGGGGGGAAAAAGTCTGAGAAGTGATCAGTGTCAATGGGCTGAGAAGTTCTTTACTCACACAGCTGTTAAATGAATGGGAGGATGACAATGAGGTCTTGTAAGCTGGCTGCTTGTTCTTTGCATAAGCCTTCTGTCTCGCTTCAGTGTGGTTAACTGTAGCACACTGCTCTGTCAGTAGGGCCAAGCAAGGAAATTGTATTAGTGTAGCAAATCATAACCTTTAGAAATAATATTTACATATTAAGTCTTAATCATCTGTATGTTTGAGTATCACCAGAGCATAGGCTGTTAAATGTAAATGTACATTTGCTGGAGTGTATGAAAATATATACAGTATGTACGTCACTCTGAAAGTAATGCCTCATTTATTGTTATGGAAACCACAACAGATAAAAACAACACAACGATGCTACTTGAGAGAGAAAATTTTCAGTTGCACAATACTGTTTTTCAGCACAGTCCTCATCACTAGCGATGCATTTTCACTAGCAATGAGCAGGAGTCTGCATGCCGTGCTCATAAAAATCTGCACCAGTGGAGGTGATTCACTGTCACAGTCAGCCCTGCTGAAATGCACCACCCACCTCCTGAAGGAACTCACATACTCTGTTTGGTTCCATGAAGTGTTCAGCAAGCATCAATGAATGTAGATTTTCCATGTGGAGGAATTAAATTCCACACCTTTGCTTCACCTGCACTTCCGTGTCAGACACCGTTTTGCAGAGTGCCCTTCTGAGGTTGCTCAGAGCCCTGACCAAGCTCACCTTGAATGTCTCTGAGGATGGGCCATCAATCGCCTCTCTGAGCAACCTGTTCCCATGTCTCACTACCTTTATATTAAAAACTGCAAGAGGAAAAGAAAGCAGAACTGATGTCTCTGCACAAAAGCGTTCAGGATTCTGTCTGAGGATGATGAGCGTAAGTGTGGAGTTTCTAACTCCTTTTTTTCAATGAATTATTACTTTACTCATGATATTCCTGTTACCTGTATTTGCCAAAACATTAAAAAAAACAAAAAACAACCAGACAAAACATTGATAATGTAAGTTTCTCTACCTACTTGTTAGGGTTCCCAAAGCCTTTCTGTTAAAATACTGCATCATTTTCTTTTTTTTATCCGTTCTTCGAACTTTCTTCTCAAAATTTTCACAAGTGTTGACATTGTACTCTCATATTTGATGTGTCAGTCCGTGGGTGTTTTGAATCACTAGGTACTGGTATAACATCTGGCATTACAAATGGTCCTTAAATAAAATGCTTAAGGCTGTGTTGTAGGTGTAACTGACCCACTAAGTGCACACTGACATGTCTGTGCATGATGCTGCTGTGTGCTGAGTGCTCACCAGTCTGACTTTTGATGAGCTATGAACAGCATAAACGTTAATTTATGAAACCTATTGAAAACTAAAAACCAACTGGATGTAGTGATCAGCTATTTTAAAAATGTATGATTGACGGAAACTGTCAGCAAATGTCCTAGCTAATCTTCTAGTCAGATGAAGTAGTTGAGTTTTATCAGTGATTTAAAAATGTGTACACTTCTGTATTCTCAATGCTATTTCAGGGAAAAGTCTTTCTTTAATGCCAGCTGATTTTTATATGCTTTCACCCATAAGTTGGTTCCTCCTATACTTGAGATGCAACCCTGCATGACTGTGTGATGGATGTAAAATCACAGCGTGGTTGATGCTGGATGACACCTCTGGAGGACACCTGTTCAAGCAAGGGCACCTATCTCAAGCTGCCCAGGGTCACGTCCAGGCAGCTTTTGCAGATCTCCTGGGAAGGATACTGCACAGCCTGTGACAGTGTTCTGACACCCATACAGTAAAGAAAGGTTTCCTGATGTTTGGAGGAAACCCACCTGTGTTACATTTTGTGCCCGTTGCCTCTTGTTCTGTCACTGGACACCACAGGAAAGAGCCTAATGGTCATCTTTATTCCTTCCTTCAGGTACATGAGCTCACTAGTAAGTTGTGCATTTGGTGGCATATTATATATGCCATTTGTGTTTTTTATGTGTATGACTGGTAAAAAAGGTATTCTCATAAACAAGCCTAAGTCTACTCTTGATGCTTATGAGAATGCCTAAGTCTACTGGATTCATTTTTTCTTTTTTCTTTTTTTGACTGAATTGGAACACAAAAGCAATCATTTGAAGGCAGAGCTGCAATGCCACCACATCGCATCATAGCATCAGGCACTGAATATAGTTTGAGAAAAATGAGTTTAACTCGCCATATTCAAAACACAAGTGTTGCTACTTAAAAAGATCCCTGATAAAATAATGGAGGATGTCTTAAGTGTTTGTTTGTTTCATTTAAATAAACATGAGCGTTTTCACATGGCTGAAGATGAAGGCCTCAGCTACAGTGTTTCCTGAAATATCTTACTCCAGGAAGGCTGATAAATGTCATTGGTTTTGCTTTCTGAAGTTGTTTCCATATACCGAAAGTTAAGCGCTCTGAAGAGTTAGAGGTGCTTATTCTCAGGAGCTGCTTTATGCCTGATAGGATTTCTGTGACCAATATCCAGTGCTGGCAGACGAGCAGGGTGGGACTGGGGATCTGAAGAAGAGGAGAGGCTGATGGTTTGCATCCTTCCATGGACAGGATGAGGTTTGCTAGCTGAGGCTGCCCTTGAGAATTGCAGTAAAATGTTGCTCTGATCTTGAGTAAATAATTCTTCTTTGGATTTTGAAATATCAGTGTTGTGTTTCCTTGCTGAGCCATTTGGTTGATAGTCTGTGTCGTTGCTTGTCTGTCTGCTGTACCGAAGAATTCCAAGAAATGAAATTTTCCTCAGGTGTGCTGGAATGACCACATCCTTGTGAGTCTGATGTCAGTCAGGTTTTGGCAAGCAGGAACGATCCACGTGAAACAGAAGTTTCTTTTTCTGCTACTGCAATTAATCTGCGGGATTATTTGTGTCATTTGAGACAACTCTTCTCAACAAGAAATTAAAAATAAACAGAATGGAAATATAAAATAGTGTAGCACTTCTCAATAGCGATGTTTCCATTTGTCAACGATTTATGGGCTGATTTGGCCTGGTTCCGTTACTAATGGGGCAGGGGTACCCACAAGCATGTGCCCTGGGGAAGGGGGAAAAGGAGGAAGGGTTGAGAGGTAGGCCTAAAAACCAAACAGCGGCAGTGATCTGAGGAGGAAAGTTAATATACTATATGATATCAAAATGCATGAAAATGCAACATAATAGAATATAATTGGAATGGAGGCTAATAAATCGTATAAAATGAGAATGTGTCCAAAAACTGAGGACTTTACTCTAATGCTGAAAATGAGACCGCTAGGGAACACATAGGCTGCAGAGACAAGCAGAAAGGGAAAGGGGGATGACTCATGACCTGCGAACAGATTTATCTTTCCCTCTGAAGGGAAAACAGAAACAGAACGGTGACCGGCCCTTTGGGGTACTTAGTTGTTCTCCCAGTGCATGATGTTATGGTGTGGAATACCGATAACAAAAATCATAAAACCATGACACATTGGAAATAAAGTAGTAATTAAATAGTATTGTGATAGAAGCAAGCATTTCTTAAATGCTGACTGCAGTACTCAGTTTTAGATGTGGAACGTCAAGTGCAACCTTCTTTCCCCCTTTACTAAAAGGTGGTGTTTAACTGCCTTAGTATCCTAACCCTATCCTCTACTGCTGCATGTGATTATCTTCTCTGTTCTATTATCTAGGAAAAATCAACCTACGGTTGAGGAACAATGTGAAGGTGAAGCCAGGTTTGCTGGATGAGATTTGTCTCGTGGCTATTCAACTACCTGGGCTCTCCCTCTTCTGCACAGGACAGGAAGAGAAATCAAGATGGAACAGCTGGTGGGAGATAGCCTACTGGCTAGCGTTAAAGGAAAAAGAGTTTGGACTTTGGGAAAATTGATTTCATTTATTCTGGGTAATTTTGAACACTGCTATGCTTTTCTCCGATTCTGAATTAATAGAAATCAGATATATGCTCTTGCTGATTTGATGGAACTTAAATAAATTCACGTGGTGAGGAGAGGCAAAGATCTTTTTGTGGTTACATGAGGATTTCCCTCAATGAGGTTTATTTACAGCAACAGATTCCACAGTGCTTTACCCAACTTGTAGAGAGGGTAATATCACACAGTTTTGCTGCCTCATCTCAAATGAAGTGATTTTCACCATAGAAAGAGTTCATGAGCTTATTTTTCTTGAAATACGTGGTTCTTTTGTGATCTCATCTTTATTGTATTAGCACTGATTACTAGCTTCTGAAAATGTATCTATCACACAGTCCTGCTTTGACTGAGGCCTCTCTATGGCAGTCAGCCTTTAGTGCGTTACTTTTCTGTTTCTCTCTGTTTAACTTCTGAGTGCATTAACACCAAGAGCTTGAGACAAAGCTAGTGTAACGTAATCTACTTGTTATTTTGCCCTGTTGGCACCACAGAAAGGAGGGAGAACAGAGTTGCTATAGGAAAGTCTTGCAGCTGTAACATTTCCATGTAACACTGAGTGTTTTTCTGTGACAAGAATTACATTTTCCACTGAGGAGGCCCAAGACCAGGTGCAACATGTAAACTCTTGTAACTTCCTTGTTTGTGTTTTCAGTCTGGTTCTAAAGCAGAATAAACCCCATTGCCTGCTGGATATGCCTTCTGAGCATGTGAGGAAAAAAATCCTCTGTTACAAGTTTTTTGAGCCAGACAAGAAACAACAACCCCTGGACCTTTCCTGACATTAGAAGGCTTCTCCTATAAGCAAATGAGGTCACGACGTAACCTAGCTGACTTTGCACTTGTGTTGGTTGCTCTGAAAGTAATGCCTCGTATGTATTTCCACGGAAAATACAACAGATAAAACCAGCACAAGGATACTATTTGAGAGAGAATTCTCAGCTACAGAATAATGTTTGTCAATGGTCACTGCTGGTATCGGTGCATTTTTGCCAGTGATGAACAAGAACCTGCATACTGCACTCATATCTATCTGCACTAGCAGTGGTGACCCTGAGTTGCCACTGCTGAAACACACTACCAACCTCCTCCGTGTGTCCACATCCCACGTTTGGTCTCCATAAATGTTCAGCAAGCTTCAGTGGCTGTCAAAAAGTGCCATCTTTTCCACACAGAGGAATTCAGTAGTACACCTTTGCTTCCCATGCACTTCCATGTTGGATGCCATTGTCAGACTGCCCCTCTGCTGCCGTCTGTCTCAAGGCAACAAAATGTAGTGGGATGTTGGTGGGAAGGTTCAGCTTCTACTACCCGACCTGCCGTGTTCCCATCTAATGTTGTGGGCTGACATAATGAAATAGGAGGCATTATTTTTGAAACGGTCCTCCTAGAACATATGTAGAGTAATATATGCAAAATAGAGAATGTTTTGATAGTAGATTTGTTCTTTTGGTATCCTATTAATTATTTATTTGATCTACAGTTGCAATAGCGTTATTTGTAGGGCTTCTCATTAACTGACGTGCATATTTTAACAATGTGTTTGAGTACTCCCTCATTTCTCCTTTACCCCCTGCAGCTGAAGGGGGGGGAGGGGAAGAGGTGTTCTTTGTAGCTTTAAATGCATTAGAGTAAAAGAGCGAAATGTAGAAGCTGTTTCGCTGGATAAAAGAAATTTTGAACAGTATAGATCTAGCAGCAATAAATTTGTGGAAAAATTATGAAGGGAAATGCCCTGGTATTTGATGAAGATACGAAATGTGGCAGGCTATGAACTATGTTTATATGTTTTTTCTCACTTTGAAACTAGTGGGAATTACGTAACTGACTGCCTTTCACAATCTGATCCAAACATTTTATCAAAATCTCTAGAAACTGTTCTTGTTTTTCTCCTTTCCCCCATGTGACTCGAGGGTAGCTTTTCTGGGGGTCAAGAGTTGAGATCTTTGAAGTTGTATATGGAGGAGTGAGTTTGTCTTGAAAAACCATAAAATCTGCAATTTAAAGGCAAATGCTATTCTATTTGTTTCTGTAGCTCCCATCATCAGCATAAGTAAGTGTCTCACAAACTATAAGGCGATTAGTGCTCAGATTTGTCTTGTTATGGACAGAAATAATTGGATTTCAAAATCATAAGCAGGAAGTATGTAGGAAGTAGGTTCACATGTACTCACCTCTTTAGGTCTAATAGTTCATGCAACGTCCTTGGTACTGACTGCTCTTTGACAAAGTATTCCTTTTTGCTATTGAACACCATAAATCATCAGAAGAAATTTCTGTAAAATTAAACAATGTATTGAGGGAAAAAATATACCATATTACAATTTACCATGTTGCCATATTACATTTGAAAGTCTTTTTGTGTTTTGTTTGCTTTTGTCTGATTCTATTCAACAGGAGTATGTAAGGTGGCATCTGTCTGTAAGAGTACCCTTCCTTTGGGGTATCTGTGGTGATATCTGCTGTGGAGTAAGAAGATAAATAAGATTTTCCCAACCAATAAAAATGATACCCCAACACTTCTTTCTACATCTCTTACCATTTTTCCTCTAAGATGTTTCTATGTATAATAGGAAGTCTTTGGAATGTAAAACTTAGGAACTGAGTTGAGTAAACAAGCAAGTCTATAAAGTAGCAGTTCAGTTGAGTACCGTGTCTAAAACTCACCTCCTCTGTGCTTTCCTTACACAGCGCTGTGTGAATAATGGGTATTTTTTACTGTGTTACTCCACATTTTTTTCTTCATGTTTAGATCATCAGCTTCAGTAATTGTGTTATGTGTGCCCCAGGTGACATAGGATGGTCTGAGCTTTAGCTCACTGCCTTTAAAGTATTAATTTTCTTCTGTTCTACAAGGTTTAAAATACTGTTTAACAGCAAGGTTAACTGGGCTATTCTGGTTTTTGACCAGTCACCCTGTTTTTATCAAGTCTTCATTCTCCTCTTTTCATGAATTTTCTTGTTCAGGTGGCCACTTAATACCATTAATCTTAAATAACATACATATTGGTACCTTCATATCACTTCACTTTGTGAAATTTAAATTTCTGATGTTTTCCTCTTCTGTTGCTTGTTTCATGCACCTTTAATCACACCTGACCTACATTAAGCAAATATTTTTGTACAATTTTTTTTTAACTTTTAAGATACTCAGTGAAGACTGACAGATTTTATGTTCAGAAGGGTGACTCCTACAAGCACCACATGTCGATTTTATGTTGCCTTTTCTTTTGTGCAGTAGCAGCAGTTCAAAGCGATGTATCAAATTGCCTTCATCCAAATGAACAGCTGATTCTTCAATCATCATCCAGTGAGGAGAGCTGTCTTCTCACCCAAGAAAAGATGATGCACAAGGAGATCACAGAATCACACAATTCTAGGGGCTGTGAGGGACCCCCAGGGATCATTGAATCCAGCCCCCTGCAAAGCAGGCCCCCTCCAGCAGGCTGCAGAGGTAGGTGTCCTGGTGGGCCTTGAATATCTCCAGAGAAGGAGAATCCACAACCCCCCTGGGCAGTCTGTTCCAGTGCTCCGTCACCCTCACTGTGAAGAATTTTCTTCACATACTGGTGCAGAACTTCCTGTGCTTCAGTTCATGGCTGTTTCCCTTTGTTCTGGCCCCACAGGCCGCTGAAAAGAGGTTGGCCATGCCTCCTTGACTCCCACACTTAAGATACTTATAAACATTAAGTAGGTCACCTCTCAATTTTCTTTTCTCAAGGCTGAACAGACCCAGGTCGCCAACCCTCTCCTCACAGGGGAAATGCTCCAGGCTCTTTATCATCTTTGTGGCCCTTCGCTGGACTGTTTTGTAGGAGATCCCCATCTTTCTTGTACTGGGGAGCCCAGACCTGGATACAGGACTCCAGCTGAGGCCTGACCAGGGCAGAGTAGAGGAGGAGGATCACCTCCCTTGACCTGTTGGCCATGTTCCTTTCAATGCACCCCAGGATCCCATTGGCCTTCTAGCCCACCAGGGTACACTGCTGGTTCATGGCCAACCTGTTGTCCACCAGGACCCCCAGGGTCCTTATCCTCAGAGCTCCTCTCCAGCAGGTCATTCCCCAACCTGTACTGATACTTGCAGTTATTCCTTCCCAAATGCAAGACATTACACCTGCTTTTGTTAAACCTCATCTTGTTGATTGTTGCCCAGCTCTCCACTCAGCCCAGGTCTCTGAATGGCAGCACGGCCTTCAGATGTGTCAGCCACTCCTCCCAGCTTTGTATCACTGGCGTACTTGCAGAGGGTGGGCACTATGCCCTCATCAAGATTGTAGATGACGACATTGAACAAGACTGGCCTCAGCACAGACCCCTGTGGAACACCACTACTCACAGGTTTCCAACCAGGCTCTGCATCACCGATCACAACCCTCTGAACTCAGCCAGTTCTCAACCCACCTCACCATCCATTCATTTATCCCACACTTTCTCAGCTTCCGTATCAGGATATCATGGGAGATGGTATCAAAAGCCTTGAAGTCAAGGTGACATTCACTGCTCTCCCTCCATCTACCCAGCTGGTGATGCTATCAGAGAAGGCTATGAGATTTGCTGAGCGTGATTTTCCCTTGACGAATACGTGCTGATAATTCCTGATCACCCTCTTCTCTCCCAGTTGCTTAGAGATGGTATCTAGAACAAGCTGTTCCATCACTTTTCCAGGGACAGAGGTGAGACCGAGTGGCCTTGACTTTCCTGGATCCTCTTTCTTGCCCTTTCTGAAGACCGGCGTGACATCGGCTGTCCTCCGGTCCTCAGGCACCTCCTCTGTTCTCCAAGACCTGTCAAAGATGACAGAGAGTGATTCAGCAGTCACATCTGCCATCTCCCCCAGTATGTGTGGCTGCATCCTGCCGGTGACTTTTTACAGGAAAAAGGTGAGCTGATTTATGTCATGGTTAAATGTACACAAGTGAAAATATAAGGTCCAACTGATGCAAAAATAACAAACCAGGAAGTTCCAGAAAAGCAATATTGGCAAAATGTATTATCTGATTTTTGGCAGCTCTACACTACCAGAAGCTTAGGGACAAACAGTTTTCTGTTCTCGTTTCAATGGAGAATTAAATGCTCCTCCAACCTCCCGCTCCAGGGAAAAAAAGGAAGGAAATATAAATCCGGAGCTGCCAATATTTTAAATAAAATTAAGTGTTCTCCTTTCAGCTTTTTATTGGAAATATTAAACCTGACTGTTTTCCTGTATTTGGTGCAAAGATAAAGTTTAATGCCTAGAGAAAGGAGGGCATTCTAATTGTTTTAGAATGAATTAGAACTAATTCCAACTTAGTACTAGTTTTACCCAATTCACTACTTACCAACTGTCTTCACCAAAGCTGTCAGCATTAACCCCCTGAATGTGTCAGAAGAGATACAGATAAACTGAAGGCAAATAAGGAGAGCAGATTTCTTGTGGTCTGTTGAATGCTTTGGTATATCCTTGTGCTGTGAATGTACAAGGCTGCCAAGCAGAGAGCACGTGAAGAAGAAATTGCCTGTGTGAATATAGTGTTGCTGCTATAGTAATGGTGACTTATTGTGACGCGTTAAGATGCAGTGAAGTGATCACTAAATTGCCATCGTAAACCTAAAAGACATCTGATTTTAAATTTTGGCTGTTTCTGGTTTTTTAACTCTCTGGAGAAGAGACGAAGCAAAGCTTCTGGTTGTTTGTTTTTTTTTTTTTTCACTGTGCTGATGGCATAAGAAAGGAACAAATTATATTTGGAGGTACAGTGTTTGCAACCTTGCTGTTTGATATTGATCAAAAAGCCTTAGAAGCAACTGGTTTGGTGCTTTTATTTCTTTTCAAAGCGTATCTCTCTAAATTGCTTGTAATGTAATCAGAAAGCGCTGACCCACAGCGCATGCAAATGTCACAAATAATAGGTTCCAGCTTAGTGAATCTTCAGCTGGAGACAAGCTGGAGTGCTAATATGTGGATTACCTCATCCTGTCTTCTCCATGTTCTTGTTTGTAGGTGTGGCACGATACCGTAGCTCTTCACAGCTTCAAAGCATTACGTGCACAGTACAGATACAGATGTCCTGAGTGTTTCACCTCATTCACCCAACTGGTAAGTGTCCTTCACTTCAAAATTAAAGTACTCAGCAAAAAAATGGGTGAGCTAGCGTGGAACGTTATTTGTGAATACAGAGAAGGTTTCTAAAGCTTCAATGTTACCGTTTTCATTCCATGGAAAGTTGTGGTGTTAATGTGAGTCACTAAAACAACTCCATGTATAGCAAAAGTCTACTTTCTGGTGTTTATTTTTCTCCTTGATTCTCACTTTGGTACACTTCAGATCTTGGTGCGACTTCTACAAGGCCAACAGAAACTGTGTGGTAGTGACTGTGTAATGAAGAAGGTAGAAAAACCGTACAAGATCCAGATATTATCTAACAGCTATTAACTTTACTAGCGTCATGTCATGAAAATATTACCTCCGAATAAGAAAGCACTGGAAAGTATTACTGATCTTTCATGCAAAAAAGTGCATCATTTTCTTTCAGTAGATGTAGTGTATCCCCCTCTGCAGTACATAGGGAGAGGTACAGAGTACATTACTTCTATCCTAGCTCTTTACAAAGTGCTTGCCCTATAATAACATATCATTCCTGTGTGAGATAACGTGTGCAATAAATATAGTTAAGATACACTCACATAGCTTTGAAGTGGTAGGAAACCACTTTCTCATTTTTCATGTCTTTCATTTTTCAATGTCTTTCTCATTTTTCACACAAATTCCAAAGACATACAGAGCAGTAATGAACTATGGTGCCCCTGGGTTTTTAAAAATAGTGTTATTTTCTACTTACTGAGCCTCCAAAATCATATATTCCGATTTGCTCTCAAATAGAGGAGTATAACTTTGCTAAGGTTAAGTGGGGTAACAGATGACTCTGAGAGAGGAAAAATATATCCTAAAAGACTTTCACATCACACGCATAAGATCCAGATATTATCTAACAGCTATTAACTTTACCAGCATCGTGTCACAAAACTATTATCTCATGATAAGAAAGCACTGGAAAGTATTGCTGATCTTTCATGTGAAAAAATGCATCGCTTTCTTTCAGTAGATGTAGTGTATCCCCCTCTGCAGTACATAGGGAGAGGTACAGAGTACATCTATCATAGCTCTTTACAAAGTGCTTGCCCTACAATTGCATATTGTTCCTGTGTGAGATATTAAGATATGCTCACATAGTTTTGAAGTGATAGAAAAAATCTTTCTCATTTTTCACACAAACTCCAAAGATATACAGAGCAGTAATGAACTATGGTGCTCCTGGGTTTTTAAAAATACTGTAATTTTTGACTTGCTGAGACTCCAAGGTCATATATTCCGATTTGCTCTCAGACAGAGGAACATAACTTTGCTAAGGTTAAGTGGGGTAACAGGTCTCTTTGGAAGAGGAAAAATATATTCTCTAGAATACTTTCATGTCACTCATAACATGTGATAACAACATGTAATTGAATCACAAACACCTATGTATTTATGGTAGGTGTTGGAAGGAAACGTTGCGTTCCCTCTGGCTAGACACTGGGGAAATGTCTAGGGAATACATTTGAGAATGGAAAAAAGAAAGGACAGGGAGGGTTAAAATGTGACTGCCCGTCCAAACGGGAATGAACGTATTTTCTTGAAACAGTACTGAGTTCAGATTGTATGTTTACATAGTGAGGTAGCATGCAGAGGTTCAGTTGTTTGAAAAGAGGATCTGTTCATTGGAAGTAACTGGGATTTTGTTCCCCTCTTTTTCCCTCAGGCAATGGGAAGGTTAGGAACAGTAAAAAACATCATCTTCTTCCAGAAGGCCTTGAAAAACTGTTGGAAAGGCAACACCTCCTATGGAAGCTTTGCTGGTAATTCAGATGTTCGTGATATGTGAATCCTTACCTTAGAAGTCGTGCTTGATTGGATTTGCTGCAGTGTTTCGGGTGAGGAACTGCATTTCTGGAGGAATTTCTACTTCTTGCCCATCCCTGATGGCGTTGCATATCATTCAAGGAGCAGCGCAAGTGTATTCTTCGGAGTACTGAGAAGAAGTGAAAAATACATTTTCTCCCCTTCCTTGTTACTGTCACCTTCATAGCACTTTCCTGGTTGACCAACCCCGCTCTGTGACAGTGTCTGCCACGGAAACTGGAATGGAATTTCAGTGCTGGTGCAGGCTTTGAGACGGTAATCAAGTGTGTGACTGAGTTATTGGAATGTGACGTGTCAGGTCCGTAGTGCACTTGTGGATTCTGCAAGCCAAGTCAGAAAAGAAGAGTAACAAATTCTTCAAACAGTGCAAACTAGCAGCGCCGCACAAGGCAGAACGTTACATTTGACTGTTGGTAGATGTAGCTCTGAAGTTCATTCTGGGGGTAGGAGAAATTCCCCAAACTCTTCTGTATCATACCCACAAATTACGCTATGCATGCTTACATATTTACTAACAGATCTCCTGCAGAAAGATAGTAATAACCATGCCACTGGAATTCCAGAAACAGCAAATAATTGTGAGTCTCATGTAACTCTACTTTCAGTCCCAGTCATGGATTGGTTGAATCAAACTAACATATTCATATAATTCCCTAATCCTTTTGCAACATCTGACCCATATTTTAATAATAACATATTTTAGATTTTAACTCTTGTTGAGCTTATGTTGGGATACATCTTGAATTGGTTCTCATTCCTCATCAAATGCTTATGGTCAGTGCCATGGTTTTATGATTTTGAGTAATCAGGATTCCGCATCACAACATCATATACTGCACTGGGAGTTAAAGAGTTAGTGCTCCAGTTCTGGGTACCTGTCTGTGAAGAGAACTATATCCCCCAGAGGACCGTTTGCAGTTCTGCTCCTGTTTCCGTTCAGAGGGAAAAGATAAAACTTTCACGTATCAGGAGACGCCCCCTCTTTTCTCTTCTGTTCAGCCCAACTACGTTTCCTCAACGTTAGAGTAAGGACTTCCGTTTTCAGGCGCTCTCTCTAATTTTATTTCATTTGTTAGCTTCAATTCTAATTATATTGTATTACAGTGTGTTATCTTGCATTCTGGTATCTTATTTAGCAGATTAGTTTGTTGCTCCTCAGATTGTTTCCCCTGCTTTGTTTTTAGGCCCATCTCTCTACCCTTTTCCTCCTTTCCCCCTTTTCTCTTTCCTGGTGCATGGAGTTCCCCAGGAAAAGTTCCCCTGCCCCGCCAGTCACAGAACCGGGCTGAACCGGCCCGTAAACTGTTGACATTCTTTTATTCCATTAGAAATACCTAACCACGATAACTGGGCTTACTCGAGCTACTTCAGGTTTAGGTTGTAGTTCTACGTTTTATGTAATGCTGTTCCTTCAGGTTATGATGTGACGTTGTCTCCGAGTGTTTCATGTAACGTTGCCATGTCTCAGGCATTCAGAATGGTCTCGTGTTGTCAGCAGTCATCCTCCAGCTTTTGTGTCTTTGAAACATTTTTTGTGCTTCTGTGAGCTGTACTTTATGAACTGTCCTTTTTGAAACACTTCAAAAGAAGAACATGTTATAATCTTAACCTCTGAGAACAAACTTTGCTTTGCCTGCCCTGGCCCAATTCCACATCTGGGATGTTTAAAAGAATTGCTGCCTAAGCACTATTCATGTTCTGGGTACAATATTACCCACTTGATCTGCGTAGCTGTCACAAGAACAATGGTCTCAGAGAATGTTCTGTTCTTCAGCATCAGTAAAGAAGAACTGCATACGTTTAGGGGAATCCTGAGTGATGAGTTATCTACAGAGGAACCTCTCTGATTTCCCCATTCTCTTCTCAGATGGAGATTATAGAATGAATGACATTTTTACTGTGTAATTGAGTACTTCAGTGAAGGTGATTTGACAGCCATTTCTGTGACAGAGCAGGTGATGGGAGAATGCTCTAGGTCGGTTCTTTCCCTCCGGTAGAGTCTTTCATTCCATGTCAGTACGTGGTCTCCCAAGGTACTAAAAGGTTACACTGGGCATGTATTGAGTTCCTACCCTTACTGCTGATGATTTTTATTAGATGGATGAAATCAGTTCTGCTCAGTGTACAAACAGCTGACAGTTTTAAAGCCAATATTCAAAAGTAAGTACTCTGTGGCATGAATAAGTGAAACTATTTCAGGGAAAAAAGCCATCAGATCACTGCGAACTTAACAGCGAACGTGTTTTCACCACCTTTCAAGTGCTTAAGTTTGGAGTAATGTGTTAGAGATGGAGAGGGGAAAAAAATGAAGGCGTAAGGCCTTTCAGTTTTGAACTAGATATGCCAAGGAACCTTTTGGTAGTGGGTATGTGGTGGTTTTTCTTTTATTTGTTTGTTTGTTTATGTATCATCCATCTTGAAAGATTTCCTTTAGCTTTGACCTTGACTGTTGAATTGCTGGTGAGTTGACTGCCTTGTTATAGTCTTGTACCAAGTGCTTTCACAGTGCTCAGAATGGGATGGCCTTTTCAAGTGTATGCCACGCCGCTTCCTGAGGAGGAGAGTGACATTTAATTCTTAATCTCTCTGAAATTCACTTGAAGCTATTGCTTTCTGCAGAGTTTCTCCAAGCATGGAGAGCTGCTGTGTTACCATTTTTTTAATGCTAAGGTGATGTTCTTTTCAGCGTTCATGTACTGTTCTGCATTTAATATGACACTTGCATCTTGTTTTAAGCAAACGTCATGATCTATAATGCCACAGAGTGGTTAAGGTATGCAAATATTGACTTGTGAATTTTTCTTTCTATTATAAGTTTTATTAATTAATTATTTATTGTATCAGAGGTTTGTTTAAACTTTTACACCTTTGAAAGACCTGCAAGAATGGTAACTTCCTTCAGTACTTCACTATTTCTAGAATACCAAAAACTGTTTATCTCTCAGGCACCGTTGCTTCCACCGCTGATAGAGCCTCGCATTGCTTCAGTAGGTCCTGACAAACCTGTGATGTTATTTCAGAGTGCAAAGAAAAGTACAGGTACAGTAGCCTGAAAAAGAAAGTTCAAGCAGGAATACCACATCATGGGGAGCAATACAGGCAGGCTGATAGTAACGGAAGAGGAGAAGGCTGTGGTACTTCACAACATTTTTGCCTCAGTCTTCACTGTCAGCTGTTCTTCACCCCAGGCCTTGAGTGGATTGGTTGGAAGGTGAGGGCTGCGTCCCTCCTGCTGTAAGCAAAGATCAGGTCTGCAGCCACCTGGGGAACCCAATGGGTCCTGATGAAATGTATCCCAGAGCTCTGAGGGAACCGGTTTGTACTGTTGCCAAGCCACTCTTGATGATGTTTGAAAAGTGATGGCAGTCAGGCGAAGTCTGCATTGGCTGGAAGGAGGGTGAGGTCACGCCCATTTTTAAGAAGGGTACGAAGGATGACTTGGGGAACTGCCGAGCTGCCAGACTCACTTCTGTGCCAGAGGAGATTGTGGAGCAGATCCTCCTGGAAGCTTTGTGAAGGCACATGGAAAATAGGGAGGTGAAATGAGACAACTGGCATGGCTTCAGCGAGGGCAGATCCTGTCTGAACAACCTACTGGCCTTTCCTTCTGTGATGGCATAAACAAAATGGGGAAGAGATGCTGATATCAACTATCTGGATTTTGGTGAGGCTTTTAACATGGCCCCCCACAGCATCCTTCTCTCCAAATTGCAAAGATATGGATTTGATGGCTGGACCCTTTGGTGAATGAGCAAAACGAGTCAATGTGTGGAAGCAGACCAGTGATGAGTGGTGTCCCTCAAGGGTCAGTACTGAGACCACTGCTCTTTAATGTCTTCATCAGTGATGTTGGCAGTGGGATCAAGTGTACCCTCAGCAAGTTTGTGGGCGACACCATGCTGTCTGATGTGGTCAACATGTTTGAGGGACAGGATGCGATCCAAGGAGACCTAGGCAAGCTCAGGCAGTGGGTCCCGTCAAACCTCAACAAATCCAATTGCTGGATCTTGCACCTGGGTCCCCCAGGGGAGAAAAGGATGGAGCACAGCCCTGCCAAAAAGGAACTGCGGGTACTCCTGGATGGGAAGCCGGATGCGAGCCAGGAGTATGTGCTCTCACGGCCCTAAAAGTCAACCGTATCCTGGGCTGCATCAAAAGAAGCGTGGCCAGCGGGTCGAGGGAGGTGACCCTGCTCCCGTACTCGGCGCTGGGGAGGCCTCACCTGGAGTACTGCGTCCCAATGCGGAGTCCTCAGTACAGGAGAGACAGGGACCTGTAGGAGCGCATCCAGAGGAGGGCCCCCAGAATGATTCAAGGGATGGAACACCTCTCCTCCGAGGACAGGTTGAAAGCTGGGGCTGTTCAGTTTGGAGAAGAGAAGGCTCAGGGAGACCCAATAACAGCCTTTCAATATCTAAAGGGAGGCTGTAAGAAAGCAGGGGACAGACTCCTTTCTTCAGCAGGGTCTGTTGTGATAGGAAGAGGGGAAGTGGTTTCAAACCACAAAGGAATTCAGTAATACACCTTTGCTTCATGCACGCTTCCATAGCAAGTGCCATTTTGTCAGACTGTCCCTCTGCTGCCACCTGTCACATGGCAACAAAGAGTAATGGAATATTGGTGGGAAAGTTCGGACTCTACTGTCATACCACCAACATCCACCTCTGACGTCGTGGGCCTGCATAATACAGTAGGAGGTATTATTTGTGGAGCAGCCCTTGTATGTTACTATGATCTGGTTGTACTGCAATACCTTTGAAAAACTGAGCCCAGTGTTGTATTGGACACTGTCTATACATTTACCTATTAGTGTATATATTTATGCTTCAGCTACTCTTCTCTCTGTAAGAAGATGCTACCAAGGGCTGTCTTTTCACTGTAAACTCTTCACTTGTAGCAGTAGCTGCAATCTCTTGTTACTGCACAAGCCATCCGCAGACCCTGTATACAGGAAACACCGTGGCCATTTCGTACACAGGGAGCCAAAAATGCCAAATGCAGTGAAAAGGAGAATGATTTATTTATTTTTTTTACACACTGTAGTGAATTACTTTTAGCACTGGGTGAGTCTTTGCACTGATGGGAACCATGTAAACGTTCAGAGAGATTCATTATCACTTTGTCAAGCATTTCCATCCACTCATGAATCTGGTTACGAATGAAAGAAAGAATGAAAGAAGTAAAGGGACTGTTTTGCGCTGAGCTTACCTGGCACTTCTGCTGTGACGTGGTGCCTGTCATCCTTTGAATATGTTTTCCAGCTGTTTCATACTTGTGTCTCTCTATACTTGAGGAGAGGGGAAATCACACTGTCCGACTTACCAGCTGTTCTTGGTGTTATCTGGACTAGTTTTAGTGCCCGGGAGGGAATATTGTTCCTTCATGAATTATGAAACTCCCTTACAGTTCATGGTACTGTTGTGAGGTTGTGTGAAATCTGCCACGTGGCCGTTCTGTTCTTGTCTTGGAGATGTGGCTATCTTTTGAAGAAATCATTATTGACTAAATGCGTCTAGACTTGAGAAAATAATACCACAGAGCCTTATCGTAGGGATCATCCTTACAAATGCATCACGATCTCTCACGATTCATGAACCTATGTACTGCGAAATAATGCTTTCCTACGAGTGATCCCAGTGCGGGTTTCCCTTTGTTACGCCTTGAAGGTGAGTTTTCCTTTCATACGCACGTGAATATCTACCTGCACAGAGGAGTGTGTGAATAGCAAAGCCCTAGGGAGAATTAAATAACACTCATCCCATACTTCCAGTTGATTTGCTTCCGATGTGCCCATTAATCGACTGCAAGAGGTTCCTATGAGACTTTTTAAAACTACACCTGAATGTAAAGACTCCTTACGGATGTGAGGTATACTGTACCGTTTACATTCAAATGGATGGCTGAGAATGAGACAAAAAAAAAAAAAAAAAAAAAAAAAAAAAAAAAAAAAAGGAGGGGTAGCAAAGAGAGTTATATCTTGATTTTTGCATAGAGATGTTTTCAGGCACTGAGAACGCGCCTTTGCGTTTGTGCTGTCAAAGAAGAAATAAGCAGTATGAGCGTTCCCGGGATCAAAAAAAGATTCAATTGTAAATATTTGGCATTAGAACACCAATCCAAAACAAGAAGAAAGCCTGTGGCGTTCTGTGGGAGCCAGTTACGGCAGCTGCCTCGGAGAGCCTTCTATGAATGGCTTTATTGTATTGCCCTCTACCGGAAACTACGAAGATTGCAGACTGATGCTCAGCGCGGAGAAAAAACTCGGGCGGGAGCTGCGTGAGGCGGATACAAATACGGTGTTTCACACTGCTTGGCAGAACCGCAGGGTCGAATGCTTCTGGATTTGCAGTCCAAAGAGGGTCTCGGGTTTTGTTCTGTCTTACTGAAGGGATATTCATTTCTTTAGAGAAGAATCCATGTATGCAGAAGTGAGACCCAAAGTTCTGAACTTGCCCAGAAAATGGATAACATATCCTTGAACTTTGGGTCCTGTGCCATGGATTATTATTATTATTAATTATTATGTTTGCATTCAAAAAGAACGCTCAGCTTTTCCTTACTGAAAGGCTTTTATTATTATTATTTATAATCATCCAGCGTTTGGCTGAGACCTTTTTCCCCTTAAAGGTTTAGGTCACTCAGTGCATACTTTGTTACTGAGATCTAAGGAAGAAATGAATCCCACGAAGGTGCATTCTGATCTTGAAACAAGGAAGGGATTTTAATGTTTGGCTGACCCTGAACCAACGGTGAAATCTTCAGTGTTTCTCCCTCCACAGGTGCCTAAATCCTACTGCTGTTATACCACGAGGCTGTTATTCCTGTTGTCACAGCTTTGGTTGGATGACTTGAACTTTTAAACTAAATTATAAAAAATAAGTCAGAAATGTACTGAAATGAGAACTTTTACTGATGCAGCTCTCACATGGAAAGATTGGCCCAAGGCACTGCTTAAAGAAAGTTTTGCATGAAATTATTGAAAGTATTTCATTACTGTACAGGTGAATTCACTGATTTTACGCATTGGAGTAATCCCTTAGAAGAAAACCTTCTTTCCATACGAGGAATTGGAGAATGTGTGAATTACTCGTGGCAGCAAGCTGAAGATCTGACTCCTTTTATGTAAAAGATGGAAGATCAGGTCACGACTCTCGGCCCGGTAAGGTGCAGCAGCTGTAGTTTTGTTCCACCCATTTAACTCACAGGTTTTGTACTCTTGTTCAGCCTCAGCAAGGTCATCCAAGCCTTTGAAAGGAAAAGAAAAGCAATATTGAAAGGACAGATTTAAAGAACCGAGCTAATAGAGTTTTGTATTTGTCGGATTTCTCACACGTAAGCCACCAGAACATCTGTAAGGAAACAGGCACTTTTAGGTGTTCTCCCTTCCGAGGGCTATTTAGCAGTCCTACAGTACTGTCCACGGTTTGTGGTGTCATCCTTGCAGGAACCGAGAATTTACAAGCGTCATTTTGCTTGTCTTGGCTCAAGTGTTGAACTCTGCTTTTCGTGACTTTGGATGAACAGGGTAGAAGTTAGGAGGACTCACCTGTATTTTTAAGGAAGCTGTACTGATGTTGTTTTTATCTTAGCATTTCATGAAGCATAATTTGACAGCTGAAGTAGCTGTGATACCACTGTCAATAAAAGCGTGTTAGCATGCAGTATCTCTTTATGCAGCGCTTCAAAGATGGAGATATGTTTTGAAAGTCCTTCAAATATCTCTGTTGTGAGGGTGATGTAAAAAGGCACGTTTACAGAGTTTACTCTAGTGAATAGCTCATAGAAACAGAGAGGGTTCCTGCAAAACTGTGGTTTGAGGCCAAAATGCAGAACTATCCTAGATGTGCCACGTTACATAGCTGGGGGTTTTCATAGGTGTCTTGTATTTATTGTACAGGCATCTTGTATGTATTGTATCCCCTCATGGAGTGAGGAAACAGAAGGAACTTTTTCTTTTTGTGAAATGAATGTAGAGTAAATTGTTTTACATTAAATGTTTCATTTGACACTGAGTGAGATTGAGGAAAACAAAAGTAAATATTCAGCAAGCAAAGTCTATATACTTGATGAGACACACAAAAATTGTATTCCTTCTTTCTTTTTTTGGCACCGTTGCCATTAGAGTGAAACCCTGAAAATCTTGCTTTTTGCTGAAAAAGGTATTTTCTGCTGGGAACTGACAAAGAGATAGAGCAGCATTCAGCCTATTTAATAAAATACAGCACTGTTTTTGTCGTTAGTCTTTATTTTGGAAAATGATACGTAGTGCACTTCACCTTTCTTCCATTGTGTCTTACAGTGACACATACGTAGAGCATGCATCTAAATTTGCCTTTAAAAATAAATAAATACATAAGGATCACAGACTTAAAATGCCTCGAGTGAAGCACTCCATGACGTACCCATGCAGAACCGGGGAAACCTCCTGTGATTTCCAACATCAAAGGTCACCCTTTCTTCTGACAGCTTAGCGGCCTTTACATTAATTTCCTGCTTTATGCATTGTTATAAATGTTTTGCTTGTATGGTTAAATACTAAGAATGAAGTTCACAACAGACTGGATTTTGTAAAATGGGTGTGGGTTTTTTTTTTTTTTTTAGGGGCTAAACAAGCTGTTCTTCAGAACCCTCCACTGCCTATGTGAAAAAAGACAGACAAGTAAAGATGGCAAAATTTATCACATACCAAGGAAGAGTGCATGGCAAACAGGTGTACAGATTGTAAGGTAAATAGGTATACATCTAATAGAGGTTGTCTAGGCACAACTCATAGAAAAACATGTTGTCTTCCTCATATGCTTGAAAATAACCTTTCTTTCTTGAAATCCTATGTACTCTGTCCCACAGCTCCTGCTGCATTTGAGCTTAACTGCAAATTCCTGGAAGTCAGTAATAAACTTTCCATACAGATGAAAGATATTTGGCTGACAATCGGTTTCCCAGATCTAATTCTTATCAGTCTTTTTTGTTTTTGTTTGTTTGTTTGTTTTGTGTGTGTGGCTTTTTTGGCGGGGGGGGGGGGGGGGGGGTGAGTTACATTGTTATTTATAATATGTCTATGGGAGATTCAATTACTTCATGAATTGTGTGAATTGAATTAAAGATATTTTGGTAACATTTTCTGCCAAGAAACAGTTCCTGATTTTCACCGGTGTAAATAAGTGGGAAATAAAGCTCATCCGTTTTCTCTCTCATCAAAACGCTGTGATGGTAGGTTACACGTGGCTTCAGAGATGTTCCCAAAGCCAGCAGAACCTTGTTCCTCTAACGTGAGGTTTAGACAGCAAACTTTAGACTACAGATTGTTGGAAGTATTTCTACACAAGGGACCGCTGCTGAAAAATGTTCTACTAAAGCTATTTTCCTCCTTTCTCTTCATCTTATTTTCAGTTTGTAAAAACGAATGTTTTCAGACAACTTTCACCCGTAACCTTTCCTTCATCCAATGCATAAATTCTCACCTAATGAAGAGAACGAGCCTCCCAAAATCAACCTTCTGCAGGGAGGCACTCGAGTCTGTTTCGCTGGGATTCCAAATAAGAAACCAATGCGCTAGGGGCCTGGCTGACCTGAAGGAACACGTTAGTGATGTTTTTGAGGGATGCTGAGTCTCCCACGAGGGGAAACGCTGCCTCGTCTCAACGTTTTCCAAAGCAGTGACAGAACCATTTACTGCTCTTCTAATAGGATGCTGAAAAGGATACAAAAAAAAGGTAGTTTAAAACACAAGCAGTACTGCCTCCTCTAATTCAGTTTTACGTGTTGGTTTTTTTGTTTGTTTGTTTGTTTTTCTTTTTGGGTTATAAATTGATCTGTCATTCAAAAGAAATACTGGTTAAGAAATACCGGTTTCATCCACTCCACCCCCAGCAAGAAGACATTTCTTGAAGGCAGCAGAAGAAACTGCACCCAGCTGCCCTTTCACTCACCTTATTATTAGGGCTTCTGCCTGTTAAGCAGCCACGTAGGTACTGATTGCCACAAAAGCCTGGAAGCGACGACACCCTTCCCATGGGAGAGCTGCACAGGGACATATTTCCTACAGCACCAAGAGTGTTTGGATGGCTTCTATGTTTTCCAGGCACTATCTTTTAATAGTTTTTCATGGGTAACCAGAATTTCCAACTCCCCTTGTTAAACGTCATGATCTAATTGAAAATTACAATGATAAAAGATGACATTACGGCCCATGACAGGGCAATGTGAGGGACCCAAAGCTTCATTTAGAGTCTGGATTCTAGCAGAAACTCTTGAGGAGGTAATGTATTATGTTACTAAATGTAATCATGTCTCACATTGATTCAGATGTGCCCTGCTATGGGTGAGCGTGCCAGATTTTGCCGTTGAACATCACACAGTCTTAAACAGTGACCTTTGTTTGAGATCTCTGTCATCTACAAGAAAAAAACACAAAGAACAAGAATAAAAAACCCAAAAAACAATAAATGTTATAGAATTAATAACTTCCCTATACAGAGTAAAGTCAACTCTCAACTCGACTTTCTGAGGACAAATGAAGGTGGCAGTTTTACGCTGGCTACAAATCCAGAGCAACGAGCCAAGATCAAATAGATCTTTAGAGAGATTCCTGGCAGGAAACTTTCAAGCTTGGTATTGAAAGATGGAGAACGCAGATACGCTTAAATACAAAACAGCCAGGTGGATTTAATAGGCATTGTGCTGAGTAACCACTAAAGAAGAGGAAAACCCTATTGTTAACATTAATTTTCACTGAGTAAAATTGGACGTTCTTAATACTGAATACTTTGATAAAGAATTGTGCATATCTTTTTAAATAATTGTTTAAAATAATCTTTATCTACAACCAAAAAAATAAGAATAAAATTAACTGAAATCCAACAACTTACTGTGAAAATGATTCCAACCAATTTAAAACAAAGGCGACAGTAGTGTGTACCCGTGAGATTTGCAGGTCAAAACCTGGATTATCAGTTTCCAACCAAGCTGCCTTATGTCTATTGGTATTTTTTTATCTGCTTGTTTGCTTTAAATCATGCCGCTTTAATTTGAAGTGCTCAAATACACACTTAGCCTCTGAGCATGCTTTTATTTCTGGATTTTAGGCACCTTGTTTGATCTTAGTCTTTCCTTTTCTTTTTGCTGGTTTTGGAGCCCCATTTTCTAATTTGAATAATTTATGGCACCCGAGTTGAAACACTGGCTATGTACTGCTAGGATGAGAAAACAGATGCAAGTTGCTAAAAGGAGATGTCTTCTTGCTGATGTAAATCTGCTGAGGTGAGCGACAGCGTGCTTTCTTCCGAGATTTTCCACGTGGAAGCACGGTGAATTTCCGGCCATCCCTTTTTTTCACACGGTATGAGCTCAGTTCCGAGCTCGTACATCACTGACCGCACGCTAAAAATGGAACTCCATTTACATGTCATATATCTGCACTCCATTTCTTCTTTCTGGAAGGCTTGTTGGGCTCACGTACTCCTCTTCCTGGCATTCTTCCTCCTTTATTTTCTCAGGTTGCGTGAAAGGAATGCTTGGCCTGTTTCTCTCTGCTCACCGTGCGGTTACTTAGTGAGCAGCTGAAGAGACTGAATAGCCCTCTCGGAGTATAGGTAACGTACTTTAGAGAAAGGTAGGTTTGTCAAAGAAACGGAAGTCTGCTACTTCAGTGTTGTGTATCGTCTGAGTGTTACCCAATTCAAAATAACATAAAACATTACAAGAATTGTAATGCCATCTAATCCATCTTTGGGTGATTTTAACATTGTCGCAGGGGGTTATGCTTCTCTACCTACAGCTTGCATGGTGACATGAAAGAAAGTGGGAAACAAATGCGGTTGAATATGACATAGATTTTGAAAATGTGCTCATGAGGACACTGACAAGTTTGTAACAGATTCACTCTTTTATTTTCCCATCTTTATCTGGAGTTCTCAGTTCTGGTCAGAATTCTGGTTTCTCTCACCCGAAGCACTTGATTTTTCATCAGGCAGCCTCATGATTTTCCTCTGAAGGCTTGTGAGCTGTTACTTTAATGCAACCAGATTTTTATTTTATTACACAACTTGGTTTGTTGGCAGATTTATTCAAATGTTCTCTGCGTATCTTTGATGAGTTGAATGGGACAAAAGAGTTTCACAGCCTTCTTTGTAGATGATAAAGGGCAGAGGCTTGACTACATTTTTATTCACAAGACTTCGGTTACAGGAAATGAGGTTCTAACCCCACAGCCAGAGCAAGCAGGGGGAACCAACTTTCCTGTGGAGTTTCTCACTGAAATATGTGACCGGTTGATCACAAGAGCTTTTTTTAACTTTTCATTCTCTTTTTTTTTTTTTTTTTCTTTCTTTTAGACAGTGTTCATTTTTCAAGGCTTTTGAGACGTAAACCTATGGTCTACCCTGTTATCCATTTTATAAACTCATATTAAAGTGCTCTCTTTCCAATATCGCATCCAAGTCACACTATTTTATTATTATTATTATTATTATTTAGGAAATCCTGCAAATAATTTTTTTTTCCTACTCAGATTAGTAAGTATTTATTTTACTTGAGAGTCAGTAAAATTTCCCAAGCCCAGTCTATATTTCTCACAGCAGATTTGGTAAGCGATCTCCTCATTCTTTTGTTGCCCAGAGATTTCAAGCGTCAGTTCCCAAAGAAGAGGGGCACCAAGAGAATGGCCTGGTGGGAGCGCGTCTGATAGCTGCGCCCAACTCACCGCAGCATCAGAAACCATTCACAGACACTCAGCCACTTCACTGGAAAAAGTAGATTGAACACAAGTAGCTTTGAGCTTTGCTCTCGTTGTGATGGAAGCCAGTTCACTTTTAGGTACTGCTGGACAAAGCGGAACCGCGCGTCTCGATATCTGTCTCCCCTAGAGTAAGAAATAGGTAGCAGTCCCTTAATTCTTCTAACCTAGTTTAGAATCAATTAATTAATCAGTAGCTGTGACTAATTACTCACTGCCAATTAACCTGGAAACTGTTACAAAATGAAGCCAGAGAACATGACTTCCATGGTAACTGGTAAGCTTCTGCAGTGAATTGGTGACGCAACCTATGTGATATTACATACCCTATCTACGCTTACCTTGACAATAGGGGTGATTTATTTTGTAGGTTTGTGTTGTGCAGCTTTATTTATTTGTTTATTTATTTTATTGTTTATATAGTCCTTCTACCAACTGTGCTGTTGTATTTCAAGGGGAGTTTATGGTCTGTATTTTTTTACTTGTTAGAATATGAGCTTGAAAAAGTTAATAAACCATACATGAGTCCAGCAATGTGACCATTGACTAACTGGAACACTTTGCCTTGCTGAGAACTTGAAAATTGCCAGAGGTATGAATGCATTGCTTGTGCAATGAATACTTTTCCAAAGCTGAATAGAATGTCATCAAAAGAAAAGCTGACCAAAAACTACATCAGTGCTCATCTCTTAACTTAGGAATGGCTTACGTTCCAGTATCTATGTGATGTAAAAAACAAAACAAAACAAACAAACAAACCAAAAAAAAAAACAGAAAACCAAACAACCAAACAATTGGCTTGGCCTCTGTTGATTTGTTTCTATCACAGCATGGCTCAGACCTCAAAGATCATCGAGCTCGACCGCCTCTGCCACGGGCTGGGCTGCCACCCACTCAATTGGGCTGCCCAGAGCCCCATCCAGCCTGGCCTCGAACGCCTCCGGAGACGAGTTATTCACAACCTCCCCGGGCATCCTGTGTCAGTGCCTCAATACCTCGAGAAAGAAATTCCTGCTTCCTAATACCTAACCTAAATCTCCTCTCTTTTAGTTTAAAGCCATTCCGCCTTGTCCTGTCACAATCAGGTCATAGTGGAAATGCCAAATCACAGCTTGAATCACAGGTGATTGCGCACCTGGTGGGAAGGCAGGGCCAACCCAGGGGAACTCAGGTGCACTCAATGCAGCTGAGTGACCGGGAGGGGTGGAGCCAGGATCCACCCCTTCCCAGGCCTCATTTAAGGGTCAGCAGTGGAGGTGAGGGTGTCTTGCTGGTGATTCTTATATCCTTGAGGCCCTCTGAAGGTAAGCAGCTGCTTTTGTTTGTTTCTACACCCACAGCCGCTGCTGTTGTGCTTGGGCTTGTTCTCATTTGCTGCAGCCATGGGCTTTGCCACCCTGCTGTTGTATGGTGTACTTTCCATCATGTTACAGTGTTACACATACCCCGTAAAAAGTTGGTCCTTCTCCTGTTTATAAGCTCCCTCCAAGTACTAGAAACCACAATGAGGCATTTTCTTCTCCTAGGTAAGCAATTGCAATTCTGTCAACTTTTCATGATAGGAAGAGTGGTGCAGCTCTTTGCTCGTCTTTGTGGCCTTCCCCTGGACCCACTCCATCAGCCCCGCGTTCTCTCTCATGCTGAGGGCCCCAGACACAGGTCTCCAGATAGAGCGCTGTGAGGGCAGAGTAGAGGTGGGACGATTGCCTCCCTGTCTTGTTGCAGCCCAGGATACCCTTGGTTTTCTGGGCTGGAAGTGCACTCTGCTGGCTCACACGGAGCTTCTAGTATGCTGGAACCCTCAAGTTCTTCTCTGCAGGGCTGATCTCAGTGACGACTTCTCCTCCTGGTCTGAGCTCGTATCTAGCAAGGTCCTGACCCTTGGGATGCGTGTTATCAGGCCCCATAGCCTTGTACGCACTCAGTCTCATTGGGTGGTCTCAGACTCGCTCTTCTCTTACTGGGTGAGGGATTTGAATGCTCCAGCCCCCGGCCGGAGGTTTGTGAACATGAGAGCTATGAAAATCCTGACTGCCAGCAAAGATTGAAGTAAAGAGCTCCTTGAGCACCTCAGCCTTCCCTCTGTCTGTCGTTGCCCTTTCTCACTTATGAGAGTGAGTATGCTTTCCTTGTTCCTTTCTTCTGCGAGCAGTGTACCTGTAGAAATCCCTTCCTGTTTTTTGTTTGTTTGTTTTTAAATCTCCTGCCGAGATCAGTTTCATCTGAACTGCTGGGGGCTGGAGAACTCTTGTGCTCTCAGAAAGGCATCCTTAAAGAGCTCCTTTCATGCTCCTTTCTAACTCAGCGTTTCAGAATGTGTATACATACATACATAAAATTCTTTTTTCTTCTGCACATGGAGTGCTGTACTCAATTTTATGTAGTAATTTCATAATGAGCCTCCTCTGCCCGAGTTAACTGAAAGCTGTGAAGCATATCGAATGTTGCAGAAGCAGAACCTGTCTGAAATAATGCCGCTTGGCTAACTTCATTTCCTCTCGGTGCAAGTCTAGCCTTGTGATCCCTGAAAAATCTTTGAGGCAAATTCACCTGTCTCAAATCTACTGGAATTCTTGTCTGTTTCTTCAGGTAGGCCTTCTTAACAGCATGAACCTTTTGTGGGATAAATGGAACTAAGGCTTCCTCACTAAGGTGAGCAGAGAATGTTCTGTGCTGTTAACAATTTGGGCTGCCGAAAAGGATATTTCCTAGATAATTTTTGTTTAGGACAAAAAAGTAAAATACTCTGAGTTAGAGGGGGAAAAAGAGAGAAGAGGGTTCAGTGAGTCAGAGGATGACTTTAGGAATGTACATTTGTTTGATCATCTTACTTTAGCGGACTAGCATTGAAAACAACATAAGAGGGCATCAGCCCAACAGTTTCCACCACTGTCTTCCCTGGCAGTACGGACGGGCGAGCTCGCTTTTCCTCCTTGGAGACCCATTCCTGTGCACTTTTGCTAGGCATGTGAAGGTTGTGGGGTTTCAGCTCTTGGGAAAGGCATTTAGAAGGATAAGCGCTTGTGCCTGACTTCTCCAAGGCCCGTGTGTCGAGGTAGGGTGAAGAGCTTATGCTGTAAGCAATGAGCTTTGCAAGGTGATATCTGAAACCTTCCTCTTTCCTTAGTTTCACTGCTTCTGCTACTGTTTTTTGCTGTGTCAAGTACACAAGACTACATGAACCCCTGAGAACAAACATATCACATCAAGTTTGAAAGACCTCATTTTAGCCCTGGATGGCTTATTTGTATTGTTATTTCTTCTTAAACAAGGTGTCCTTGTGGTTTGTCATGCAGCCACATAGGTTTGGGGGAAGGGATTTGTCTGCTCAGTACAGTAACCAATGTTGATGTGGAAGGGAAATGACTATGGCCATAATTACTTCAAGTGAGTGTAGAAACTGGAGAAGGTTAGAGCTTCCTTGTGTGCTGTGCAACTAGGGATCAGTGTTCAATATGAATGACAGAAGAACAAAGGTTAGACTTCTGGAACCACTCACAGTCAAACACAGTTGCCAAGCTCCCTTGAATTATGGATTAGGGCTTTTATTTGTTACTTGTTATAACAACAAAATTTTAAAAGAAGAGACAGGAAACCCTTTCTTCTCAGCGTAGATGGAGGAACACAGATGAACAGCCCAGGTCTCCAGCTAAAAGAGACAGTGAAAGGGAGTCCGTACTGGTATTGATAAGGAAAGATACTTTATAAGGACGGATACGCATGGTGGAAGCTCTCTTCTGAACATGCACCCCCACAAAACACGTTTTGTTTTAGGCTTCCTAGCTGCAAACAGTACTCCTTGCTCAGCCATTCCGGTTGTTAGTGGTAGAAGGCAGTCATAGTGGTACTGGGCAGGGCATAGTGACAGGACTGGGCTTGTGGCAGTGAAAAACTCCCAGCTTAGGGTGAGATAAATCTTTGCTCTTCAGCAATAAACTCACTACTGATTCGAGACCGCTCTTTTTTGCATTCCCTCTACCAGAGGGATGCACCATCAACTTTCAGCTCAGACAGTCCAATTCAGTAATTGCTCTAACTGTTCCTGTGTGTTCCAGTGACAGCCTCCTGCTCAAGAGAAAGCCTGGGTTTAAAAAGCAGGAAGTCTTATCCTCTGGTCTAGTTCAAAGCATGTATCATCCATGGGAGTAGGTAAAGAAAACCCTTGTCAGGAAAGCAGGCCCAAGAACTAAATCCCACATCAGACAACAGCCCTTCCTCATGGTACACATCTGCTTGCACTAATGAGTCAGAGTAATAGCACACTGAGACACAGTTCAAGTCAAGGCAGTAGGAGAGTAGTTTTGCATCTCTGTCAACTCCATTTTCTATCCTGCATTATCCAGCTGCTGCACTTCTGTCATAGCGCAACTGGATTATTAACTAATCCAAAGTGCAGTTAATAACAGCAGACTCCCACATGAGGATACAATATACTGCATACAAACATTGAACACAAAGGCGCAACCCCAGTGAAGTACCACATCTTTTGTTATAAAGGGAAAGAGTACAACATATTTGTCATTTTTGCTGGCTTTCGGTCTCAGTTTGGGAGGAAGGTTCACATACTCAACTTACTGCAATTCAACACAAAGGATTTCACCGAGAAGCCCTCTCCTGAGTTACCTACTGAGAAACCCGATACAGTTCTCAGTGGACTCTTCTTAAAGGAAAGCAGAAGGTCACTGTAAGACAGTCAACACTGCTCCTCCCTCAGGACAGCACACCCATCTTCAAGCCAGGGAAGCCCTACTGCATTCGAGAAAGGCTGCCGTGCAGAAATTCAGCTGCAACAATACAGACACAGGAAACATCCTCAGAGATTTCATCTGGTGAGTGAAGTGAGTCTGAGGCATTGTACTGTTGAAGTAGATGATTTGTAAACATTTGTTATTGACATAAGGCTCACTTTTTATTTATTTAACAGAACATGCAATGCTAAACAGCTGGCCAAAGCCATCATTTTTCTCCCCTCTCTCATCCCTCAAGATTGCTGAACCAATGGCATCAGCCAGGGAAGGAAGAAGCCCCAAGCACAGAAATAGCAGGTGCCTCATCTTTTTTTTTTTGTGGTAAGTAAGGATTTATTGTACTTATGTTTTAAGCTGGAGACAGACAGGTATCCCCTTCAACTACAAGAGCTTTAGCTTCCTAGTCATTCCATTTTAGCACAGATATTCTTAGGCATCCCCGTTCCCACATGTAGAACAGAGCCTTTCCACCCACAGTAGAAACCATCTTTACAAGAAGCCATCACCAGCCAGTAGTTCTTCCAGAGAAGGGACCCATCAGCACCCACATAGACCCCGCAGAGGCTGACTCCAGTACCAGTATTTCAGGGGCATACCTCAAAAGCAGAGGAACAGCATTAGACCTAGAAGCTCCCCATAGCTTCTTGCTGAAGGGAAACTGTAAAGCAAGAGGAAGACCTCTCTCAAACAGGAGACCTGGTTTTCCCACTATTACAAAGTCACCCATTTAAGTTTCAAGTCTCCCATGCACTAATTCAACCCAGTGCACTTTGAGAGGCATGCTCTTTAGTATTATGCCTTATCCTCTTCATTTTTATCAATAGACACAAAATGAAGTTGGCCTTGTTAGAGACCTCTCACAAGAGGGAGAGGTCATCAGCATTTCCCTCCTTTAGTTTTCCCATTTGTCTGATTCTTTTTCCCCCCTCCAAGAGCAGCATGCCGAAGTCTGAGAGCACAGCAGCAGCTTCTCTCCTTCATGAGGGTCTCAGTCTACTTAGGCTGCTGCTGCAGTATCCATCCTGCATACACTAGAGATGGTTTACTCCCCCACACCGCAGGCAAACACCACCCTCCAGCCACTTCCTCCAATCCCCAGGGTGCAGTGACTACAGCAACCTCTAAGCAACCTCTTCAGTCACAACAAGAAGTTGGTTCCAAGAGGCCTTACCTGAGCTTTGAAGTAACACACTAAAAGCTTTCTCCTCCTCCTCCTTTCAGCCCAGGACCAGGACCACCACCACTAAGCAGCCATCACCACACAGGAGCCACTAGAGCACCCAGGGAAGAGACATCTTTGTCAGCTTTGTCAGGAGGGGAGCTCCCCCTCCCCACCCCACAGAGGGAGTCCCCCAGCCAAGAGGGGAACTCCTCCCTCACACCCCATGCAGGGGGGCCCTCCACCCAGGAGGGGGCTCCCTAAGTGGGGGGTGGAGAAGAGGGAGAGCCCCCCCCCCACTCAGGAGGGGAGCTCTCCCCCACCCAGGAGGGGGGCTCCCCACTCTGGGGAGCTCACCCTCCCCACCCAGGGGGGGCTCCCCAGAGCAGGGAGGAAGGAGAGCCCCCTCCCACCCAGGAGGGGGGCTCCCCACTCTGGGAGCTCACCCTCCTCCCCCCCCCCAGGGGGAGCTCTCTCCTCCCACTTCCGAGACTGACCATCCCCGCCTCCCACCCAAAAAAAAATAATCTCTTTGAGATAGTGCAATCCCCACTCCACAGCCCCCCACCACCAGCCAAAAGCACAGCCCAAGTGCAGGCTCTGCTTTTGGCTGACCACCACCAGCCCCCACACCTCAACAAACAAAGCCACACTGCTCCACCATAGAGTTCAAAAAAAAAAAAACAAACAACATACCACACCACCACTAACCAGCCAGCTCCAAGTCCCTAACCCAAAACCAAGTCCACCAACCTGGCCAAACAACACCAAGCCCAACGGGCTCCAAAACAAGACCACCAAGCCACACACAAGCCTCAGACCCAGGAAAACCAACCAGCCCCAAGCCACTCCTTCTACCAACCTCCTAACCAACACTACAAACTCAACCACAAAGACAGCTCCAAGGCAAAAACCAGCACACAAGCCCGCCACACTGGCCCCTCGCCTCCGCTACACGCTACTGCCAGTAACCAACAGAAACCTCAGACGCACATCAAAACCAACCAGCTACAAGGGAACTGAAACAGAGCCCCAAGACAGCACTCCACAACACCCCACGCCTACCTGCTGGCTCCGCTCCTCCTCCTGGTCGCAGCTCCCAGGATCTGCATCTTCCCCACAGGACATCAGGACCCCCAGCTCCAGCTGGAAAGGGCCACTCTCCCTTAACTCCCCTCCTTCAGGGCATGACCTTCCACCCTGTAATTAAAGCACATCATCACCCACACAGCTGCTCCCAGCCACTACCTCCAGCCCAGGGGCACCACCCACCTCACAGGTAACAACATACAGCTCTCCTTGCTCCACAGGGGCACCCCACTCACACCACTGGGGTCCTCCCTCCTCCAGCCCTAAACCTGCAGGAAGACCTCCATGAACCACCTCCAAGGGGCCACCTGGAAGGAGCACCCCAGTGGGCAGCCCTCCGCCAGGAGGGTTCCCGCCTCAGGCTCCCCCTCTCTCACCTCCTTCATTCCCACCACTGGGAAAAGCGCACACCTGTTCCAGCCAATCCTCTCTGCAAAGCTCTCCTCTGCAGCCTTCGCCCTGCAACAAGAGCACAAATCACACAGCCAGACAGAATGCCAAGGCCCCACTGCAAAGCGCCCACACACAACTGGAATGGGGCCCAGGGAACTGGACTTCACAACCTCCCCAGGCACCCTCTCCCATCCCTCTCACACAGAAATCTTTCTTCTTTCTGTTTGCACAGAAACTCTGGTGTTACAGAACATGCACACTGCCCCCATACTACCACATGCCACCCATCCCCATCAATTGGGCTCTCGCACATCAGTTGCTCCAGTCTGCTGCCCTCCTCTCATCTAACTGCACAATCAAGACAACACACAACACTACCTTTTGGTCCAGCATGAATTCCCCTCCATAGAAATTGCCTTGACTGCTCCTTAGAAATTCCTTCTCTTCCAGCCACTTGCAGATGACACCTGGAACAAGCTGTTACATCACCTTCCCAGGAATGGAGGTGAGGCCAACCTACCTACAGTTGCACACACCATCCTTCTCACCTTTTCTGAAGGCTGTGGTGACATCAGCTATCCTCCAGTCTTCACACACCTCTCCTGTAGGAAAGAGCAGGAAAAATGTCAGAGAGCTCTCTCTCTGCCAGCTCCCTCAGCATGCACACACATATCCCTTTACAGCTCAGGCACTTGCTGGCATCCTTTCTGCCTGAACTACCTTCGACCAGCTCCTCCACAATAGAGGAGAAGTCATCCTTCCTCAGAGCGTCTTCCCTCCAGGAGGATCCAAGTTTCCCCAGAAGCCATCTAAGCAGCAACCACTGAAGCTCCAGAGACATCCAGCACATCCCCACTACCAGGGCCTCCACCCTGTAAAGTGCAGGCCCACACCTTCTCTGTTCTCCTTTGTTCTGTTGACAAGCTTCTGTTAGCCTTGACCTCCCTTCCCAAAGCTGATACTGAGAGGGCCTTAGCCTTCCTCAGCCCATCTCTTCCTTCTCCCCTTGAAACTCATCCATGAGTTTCTCATTCACCCCTGCAGGTCTCCCACCATTCCTGTGCGGTTCCTTGCTCCTTGGGATGCACCGCACCTCAGCATGGAGGAAGTAACCCTCCAGCATCAACAATTGCTCACAGGACCCCTTCCTACGCTTGAACCCAAGGGATGCCTCTAAGTAGTTCCTTTAAGAGGACAAAGTTGGCTCCCTCAAAGTCCAGTGTTTCAGTCCTACTCACTGCCTTGCCAGCTGTGGGACTGCAGGGTTCCACACCTTGTGTGGAAGCTGCATGTTCCAGGTCACCCCTGATCTTTGTGTCCCCAAACAGCCCTTCCACAATAGGGAGAGCCAGCAGGGTGGTTCAGGTCTACCATGAGGACTGATGCCCACAGCCATGAGGCTATTTTCAGTTGTGTGCAGAAGGTCTATCAGCTTCCTCACCCTGGTCTGTAACCAACACCCCCACTGATGTTACCCACTTTTACCTGCCTCTTCAGCCTCACATGCAAACGCTCCACTGGTTCTTCATTCATCCCTAGGGAGAGCTCAGTACGTTCCTGTTCTCTCGCTGGAAGAGAGACTCCACCACCTGGCCAGTCTGTCTTTCCTAAAAGAAACAAAGCCATCCACGACAGCACTCCAGTCATGCAAGCTGCCCTGCCAGGTCTTCACAATGGGAACTTAAATTGTACTCCTGAAGTTACACGTGAAGGAGAAGGAAAAAAAACTCTAATGGGGCAAGGCAGCCCAATCGCGTTCGCTCCTACCGAGGAGAGCTTGAAGAACTGAAGCACCCCCTAAAAGAAACCCAGGGGATGGGGGGGGGGGGGGGCGCTAAGAGCACCCCGGGGCTACGCGAGGACTCGAGGATCCGAGCGGCAGCCTCCTTCGAAAACGCGACGGCAGCCGGGAGGCGACGCCGTATCGGCTCCGAACAGCCAGGTGAGCCCGGCGGCGACCTAACGCCGGCCCCGAGAAAAGCAGGGTCCGGCAGTCCGACAGCCGCCTGCTCCGGAGACCCTCGCGGCTCCGAAGGGCTCGTCGCCTCCACCGCCCCCTTACTACCTGAACCGCTCACCTGTTTGGGCTGGTCCTTACCGCAAAAGGTCTCACAGCAGCCTGAAACGAAACGACACCACGAGAACATTAAAGAGAACTCCCCCCCCCCCCCCCCCCCCAAAAAATGCTCTGTTTCCCCCCAAAACCCCGCGTACCGCTCCTCAGCCCCAGCGCCGAGCAAAGGAACGGAGCTCGCTCCGTCTCCTATACAGAACCGCAGAAACTCCCCCGTGGCTCTCGGCAGCCTCCGGAGGAGCTTAAGAGGCTTTGGGGCGGGCCCCGCCCGCGGCTCCCGACGAGGCGCAGCTGCGCCCGGCCGGCCGCGGCCCCGCGGCACCTGGGAGTCGTTGCCTCCTTAGCGCAGCCGGCCTCGTTAGGGACGGCCCGGGGCTCTGACAGTTTGACGTGCGGACTCCGGATCTGAATTAGGGACTTAAATTACACTTTGAAGTACAGTTTGTTACGCGCTTCTCCTTCTCGCCGCACTGTGGGATTAATCGATAAGTTAAGTAATAATGCCCAATTCAAACGGGTCGCTTTGCATCCGATGCGACTGGAGTGATAGAGCGTCTCCCCTCCGAAGAACGTCGCCGGCCTTAACGGTTTCCAGGGGCCCCCGCTGGGTGCGTCTCCGCTCCGCTTTCCATCGCCCCAATTCCGAACAAAAGAAAAAAAAGAAAAGAAAAAAAAAAAGAAAAAAGTTTGTTAAACCTGTAAAATCTTTGTACCTCAGAGAAAATGTGACTACAGATGGCAGTGGAAACACGGGAGTAGTGATGTGATAAATGCCCACATGGGTTAATGATGCAGAACATTGCCAACCCATGAAATATGAAGAGGAGCTTTACAAACACTCCTCTACAGTGTTGCTCAGGATTACGTTCACGTGTCTTGTAAATCACCATAAAGACTTTTGGTAAGATTTTAGTTATGTCCAGTTAAGGGCACAGGTAGTCTTTGAAGGCGTCAGTGATGAAATTGACTTTATGTAGCAGTTTTGATCTTAATTTCAAATCCTGAAGGTTGGACTACACTCATTTTTATTTCTTCTCATGGTGGAACTGTGAATGTTTTTATTGCACGTTGTCACAGACGTGTTTTCACAGCCATCAGCAGCGTCAGATGGGAAAAGTAAGGAGATCTGAATGTGCAGAGTGAGGCGAGGTGTCCTGCTGTGGGTATGCGATACACCGTAACGATACTCAGGGAGAAGCAGCAGTTCAGTGCCAGGTCATCTCGCAGGTGAGCAAAGCCCTTGCATTTACTCAAACGTTATAAGGGAATTCTTCTGGGAGACGAAGAGTGTCGTAGCACAGAGCTTACAGCTATTCACGTGAGCTGTTGCTCCTTTACAAACAGTTGCATGTTTTAATCAGTGAAGCAGTTTTTAAACAATGCTTCTAGTTGTTGAACTGGCTGAAGTACAGTGAGGAAGGAGCTTATATTTCTTTGAGCGAGCGCTTCGTTGGAGTCTCAGGAAACACACCTCACCTCACGTATGTAAACATCCGAACTGAGCTTTGAGTTGCTATTAGTTGTGTGCAAAGGATGAGCTCAAGAGTTCCTCTGACTCCTCAGTCAGAACGAGAAGGTACTTGGAGGAAACGTGGGTGTTAAACACTCCTAAGGGCCGTCACCCAAAACTAGACTTTGGAAAAGTCTAAACTTTTCCATGAAGCAGTCTGTAATCCGGCATTACAAACACTAGATGGTTTCACAGTGGATCACCTAAGTTGCAAATAGAAAGTTTTGTTAGCAATGATAGTCCACTGTTCTAAGCAATAAAACCCAGTGCTTTCTCATCACGCTTCTGGCTTGGCGAGATTAAGAAAAATGATGACAAAGATCTTCCCGTGCAAAAATAGCTTTTGGAACAGTTTGTGAAAACATTTGCCTGCTGTTTTCCTCCCAAAGCTAGCTAGTTAATGTATTTGTAAACTCCACTGATTGGTTACTAGCACATACAACTACTCGGCTTGTAAATGAATTATTTACACACATCCCTTGCTTTCAGAACCTACCGTCTGTGAAAGGGCAAGTAGGTTCAAAGGAAAGAGGTCCTGGGCTATAGAATCAGACCCAGAGGCCCAAAGAAGTTGTGGTGGGTTCCTCTCAGGCCGCTTTGCGCCTACAAACCACCGGGTGATTTATAGCCTCCAGAAGCTATAGTACATAAAACAGAATGTGCTCCTTGGGCCTTCCATAACCTGATCAGTTTTTTCCTAAGCTATTTGTTGTTGCTCAGTCATTATCCCTGAAGCGAAAGGAGAAAAGTTCTTATTGACTTCTACTTGAACTGCATCGAGAGGCCAATTCCACCTGGTAAGAAGTAGCAGATGCCTTTATGAAGTATGATTCTGTGTCCCCATTCCATGCTTTTTAAGTGTCCTTTTTGTAATCCATATGCATTTAAATTCGATTAAAAATAAACCAGTGAGACAAGTTATGAGTTTTTGAGTTAATGTCCACATAAAAGAATTGATGGTTTATAGCAGTGAGCGCAAGCAAGACAAGTTCTTATTTTAACGTTAATTTTCCTAGAATAGATTGAATAGCGGTTGAGCAGACATACATTTCAAACTGTAAAGCGATGCAGTCGTTCTTAGAAGATGGAAGCTGAGTCAAGCTGCTCTGGGGAATTTCACCAGAGTCGGGCAGCGATTTCCGATGAACTTTAAGCATTCCTTAAACTTGACCTGGGTGTTATTTAACCACAGTCTGCTTTCATTAGGAGCACTGAGAATCGTCCCAGAGCATGGCTGACTGGAACAGAGGAATGTGACTGCTGCTGCTCTGAGCTACTTATCGTAGCTCGGACATTTGCTATATGTAGTATCATATGCTATGTGATATTCCCCACAGTACTGATCCTGGAAAACTTCTGCTGTAATGACACAAATGATATTTTTGTATTGGAAAACTGTGATATGGAATGAAAAAAACACATCTCCCTGTTTCAAGCTGAGTGCTCAAAGACCCATTTTCATTAAGTGCTTAATTACACGAGTTATTTAAGTAGTTTACCTCAATTTCTTTTGGGATGCATGCAATAACCAGCTTTATTCTTGCTACAACAGTCTTGGTAAAATGGAACCGTACTTAGATTAAGGGTAAAAGATGTATAGACAGGAAGAGTGTGGCTATACCTAGGTTCGTATATTCTTGAGAACAAATATGTAACAGAGGTGATATTTACATGCCAGATTGCTCATTAGCAGTCAAAAGCCAACTGAAAGTGCTGAGCTAATCTGGCCATTGAGGTGGCTGACTCAAAGTCGGTAAAGGAGAAAGCCGAGTACTGCTTTGCTTCTTGTTCGTGCTGATTGTTTTCCTCCAGGCAAACTGGCAATGATCTTTATGGGTGTTGTCTCTCATATTTCTAGCAAGAGGTGGATGTAATGCTGTAGTGGTCTTGATACAGAAATAACGGTGCTGGTGACAGGAGGCATGACGTGATGAATCTTGACCTGCACCATAGTCAAAATAGCAGTTCTGGTACATGCAGCGCCAAGTTTGATACCTGACCTTGCTATGCTTGACACACTAGAAATAGTTTTTGTAAATCTGACTATTGTTGGTTAGCCTTAGAATCTGACTTCACCTAAATAACACACCACCTTCACTTCCTCAGTGTGTTTTCCTCAATGTGTTTTGATTGGGACCTGATGGTTTGGGGGGGTATATGAAAGGAGAATGAGCTTATTCATGGTATTGTAGCACCTAGGTGCTCATCTTCAAGCCCTCGTCTAATTGACCTGACCCTCTAACTAGAATGTAACCAATGCATCTGCATTATATTTCTATAATCAAATCATCTTAAAGTTACTGTTTATTCCTCAACTGTTCTGTGCATGGCTTCAAAGAGAGCATAATTTACTGAGACATCTGTAGAACTTTCACTTTTACTAACTCCTACAGTAACACTGGTGGACAGTATCTGCTTCTGTGACTTTCATTCTACCTGACCTACTGAACATTTGGCATTATTTTCAAGTTGTGTAGCTGTTTGCTTAGGGGAGAGAAGTGTTTTAGAGCTGTGGCACAGAAAAGGCAGGATCGAGGTGTTTTGAGCAAGATCCAGTTTTGTCTTTACCAGGGATGCATCATTTTCTGGTGTCAGTACGAGGCACTAGTATTCCAGCTTTTGAGGGTTGTGGGTTTATTTGCGTGTCACTTAATAGTGGTATTTGCTCCAGAGATTCTGCAAAACTGCAGTGCATGAAAGCTTTCCTTGTACCTACATTAAACAGTTTGTGGGCTGGTTTGGCCTGGTTCCATGACTAATGGGGCAAACAGACACACAAACCCACACCCCAGGAAAGGGGGCAAGGGGAAAGGATTGGGAGACAAACTTAAAAATAAAACAGCAACAACAATCTGAGGAGGAAAGTTAATTTACTAAATATGATATCAGAATGCGAGGTAACACAAAATAATACAATAGAATTGTAATTGAGGCCAATAAATAAAATGAATACTAAACAAATTAAATGTGTCCAAAAAACTGAAGGCCTTACTCTAATGCTGCAGACAAGACAGCTGGGGAGCACACACACTGCAGAGATGAGAAGAAAGGGAAGAGGGAACATCTTGGTCTGTGAACAGTTTTGTCTTTCCCTCTGAATGAAAACCAGAAACTAAACAGTGAACAGTCCTCTGGGGTATGTAGTTCTCCTCCTCTTCCGAGGCAGCTATACCCAGAAGTAGCAATGATCCACAGGACTGGAGCATTAACACTTTAACTCCCAGTACACTATATGATGTTGTGATCTGGAATACCAATAAAAAATAAGAACCATGACACAGCTCTGGAAATTCCTCATTAGCAATGACATTACAAGAAGGGCTAAGTAGAATCTTAATCTTCACATTTAAATTCACAAGTGTTAGACACGCTATCACAAGGAGTTTAGAAACACACTTAAGGTAAAATCACTGAAACAAGATGAAGTTCTCTTTACAGGTATATTTTTCATTCATCAAGCTCAGGACTTTTTTTGCTGGGTCATTCAGCATGATCAGTTGCCACATAAGAGGTTTTAACTATTCAATTCTGCATTTGGATTTATTTACTAAGATGTGCGTGTGTGTGTGGGGGGGGGGAAACCACAGCAAGATTATAGTGAGACAGCAGAGCACTGTATTAAATTCTGTAGATCTAATACCACAGACAGTATAAACTCTGTAAAACAGCTTACTTCTACTGCCCTATAGACAACAGCAGCATTGGAGTAAAATATAAAAGCTAATTAGAAGTTTCTGCTGAATTATCTTACTATAGTGGGTTGGAAAAAAAAACAAGCCTATTAGTCTTGAACACTATAGATGGAGCAGAAATATACCCACTATCTCAACTGTGATTTTAATGTTACAGCATTTTCAAGCTCATATTCTGATCTGGGATCAGCATTCTCAAGACACAGTGAATTAGCGAACAGAATGAATCAGAAGTGCAGCCTCAGAAACAACGACAAAGCTTTTGTCTCTGGGCTTTCAGTTAACTCTGGCATTAAACCTGAGGGAACTCAATCCACTACTCCTCATGCAAGAACTCCTACACAGATCAGGAGCACGGAGATTATTTCCCCAAGTTTCAAGAACAAACTTGTGAAAACGTGCCTTGAAGTTCTTAGTTTTAAACTCTTTACTAGTAAAATTAAGTTATTAGAACAAAACTAAATGAAAGTGTAATTCAAAATTAATTCCTATCATTTTGATACATTTACATTACACTTCAGTTACCACAACCATTCCTGCCAAGATTTTTAGTGATGGAGTTACTGTTACAGATCGGTGTTACATGCTAGTATGCCACAAGTAGCAATCCACTTCCATGTCTTTAACAGTTTCCTCAGTCACCCTGAGAGGGCTGCAAAACATCCAGGGTGGTATTTCTCATTCAGCAATAGTGGTTCTACAAGAAGCTTATCTGTTGCACAAGAAGATTAAAAAAATACTTGTTCTAACTTGAGGATTAGACTTAGAAATTAAGGATGATTAAGGCCTGCACTCTGAACACTGCAAAGGAAGCATTATTTCACTTCATTCAGATAGGTTGTATCAGCATAGTACCATTATGGATGTGTAGAAGCAATACTAGTGGGGAAAAAAAGAAAAATCACCTGAAGGTGATTTTACTTAGTTCAAAGCATTACAAACAACTGCTTACAATTAATAACAATGCTTAACACATAACTTCATAGAAATTGCTCCAAAGTATTGTCTACATAAAAAATACAAGTAGTTTTAGATAACAGCATGCAGCTACAAACATATCCAACCACTCCACCTCTCTTCCTGAGAGAAGACTTACAGTCAGAACTACGACAAAACATTCTCAACACTGGAACCGCTTCCTACCTCCAGCTCCTCAGTATTCCTATGGGCAGTTTTATTCCCTATCATTAGGAAAATGCTACCCTTGGGCCCTTTAAACTCCATCACACATTATATAACCAATTTCCCAGACAGTAGTAGCTGCCAGCAGCTTTCGCCACAGGGTTGTCCAATAGGTCTCCCACAAAACTGACTTCCAGGAGCTGGTCTACTCATCCAGAACCTTCAGACTGCTTAGGATAACCTAGTAGTTGTGAATTACATGATTTCATTGGCCTTAGGGGATACTATTTTAAAATATGTCTAATTACAATACACAATAGCATATAATATAATCAGAGTATAACAGCATTATCGCATGTGGTATTTCCATGGGCAATTTGATCTCCAGAACTATTCAAGTAATAGTATTCCTAAGCAATATCTTAATGGTATAAACACAAAATGAGAAGCTTGCATAATACAGCAAGAGGAGAAAACTGGGACAAATTAAAACCCAGCCCCTACAGTTCCTCAAAACAAACCTCAGTTTGGAGAGTCTGGGCAATTCCAAGAAACATAATCCATCAAAAAGTTTGAAACAAAAAAAAAAAGAGATTATTGGTTTCAAAGACAGAAGTGTTACAGTACAAAAGGCTTTGAACAGATTATAGGGTACATCACTTATATCCAGCTGCTTTTTAAAGCTTGCAGCTGTTATCTGATGCTTTCAGAACCAAAGAGAGGCCTGGAGTAAAGTGCTTAAACACTGGTGCTCTTCAACAACCACAATGAACTTGAAACTTGGACTTGAATCTTTGAAGTGTTCCTCATTCCAAGGACATCTTCAAGTGCTGAAAAAGGTAAGGAAAGAATAAGCTACAGGCACTGGCAAAAAAAAAAAAACAAGTAAGACTAACAACACAGCATAAGAATCAGTTCCACAGTTAACACCCCCTTTGGGTGAGCCCAATTTAGAGTGTGCCATGCATTTAAGTCTTCTCACTTCCAACTGAATTTCAGAGAGACTATGAATTAAATTTCACTCCCTCCTCAGGAAGTGGTACTGTGTACGCTTGAAAAGGCCATTATTTTGAGCACTTGGTACAACAAGGCTATAACAAGGCAGACAACTCACCAGCAATTCAACACAGTCAAGGACAAAGCTAAAGGAAATCTTACAAGCTGTATAACAAAAAAGTCAGCAAAAATAAATGAAAAAAACCACCATGAACCAACGACCAAAAGTTCCCTTTAAATAGCTAGTTCAAAACTGAAAGGTTTTATGCCCTTATCTCCACTCCCCACCTCTAACACATTACCCCAAACTTAAGCACATGAAAGGTGGTGAAAACACAATCACTGATAAGTTCAGCAATCTGATTGCTTTCTTACCCTGGGGGAAAAACAAACAAACTGTTGCAATGGAGCAGAAACAGATTGAGTACCTTTTCCCCTTTCACCTTAGTGGAGAAGGACACTTTAAAACTTGGTTCATAGCATTCAAGGATTCATTGTAACATTGTAAGATTTACTAAAGATGCGCTGTTTCTGTTGTTTTGCTGCAGCATTAACACCAGTTCTTTAAATATAATTAATATTATAAATTTTAAAATAAAAACAATATAAAAATAAGTTAAATATGAAACTGATTTCTATCAATAATTCTAACAGCCATTAAGTGCGGGATAGGAAGTTCCGCACCAATATGCCTGCTTTGCAGGAGGCAGGACTCTATCACTGGAGGTCCCTTCCAGCACCTACAATTCCATGATTTTGTATTAGGGAAACATGAAAATGGATATTATCACTGCTCCATAGAGTTCTACTTGGATTCATGCACTGATGTACTACACTCTAACCACAAATAGTTTTGAAGTAATTGAAAAAAGGTATATGAAAGACAGATCCGTGAGATGATGGACAAGCTCAGCTCTGTTAAGGAACAATAAACAAGTCTTTTCTGATGAGCACACCTTACTCATGTTCATAGTTCACAGAACATCATAAACTGCAGTCCCTCACCCAAAACACTGCAGCAAATCCAGTCAAGCACTACTTCTAAAGTTAAGATTCGCATATCACGAACATCTGAATTACCAGCAAAGCTTCCATAGGAGGTATCACTTTTCCAACAGTTTTTCAAGGCCTTCTGGAAGAAGATAATGTTTTTTACTGTTCCTAGCCTTCCCATAGCCCGAGGGAAAAAGTCCCAGTTACTTCCAGTGAACAGATCCTCTTTTCAAACAACTGAACCTCTGCATGCTACATCACTATGTAAACATACAATCTGAACTCAGTACTGTTTCAAAAAAATACGTTCATTCCCGTTTGGACGGGCAGCCATATCTTAACCCTCCCTGTCCTTTCTTTTTTCCATCCTCAAATGTATTCCCTAGACATTTCCCCAGTGTCTAGCCACAGAGAAGGCAACATTTCCTTCCAACACCTACCATAAATACATAGGTGTTTGTGATTCAATTACATGTTGTTATCACATGTTATGAGTGACATGAAAGTATTCTAGAGAATATATTTTTCCTCTCCCAAAGAGACCTGTTACCCCACTTAACCTTAGCAAAGCTATATTCCTCTGTCTGAGAGCAAATCGGAATATATGACCTTGGAGTCTCAGCAAGTCAAAAATTACAGTATTTTTAAAAACCCAGAGGCACCACAGTTCATTACTGCTCTGTATATCTTTGGAGTTTGTGTGAAAAATGAGAAAGATTTTTTTCTATCACTACAAGGCTATGTGAGCATATCTTAATATCTCACACAGGAACACTATGCAATTGTAGGGCAAGCACTTTGTAAAGAGCTATGATAGATGTACTCTGTACCTCTCCCTATGTACTGCAGAGGGGGATACACTACATCTACTGAAAGAAAACGATGCATTTTTTCGCATGAAAGATCAGCAATACTTTCCAGTGCTTTCTTATCATGAGATAATAGTTTTGTGACACGATGCTGGTAAAGTTAATAGCTGTTAGATAATATCTGGATCTTGTTTGGTTTTTCTACCTTCTTCATTACACTGTCACTACCACACAGTTTCTGTTGCCCTTGTAGAAGTCACGCTGAAATCTGAAGTGTGCTAAAGTGAGAATCAAGGAGAAAAATTAACACCAGAAAGTAGACTTTTGCTGTGCATGGAGTTGTTCTAGTGATTCACATTAACACCACAACTTTCCATGGAATGAAAACGGTAACATTGAAGCTTTACAAATCTTCTCTGTATTCACAAGTAACGTTCCACACTAGTTCACCCATTTTTTGCTCTGAGTACTTAAATTTTGAAGAATATGTGAAGGACACTTACCAGTTGGGTGAATGAGGTGAAACACTCGGGACATCTGTATCTGTACTGTGCACATAATGCTTTGAAGAGCTGCGGTATCGTGCCACACCTACAAAGAAGAACATGGAGAAAACAGAATGAGGTAATCCACATACTAGCACTCCAGCTTGTCTCCAGCTGAAGATTCACTGAGCTGGAACCTATTATTTGTGACATTTACATAGGCTGTGGGTCAGCGCTTTCTGATTACATTACAAGCAATTTAGAGAGATACGCTTTGAAAAGAAATAAAAGCACCAAACCGGTTGCTTCTAAGGCTTTTTGATCAATATCAAACAGCAAGGTTGCAAATATCATAGCTCTAGAATATAGTTTAGTACTTACCATCCAAACAAACAATTACTTTTTCATGTGCTCTCTGCTTGGCAGCCTCGTACGTTCACAGCACAAGAAGCCTTGCATCCAAGTAATTGCATATGAACATCAGCATAAGCAACCATATTCCTTCCTGTAAATATGGGCTGAACCAATTGTGCTGGAAGATATCCTAGAAGAACTCAAAAGTCCGGAGAGTATTTTTGTCCCTCTCGGGGGACAGACAGCTCATTGTGCAAAAGGAGCGTGCAGGGATCATTAACACAATTTCTCAAAGAAACAGCAAGTTTCTACATGCTTGTTTAGAACACATTAAGGCTTCATTAAGACTTGACAAATAAGAATCAAGATACAAAGTGGAACAAACTAAGTGAGCAAAATCTTACTGACTCTGCTCTGTTAGTTGAAATTCCTATCCTATGTGTACATACCCTTCTACATACAGAGATTATTTGACAGAAGATTCTCGGATAACTTCAATCTTTTCTAACCTCTGCTCAACCATGTGAAGAGTTCAAGAAAGTTTAATAGACAATAGGAGAAGGCTTTGTTAATTATGGAGATTAACTTTCATAAATGCATACCGTGCCCCCTACACAAATAAAAACTATTTTCAAGGCAGAGTGTGTAAAAGAACAATTAACTATAGGTATTCAAACTATGTCTCACATTAATTTTAGTCAGGAGCACAAATACCAAAACTCTTAATTTCAAAAAGGCCACAGAGCAAGACAGCAGGAAATTCACAAAAGCATATACAGAAAAAAGTCCATACATTTGATTTCTTTAAGTCCTATGCAACAAGGTTGTTAAAATCCTTTGTAGAAGGAAAAAGACATCAGCTTGCACACAGCAATTTCTGCTGAAAGGTGTCCAGGTAATTTCTCTTCATTGCAGACAGTATTTCAACATCTCTTTTACACCTTGTTTTCATTAGGGAGAAAAAAAAAACATACCATTAAAAGCATTAGAAAGAGGCAGACAGCATCCTCAGGTGCTTCTGTAACATACACAGCAGTTCAATCAACATTTTTTCCACATAGCAGACTAAATAAATATGAAGATTTATCTAAACTGACAGAGACAGAAGCTCTGATCCTAAAAAAAAAATAGAATGAAACTTGTACTTGACAGGAAAAACAAAATCCTCTCAACTGTTTACTGCTTCAGCTTCTCTCTAAAAGAGATTGGGTTTAACAGAGCATTTACCCATATGGTATTTTGAATAAGTTACTCAGCAGATTCCTGTACAAGAGAAGTTCAATACATCAGCAGTTTGTCTCAGCAAGTTACATCTGTTTAGTACAGACTGAAACTGAATTCACTTAATTATTCACTCAACCTTTACACTTCCTCCCAGAGAGAAATTAAGCAGGGTGAACTTATCTAAAACTCAACTTTACTTAAGAGCTGTATGTGAACATACAACACAACAGAAAGAAAGCACAGCAACAACAGCAGAGCAGCAAGGTCCCAGGCCCCAGCAAGTGAGGATTTGCTCAAACACAACAGCTACAGGCACAAAAACAAAAGAAAGGGGAAAACCCCACTTACCTTCAGAAGACTATAGATTCACAGGGACCTCCAACAAGAGATACCCATCCTTCCACTGCCAACCCTTAAATGAGGGCTGGGAAGGGGTATATCCCGGGTCCACCACTCCCAGTCATTTAGCTACATTACATGCACCTGAGCTCCCCTGGGTTGGCCCTGCCTTCCCACCAGGTGCTCAATCACTCGTTTGAGCCCTGACTTAGCCTTTCCTCTATGCTACTTAATCCCTCTTTTAAACAACAATATGGCATCACAACTGTTTAGTGCTTGACTTCCTGTTGTATCCTGCTTAATCTCCCTTAAAATAAAAGTCTTTATATCCTTAAATGATAGTATTGCAAATGGAAAATAAGTGCAGTTTTAGTAGCCAGGATGCAGACCTGAAATTATTTTTATGTTTTATTTTATCTAATACCATAACACTTGCAATATTTTATGTTTGCACTTATAAGGGCTTTGCGCTCTTTTCTTCCACACTGTTGACATGTTTAATCAACCTCAAATAATGTCTTAAAGCTTTTTATCTTCTTCCTAAAACTCCAAGCTGGTATTTCAGCTTTTTACACTCTACAGTCCAGTTACCTGCAATAAACCTTGCCTAAAAATGGAGTAAAAGATTTTCCTCACTAGTTCTTACAGTACAGTCCTTGTGCTTAATCTATTTTTTCCTTGCATTTGTAGATGGCTTTCTGAAGTGTAAGTTTTGTTTTTCCTGTGTTTGCCCACAGTCCAGAGAAATGTCACTATGCGTTATGTAAATTTAATGGCCAGATTTGTTCCCTGCACACTTTAGGTTTTGCAACATACGTATGACAACTGAAGTATATTGAATAATGTAGGCAGGACTAATGATGCAATTGGAGCTAAAGCCCACGCTACGTCTCCACTTTAACTATAATAAACTTTATTTTGTTTCAAAAACATGCAGAGCTACGTATACTCTTTTAAAATCTTTATGTAAGTTTTAGGAAGGGCATGGCAGCTGTGATTACTTGTGAAATATATCAGTTTAAATGCTTTGAAATTCTCCAGAAGACTGGTGGTGTCATCTCAACAACAACAACAACAAAAAGCTGCCAAAATTCCTGTGGATTTGTGTTAGGATGACAGCACATGAAAGATAAAAGGACAATTATGCTTGCTCATTTTCAGCCCTTTGGATGTATTAGTGTCATTTAGGAAAACCCTCTGAATACCCCTCCAAAGGTAGGGAAAAGACTCTGAATGAGAAAGTTGAGTTCAGAAGTGAGCACCATTCCCGTTCCTGAGAAGTGAAAGGTTCCTCAGAAAAACCTGAATTGCTGCATTAGAACATTAAGGACTGCCCTTTGCATCTACTCATTTCTCAGATTATCTTCTGAAGCTGAACCTGTTCCAAACCACGCAGAGACTAGACACTAGTACTTTAAAATCTCTGCCAATACTTCTTTCTGTTGGTCTTGAAACTTCAATAATTGAGTTTTGTTGATCTTTGCTCTGTCTAACCTATTAACCTAATTAACCTATTTAATCGGAACTTACCTTCATCATTCTGGTGATTTTCTCTAAGGAAAATACTATTTCCTATTTTAGAAATGAAGCTACATGTGAACTACAAGTGCCTATTATTATTCACATTGAAATCCTGATGGTGAACAACGTGCAACTTGAAACATAATTCTCTTCATTACATCTGCCAGAGATAGTCCAAAAGTTACACCCTATAAAAGTCCAAATAGTCCAAATAGTATGAGAAATGGCCTGTGCTCTGCCGCCAGCCCGGTGTCCTTAGCGTCAGTATACACCTTGCCTTGATGACCGTGCAAATGCTATGCCAGGGAACTCCCAGCAATGAAAGACCTCCATAAGCAAAAGTCCCAATAAAGTCAACATGCAGGGAGCGTGGAGCAAATTAGGAGAAACTCACCCTCACTCATAGTTTAACAACCTGGTTTGACAACAGAAATGGGGAACTAGAGGTAGAATTGGACGTACTACAACAGGTTTTGCTTTAAAGATCACTACAGAGGTCTTTCTGGAACACGGGGGAAACATGAATAAACATCACACTGATCTTACGTATTACTTGGAAAGTGCCTGCAACACTTAGTAATAGTTTGGAAAACTCTAAGCTTCTGAGGCAGGTCTGAGTCAAAAAGGAGGACAGGTTCACAGAAGTGTTGCTGATGTCCACGCGATTAATGCTAAAAATAGTAAAGAAATTTTATGAAAAATTGAAATTCCTTCCTGAAACACTGAGCTCGAGACAGCTTCAGCTGGGTGTGTCAGGGATAGGCAGTTTGGATAGGAGCAACATGGCTCTCCCTTAATTTGTATTTGTGAATACAAGGGAGTTCTGAGAGGAAGGAAGCTCATAACAGACTTTGTGTGTATGTTATTGGCACTCACAATCAAAGCTTCAGCATCAAGAACAGATATAAAGGTGATGTACAGAGGACTGCTATGGCCATAGTAATTGCTATAGAAAGGATTGCCAGCAAGTAAAATTAACAGCAATTCCTGAACAACATATTTTAGTGTTCAAGAAATCTTTTCAGGCAGAACTTTGCCCTGAGGAGAGCAGTACAATATCGTCCTTACAGAGACAACTGGAGCAGTTCATCTACCAGTGCTCTCCAAAAGATGCTCTGCTCTTCTTCTACATCCTGAGGATTTTTACCATCTTCCTATTGTGTACATGTATTAAAAAACAAAACAAAACAAAAAAGCAAAAAACAAAACAAAACAAAACAAAAACCCAGAAATCATCCAGTGATCACAACCAGGTAGATTTCTTTCTCAGTGGAAAAGATCGAATACGAGATACTGAAAGATCTCTCCCAAAGATTTTACTTCACTGTTTTTTAACTGAAAACACAGAATGAGAGGCAAAGAAGAAAAACAAGGAAGGTGACTGGCAAAACAGAAACCTCGAGTGCCAAAAGCGGAGATGACTCTTTTCCATTTTCCTACCCATTATCAGGTTTCAAGTTACAAGAAACACTTGGAAATGGTGTCACGTCATAGCCCTGAGAAAAGATGGAACTGTCCTCGGTGGAGGTGGCTGCGTAACTCAGACATGCAGACCATGAATTCCCATCAACAGCTGGAGTAACAGAAGGGTTATCTGATTCCTTCGAGATTTCAGACTCACTGAAATGCACATGTTGCAGGGGAGGGGCAGGGAAGGGCAGAGTTGAGAAATAAAGGAAGAAAAAAATAAAACAGAAGCCAACAACACAATCACAGAAAAACAGACAAGTAGGCTTTTCCTTCTGTACAAAATAAACAAATAAATAAATCAGAAGTGTAGAACGTTCTGAGTCGGAAGGGACCCATAAGGATAAAGTACAGTCCCTGGTATAGAACAGCTCTTTCTAATGCTTCTCTAGAAGTTTTCACTGGGTGTATTATTTATTCAAGAAACATTTAAGCAAAAAGCATGGCATGTATTTAGTTGTATCAACGTCAACTCCTGATGGCCTTGATGGTTGTATGGGAACTGCTGAGTAATGGCATGAACCACTGATTGAGCACCTGGGGAAAGGACCCAGTCAGCCCTGGGAGCACAGATGAAGGCAATTCAGGTGTGTGACCAAAAGGGGTGGAGCCTGGCTGCACCTCTCTTAGACCTCATTTAAGGGCTGACTGCCAGTGAGGAATGATCTCTCTTTGGAGATCCCTCCTTTTGAGAGCTTTCCCTTGTAATCATAGAATCTTCTGTTGCTGGTGAGCAATCTTTTCCCCTTTTTTGTAGCTTCTTTCTATTGTGTTAGTTTTTCCATCATCATGCCTTTGTTGTGATGTTTTTCCTACTATATTGATATGTCCAGTAGCTACAAGGATGCAAGCTGTCTAGGGGTAAAGCAGGGCATTAATTTTCCCCCAGATTACTTCTGGTAAGCTGGATATAATTTTTAGTCCTAGTTCTGCTTAAGAATTATTTGTCTATTTTCCCCCTTTGTTTCTGTCATAAAACTAGATGACCTAGGCTATCTGTAAGCTGGGAACAGAACACAGCTATGCTCTGATATCTTAAAAAAAAAAAACAAACCTATGTTCTGAAATGATACCGCTCTAAAGCAAAGTCTAAGGCTGCTGTCTGCATTACTGCCATCAATACAGCTCAATAGAAAGGTGATGGTTCTTTCTGTGGTGTCCAGACCATGATCCATTTCCTGCAGTAATGCATACCTTGAAGGCCCTCAGCAGTTCTGGGAGGGGGGTGTGACAGGGCTGGGTTCTGGCAGTGGGTGGTGCTGCAAGGTGTGCTGCATCCAGCCTTGTATAAAAGCAGGAGCAGACCCTAACACTACTATGGGGTGTAGCTACATAGCTCCCAAGCTTTATATGCGTTCTACTTTTCAAGGAATGTCTCACCTTCCATAACCAAACTCACTTGTTCTTGTTAGCCTCATTCATGTTAGAATTAAGGTACCAGGACAAACTCCAGGATGAACACGGTATTAGAGGCCTTGGCTTAGAAACCAGCATCATTCCTTCATGTCAAACCCTGCAGTGATGGGCTGCAGCCCCCGAAATCAGCTGTGATGTATCTGTGCCCTCTGGAAGCTCACTCTCCGATGAGATTAACAGTGGCCTCTAGCCGGAGCCTGGGCAAACCGTTAGGAGTAGCATTTGGTAATTCAGCGTTTGGTTAAGGAGGCAGGGAGACGGGAGGAGCAGCTGGGAGGCGGAGCGTTGAGCGCGGCACGGCGCGATGGAGGACTGCGAAAGAACCGCGCCGGCCGAAGACGCCGCGCACTACCGCCTCTCGGCCGCGGCGACGGCACCGCGGTGCGCCTGGAGCCGCTGCTGGGCGCCTCCATCTGGCAGCGCTTCCGGCTGCGGTACGTGCCGGTGTGCGGGATGCGGGGCCCCGAGGGGGCTTTCCCAACCGGAATGGTTGTGTGATTCTGTTCTGGCAGGAGACGCTCCTCGGCGGCACCGCGCTGTGCTGGGACAACGTGGAGGATGAGTGGTTCGTTGTATAGCTCGTGCCGGAGACCACCCGTGCCTCTCCGGAGCTGATGGCCGTGCGGGGCGGTCCTGGTGGGGCGGAGGGCGGCCTGCGTTATCCTCCGGAACCCGCAGCGATGGGGCCTGCCCCCAGCGAGTGCCTTCAGCAGTGCCCCGCGTGGAGGTGTGTACGAAACCGGCTCCTCTTTGATCAGGGTCGATGAAAACGACGAGGCGTTCCTGCTGATAGAGGCGGCCGGTTTTCTCCCGTATTGGCGAGTCCTGAGAACAGGGTGAACACAGGAGCAGGTGGCCCACCGCAGCCTGTTGGGTAGCTCTTTCTTTCAACTCCCTCGTATCTCTAGCTGCTGAGAATTCAGGTTTCCTGGTTGGTGGTGGTGAGATCAGGGCTCAAGGCTTGCTTTGATCAACAGCGTGGTTTCAAAGCATATTGCCACACAGAATCTTCTACTCAGGAGCCTTCTGGTGTTAGGCTGAGCTCTCTGGCTCCTGTGTAGCCACTTGCACTTCTTCCTCCTGTGTTCTTGAGTGCTCACACATGAGAGTTTGCAGCCTGTGCCCACAGTTCTGCTGGAGGGTTCACCTGAGGTACATCACCAGCTGAAGGGAAACTTTCAGTGTTGCTGGTATTAAGGGGAAAAAAGATGTATGTGACTGAACCTGGAGATGCCCTGTGCCATGGATGGGGCCCTGGGCAGCCTGAGCTGCTGGGGGGCAGCCAGCCCAAGGCTGGGGCTGGGTGAGCTTCGAGAGCCCTTCCAACCTAAGCCATTCCGTGGTTCTCTGATATATGAAACACAACTTCGCATTGCTTGTGTGACTGTTCTTCCATCTGATGAAAAGGTTTCTGTTTGCCATGTGTTCTTTTGCAAGGGGGGGCTGCACATTCTGCTGTGAGAGACCGAAGAGCAGCAGTGGGAGCTATGTGCTGAATGCCTAACCATCTCAGAAGCATTAGAATTGTTATTTGCCCATTCAGAGGATTTCCTTGCTGCAGAACCCATTCAAAGAGCTGTGTATAAACACATCAGTGGGTATGTGTATGGTTTCTTGGTATTCTGTAACAGTACTGATTCTGGGCTGCCTGGGGAACTTAGTTGTATTCAGTCATTTTCCTGTTACCTGCAGTAAAGCTGGTACTCTTTCAGCTAGAAGTCTTCCCAGGGCACAGTGCTGTGCTTAAGAGGGAGCACTGTCTTTTAAGCTGTTGCAATATGTGGGGACTCTGGTGGTTTAGGGTTGGGATGCCACACCTACCCACGGCAGGAGTTACCTTCCTTCCTGTCCTTAAATACTCCAGTGAAAATGGCAAGGGTAGTTAAAAAGGAGTGTTTCAGGCTTGTTTAACGTAACACAGTGTTGCAATTCTGTGACACAGCTATGCTGAGAAAATCCAGGCCTCTTAATATTGAGAGCACAGCAAGCATTGTGGCAGTGCTGAAACAACACCCATTGTTGGCGGCTGCAGCAGTCCAGGACTTCTACCTGCAGAACCCTGCTGATGTGCAGGTATGTCACTATTTATGCCTTCCCCTCAGTGTAGTGTGTGATGACCATACTTAAGTGACAAACTGCATTAGAGGGATCACTTACTAAGTTCTGTGGGAACTTACCTAAGCCCTTGCATAGTTATTTTTAAATATATACGTTTTTGGCATAAATACTCTTGCTTTTTTAGATGTATTATTTTGAATGAAGTTCACATTTAATTAGAGATGCTGGGAACTTGGAATATTCTTTGTAAAGTCTGAAAATTGTTTCATCTTAGGCAAATATATATCAGTTTCGGAAATATTGTCTCAGATAAGGTTGCTAATATTGGTGCTTTAAAACAAAATTTTGGGTGGAACTGCTGGAAAGCTGATGCCCATACAGAGCACAGTTATACTGCAGTGAGTGTTCTTCTCTTGCTCTGGCCTTTTCACCAAGTGTTTGTATGCACAGCCTGTGCAGCAGAAGTTTGCCCCAGGCAGGAGCAATGGATATGTGCTGCTCCTTCTGTCCCACCCTCAGCACAAGGACCATGAGCTGGGCATGAAGCTGGTAATTATTTTCTATTCATTTTGTACTTAGTTTTGTTCGGGGTTTGGTCTGAGAGGTGACTCTTTGCTTGTAGGTGGCCTGCCTGTAGAGAGAAGCATGAGCAAATTGTCACTTCTGATTTTTCTGCCAATGCAGTATAGTTTGGGGGCTACTTACAGAATACTCTCGTGCTTCCACCTCTAGAAACCAGTCCAATCAGGATTTAAGTCTCAAGGCTGGTACAGCCCATGGCTCTGTCCTGCACATCAAATTTTGCACGAAGCATGTTGAACTTGCTACAGTGTCTTTGCAGCACAGAGCAACATCTGAGATAGGAACGGAGTGGGATTTGTTTGCTAGTAGTGCAGAAGGCCCAGTGTGCCTTTGGTATCTGCTCCAAGTAGAAATACAGCTGCACCTGAGAGCAAGTTTTCTCTTCTGAAATTGCCTGTCCCAAAGCTTTTGCCTCAGTGCAGCATGTTTGTGTAGGCTACACAGCTTTGCAGTTGAGCACAGAATATAAATACGTTACAGTATTGGTGCTTACATGCTCAGCAGTTGGTGAGCTACAAATCTAAAATCTAACCTTTCCATCTATGGAAAATCCATGAGTATCTTCAAAGGAGGTGTGTGTGGTTGGTTCCCCTTCAGAATTAATCTATTTATTTTGGATATTAGAAAGGGAAAGCAAGAAGAAAAGATGGTTTTAAGTATTTTTGAGATTTGTAGATTGTAAAACTGGAAAATTCTGTTGGAACGGTTAGGTTAATATCCTTTAGTTTATGGAAGAGGGGAACTTTCTTATAGTATCACGATGCCACTTCAGGGAGTAATTTCAAAACATCATGGGATTTATCCACGATTTGTATGTAGCTGTAACTTCAGTGCCCTGCTGTGGGGATTACAGTATTCACTTTGATTGTTTTTGGTGTAGACTGTATGATATTGCAGAAGAATCTTATATCTGACTGTGAAAGCACCTTAGGCCTGTTTCCTGTATTGTGCTCCAAGTATAAATGGCAAAGTAATATATCATTTGTTTTGAACTTTCTCAGCGAGAAGTTTGAATAGCAGTCGTCATGAAATGTGGCTGTGAAAAGCAAGTGGATGAAGAACGGCATACATTCCTGCTTGTGTGTTGAATTGAATAGGGAGAAATGCAAGGCTCTGCGGAGTACTTTTAATTATTGCATATGACAGAATGTTACTTCCAGCAATCTGTTAATAAGCTAGAAAGGTAAGAACTACGTGTAATTGGTGAATGCACAGTACCTGTGAGTACTTCAACTAGGTTTGTGTTTCTCTTTCTGACTGTCAAAAAAGTCAGAACCCTTTCGCCTTTGTGCACTTAATATAGGTGCTGTGCCTTCTGCGTATGAGTATTAATTTCTCTACTATGCTTTTAGTAAAAGTTGTGGCTTCAGTAACTATTTGTCTTGGTTTTGTAAAGTATTAAGCTATTCCAAGAGTTAAGAGGTGACTGAAAAGCGTTACTCATCTGGTTGGCTGCAGAAATTGTTTACGCTTCATTGAGATTCAATCCCAGTGAATGACAAATAAGAAGTAATCTGTCTCCTTTACTCGAGAAGGCAGCTGGCTATGACTATCTCCAAAAGATCCAATCCAAAGAAATAAATCATTGCAAAAATATCTGAGGATTTGCCAGTTCAAAATACCTTGACTGCTAGTTGCTCAAAGTTTCAGTGTGCGCTGTTTGGGATCTGCTTATCTGAATGTTTACCAAGACAAAATAAGCATTAAGAACAGAGGAAGCAGAAGAGAAATAAGCTTTGGAGACATCAACAAGGAATGTTACTAACTTACTGTCTTTGGCTACTATTGTCTGTGTAGTACACTGGTAGTTCCCCATGGTTTGCTTGTCTTCTTTACTTCTTTGCGTAGAAGGAAAAATGTGGAACACATATGGAGTGTCAGATAGTGTTGGCATGGCAATGCAAACAAAAATCTGTTTCAGTAAAGTGAATTTTTCATTTAGCTCTGAAGTGTGTCCTGGTGATGAAAACTTGACACTGCTATGGGCAACATTTGATGTGAATGAGCTTGAGAGAAGCGGCTTGTCTTCCTCCACAGGATGGGGAGCAGGATGATGGGGATGGACTTTTTTCCCATTGCAAACAGTTATTTGTGGTGAGAGAGGGGCAACTGTACTCTCTTTGCCTACTTCTGTCGTGTCCTGTGGCTGCTGGGTTTGTTATTCATGGGCAGTCACTTCTGGTTGATGCAACCAGTTCATTTATAATAAGCCGCAAAGTCTAGAGTTCTTAATTGGCAAGATATGCAATCCAGTTTCTGATTTGATAGCAGTAGGTCAGGAACATTGTGCATACATACACCAGATCAAGTACTTTGTGTTGACTGTCAGATGGAAAGTTTTAAAACATATGTAAAACCAATTCCCTGCTAATACAAAGCTTAACTAGTATGTGGTCCATTCTGATGGCGACAGTAGTTGTGGTTTGTATATGATTTGTCTTGATGATGAAACTTTTTCTTTGTAATTACTACAGGCAAGTTCTGTTAAAGCAACTACATCTCAAAATGCTGGCCTTGATTCTCGAGAGGAATATGCTGGGCTGACACCAGTTGATGTGGATATGAACCTAGTAACTAACCTGCTTGAATCTCACAGAGCTCAGGCTGGGCTGGCAGGACCCACCTCTAACATTTTACAGAGCATGGGCGTGTGTTTAGCTGAAATTACAGATAGGATTGGTTCTAGTGAAGGTGCAACAGAATAAGAGGCTGTCTCAATTCAAAAGACAGGACTGTTTGGGAAAAGAGACAGAAGAAGTAGCAGCATTTGGGAGAAAAGATGAGGTCTGAATTTAAAGCATTTTATATATGTGTTGTGTGGATTTAAAGGCATAAAGTGAATTTATCTGGAAATGCTGTCTACATGCATACTGTCTTAGGATTAGCATTTTTTCCAGTAGTAGTATGCTTTCAGAAAAGTGCAAAATGATGTTGTGAGTGGAATGAAACTCTTGTTACAAAATGTCTTTAAAGTTGCCATTCCAATTTGCCATATTTCCAAAATATCCTTTATCCATAGCAAGGTGCTGTCAATATATGGAAAATGCTGCTGCATTCACAGGAAGACAGGAATCCATGCGGGAGTTCTCATGTGGGTTTGGGAGTGCTGATTCAATGTTCATCACATGTTTAATTGCTTCTTCAAAAGTAGAAATGCTGTATTCTAAAAACTTTTGATAATTGTTGTAAGAATGTTGTTTTCACTCACTAGGAGTGTTTGAGTAAGCTAATAGAATATGTAAATAGTGCTATAATACTGAGTTTATTTAAAATAAAAGTACAACTTGATGGCTGGAGCTGCTTTTTTCTTTGAAGGTATGCATGACTTCTGTAGGGAAGTATTGGAAGTTGTTGGAGTTGAAGCGTTTTCACTACAGGGCCTTTTCTGGATTCCATTATGACTGAGCATTGGTGGTGTGCCAGCAGTAGCTGTGTATGAGCTCAGGCTGAACAGCTTAGTTTTGCTGTTCAGGAAAAATATAACCTGGAGTTGCTTTCACATGGAGTGAATAATCTATTCTGGATATGAAGACTTATTTTTAACCAGGTAACTATTAAAGAAAATACATAGTAATTCTTGATTTGTAGAGAGCAATTCCGCACAATTAGTCAAGTGTCTGAGCAGGCAGAAGAGAAGCTCAATGGTGAGCTTTTGCTGCTGGTGAGCTTTTTTGGAATGTACTCAGAAAAACATGATGGCAGGTATCATCATCTAACTGCTGTGCCAACGAAGTTTGCAACAAAGCACAGAAAAAAATCTTTGGAAGTGACACATTGCCATCAGTCCACTGAAATTCAAGAGCCTGTCACAATTTACATTGAGTGCTTGCTTGCTGACTTTTCAACTGATCTGTACTATGGTGGTTTTTGCAGTTTTTTCTATTTGTTGGGTTTAGTTGTGTTTTTCTACTGTTTCTTGGGTTAGGCTTTTTTTGTTTTGTAAACAAGGAATGTCTTGTAAAATGTTCCAGTACAAATCAAAACCATGGAGTCTGTATACCTGAATGAAATGAGCATGAACAAGGAGTGCAGTGGCTGTGCTGTCTCTGCATTTGGTATTTGATGTTGTGTAAGAATGAGGGGCTACAGTGATGCAGCTGGAGTTTGAAGAATTTTGGATTGCAGAGTAAGGTGATACGGGGGTTAGACAAACCTATGCTGGAATCCAGAAACCAAGAAACAGTTCTTGGATCTAGCAGGCAAGGATAACCAGCAGTTAATACTGGAAAACAGACCTTCTTCAACACTGGAAATGTGGAATGTGGAGGCTACCTAACATTTTCCACTGAGTTGTTAGATAAATACTTTCAAAATGCATTTGGATTTGTGAGTTTGGATTGCCTGTGGCCTGTACTGCACAAGTCAACAATATCAGAGGACTCTTTAAAAGTGTTATCCGAAAACGAAAAACAAAAAACCTGAGCAAGTTCAGAACAAAGCAGCTCTTCTGGAGGCACTCCAGCTGATCTTGTTTCTTGGGTAATGACTTCAGTCAACCAAACTGTTATTTCTGTCAGGTGGCATTTACTCCAACTCCTTCCATTTGTTTAGCAGCTTCACAGCAGAGACCTTCAGTACTATGGATCTACTCAGTGGAGGATTTGCCATCTAGGAATCAGCACTTGCATGCTGCCTCTTGCCCTGCTTTGAAGTAGCACACGAGGTGTTTCTGCTTTTAATTTTGAAAGAATAGTTTCAGTGAAGGAATCCTGATGGAATCAATTAGGGAAGACAAGTACAGCGTGTTTCCCTTTCAACGGCTTGCCATTAAAGTTTCCATTATATTATGAACCAGTACTTCATTCCAACTAACTCTATTCACTTTGCTCACTTGAGCATCTGATGTTTGTACAGCTTTGCTTATCCCAGGACTTCTGACCCTTCCCAGAAATGCAGTTTCTTTGTTTGTGGCTTAATTCCTGGAGCCTGGGTTCTGAATGGAGTGGTTGTTGACTGGTATGCCGCAAGAAAGAAGACAACAGGTCCTTCCTCTTCTGTATACCAGATGGAAATGAATCCCATGAGGTGGTGGAGATCTTGAACTTGTTCAGACTCCCTGGAACACCTGGCCATTTTGGCAGCTGCCACTCTTTTCATCAATCAGCTCTATGGAGTAGAGGGGAACTGAAGAAAGAGCACCTCTAACTAATCACTGTTAGCAGGAGGCATGCAGTTCAGCTTAGAAGTCAGCAGCTCACAGGCCAGCAATGCTGTCAGTGTGAGTTCAGCTCCTTTCTGGTCCCTGGGGAGAAGGTGCAGCTTGAGCTGTGCAAATGCAGCTTTGGTGGTGTTGCCTGCTATTTGGTGTCTCTGTGCCTGTAAATAAACCATTATCGGAATCCTTGCTGTATAAGTAAGCAGATGGCACCCTCCCCTTTTGCCATGAAGGATTGCCACCCTGCATAGGACTTTTCCCCATCTTTCCTTGTAAAATAAGAGTAACAATTACCTCCAGGGCACTCATTACTTGCAATAGCGGACAAATAATTTTTACGGATACTTGCACAGCTCCTGCTGCAGCTATTTACGTAATTTGAGAAACTGGAGTTGGTCTTCAATAGCAGCAGGAGTCAGAGCAGGCCCTTGGTACCACCTCAGGGTCCCATGGGATGCTGCAGAGGCTGCAGCATCAGCTGCTCCTCCCCCTTGGCATTTCTGTTCTGGAATGGAACATAAGTGCATCTTGGCAAGTCTGAGATGGAAATGTATTTCTTTCCCTTAAGAAAATACTACTGTGGAGGGCAGTTGGGATTCTTGGCATAATCAAGCAAATACAAAGCCACTTTAAAAAAAATAAAAATAATAATCAGTGAACTGCTCAAGAATATGAAGTGTCAGGAGCATGAAGCTTTGGTTGACGTGTGCTGAGTGTGTTCTCAGCCACCATCAAGGTTACCACCTTGTAAGGATGGGTAAGATTTCCTTACAGATTCCAGGTGCTGATAATAATAAACTCAATAGCAAAATCTGTGCCTTTAGGGCACATAGTTGAGATTGCCATTGTGGATTCAGCTTATCTTTTGTATGTACTCCTACTGTAAAATATAGATGAGCTGTTCTGTTGAGGTAAGACAGAAACCATGTGTAGGTGTAGGAATACATGCTGGCTGTGCTTCCAGGCTTGGAGATTGCCCTGTGACATGCGGTGTCATGGGTTCAGATGTGAGGCTGAAATATTTCCAGGACAGGTGCTGTAGCTAGGGTAAGAGGAGGAAGGAAACCCAATGATGGTGGCCATGCTGATCTAAGTTAGCTGAGCCTAGCCCTGATGTTTTCAATTTGGTGAGGGTTATTAACTGTACCTGCGGTTATAAGGCCATACTATAGTTATAGGGCTGATGAAGGATTAAATGAAACTATCCCCATTGACTGTTAATGCTGATGGCTGGGAATTTAAGAGATGACACAGTTTGTCTTATTCCTGCTCTCTGCTGCAGGTCTTTCCTGTCACTTACGGTTTATTTTTCTGCAGTAGCACTTGCTTTGACACTCCTAGTTTGGTCGTAAAGTGGGATATGATTTAGCTGTGGAATTCTGCAGGCTGTGCACAGACAACATCCATATTTAACTATCATATTTTCTGTGGATCATTGCTGCAAACCTCTTGTGACTGGAGATGTATGTAGCTTCACTAATAAAACCTCTTCAGGTTCTTGTAGCTCAGACAGACCAGTGGGGCTGAATTTGTGTGCTTGCTCTTTGCTTTTGCTGTGTTCCTGTGACACAAATAATCAACAGCTTTTCTTAGAGGAAGCTGCAAAACCGCTCTTGTCCTGGTCTGATGCACATTTGTTTAGCATTGCATTGCATGAATGATATCTGGCAGGGTTTTTACCCTCACACAGCTGCTTGCCATCTGTTACTAAGTCAAGGTGAATACGTTCTAAATGGCAGCTGCAGGCTGGGGCTGCTGATTTCATTTCAGCAGTGCTTCCCTATGAACAAGACAATATAAATAACTGGGGAGAGATGTCAAGAACATGGGCTAAGGAATTTTTAAAAAGTGATATAATGTGTGAAACCCTTTAAAAGCTGTTATGCTCTGAATACACACAGAGCTGCAACTCTCATTGCTGTCCTGAAGTCTGTGGGTGGCAGCCTGGGCTGTCCATCAGCTCACATCACCCCATGGGGACGTCCTGCCAAGCCAGCTGTGTATCAGCAATGCAGAGGGGACGTGCTCTGAAGGAGCTGGTGTTGGTTCTTTCAGTTGGAGCCCGCTGACTGCCTGCCTGACAGTGTTAAAAGCATCACTGGATAAGCAGTAATGTTTCCATGTTTCCCAGCTAACAGGTCAGTTTTCTCCAGTGTCAAATTCCGATCACGCTGCAGCTGGTTTGATAGACATAAACTGTGAAGTAGAAGAACAGTTGCATCCTCACAGAGTTCAAGTTGCTGCAGAAGTCTTACAGCCATTCCTCTGCTCTTTCAGCTGTATTACTTTTTGCAGCTTTTACTTCTTAGTTCTCTTTCTACCAGAGAGAGCAGATCCTGTGTGGATACTCAGAAAGCACTGAGCACACCAAGCTGAATGTTGTAATCTGGAAGCAAGTCTGGGTCATGCTATGGAAACGCATGGAGTGAGGTGGGGAGGTAAGAAAAATGAGGAAGGGGCATGAGAAGCACAAATATCCTTCTGGTTGGGGTCTAACTCTTCCGTGTTTTTATTGCAGATAAGAAGAAGAAAGGAGTGGGGCTAAAAGTGGAAATGGTATGTTCCAGAGATGAGAAGAAGAGAAAAATGATGGAGTATTAAAATGATGGGAGAAAAAACAAGAGCAACCGCCACCAAGAGAGGCAGCGAGGCATATTTCAAAGGAAACTGGAAGCAGGAGAGTTGCAGTTAAGTTCAGTGGTGCGTGAGTTCATCTAAAGGTCTGGCTGGACTGGAGGGGAGGCACCTCATCTGTACCAACTTTCTGTCCTGTTCCCCCTTCAAGTATCTGTACTGATGGCTTTGCATCTTGACACTTGAATTCTGGCCAAGTAAGCAGGAAGGGCTGAGCCTAAAAAAGCAGCAGATCCGTCCGTCTGCCTCCTCTGCTTTTGTTTCCCCAAATCTTTGTTACTCTCCCTGCAGACACGATACCATTTCACCAGTAAAGCAAGACCAGCTCTCCAAGCAAGACACAGTTCTGGCACCGGACAAGAGATGTTGTGTCTTTCAGTAATGTTATTTTACCTTTGAGTTTTTTGGGTTCTAATATGCTCATATATAGGCTTTGCTCTTCCACTCTCTACCACCAGGTAGCTCTGTTCTCACTTCCTTGGGATGGAAGTGTCATGCTCTGTCCCGCTGGCAGGGAAAATGGTGTCTTCAGAAGTAGTTTCAGTTACACTCATATATCATCAAAGTAGGAGTATGCTTAACGTTTGGGGGAAAGAAAACCCAACAAAGTTTCATATGAAACTGGAAGATTTAATGGTAAGGGAATTGGAAGAAAGGGAGAGCATACAGGCATTGCCTTTTCTATTGTTTCTTTGTCACTCCAGGTTGATATACAAATGAACTCTAAAAGACCTCTCTCCCTTAATGCTTTTTCTGGAAAAGTGGTGGGTTCAGATATCCATCACAACCTCTAGATGGATAAAATGGAGAAAAGAGGGACATAGCTGCACAGCGCTCATTGTTCTATTGCTTACTGGGCAATACCAGCAGCAGGTGACGTTTCGTGCTTTGGGACAAAGAATTTTACTGTACATTTACTGCAAGTCAACAGATCTCAAAGATGATCCACTGAGCAAGGAGCTGTCTGAGGATGATCAGTTTAGAAATGGCTGTGTAGGTCTGTGTATCCAAATGTAGGACTGCCATCAGGTTACACCTGCTCTATGACAGATTTCAGCTGTGGAAGTTTTCATGTCAAGCATTACTCATTCTGGTAGAGGTATAGGCTTGATGAAGTCACTGCACCTGAGCTGGCTAGGAAGTCTGCTGCTTAACCCACTCGTTGATCAGTTGGTGAGCAATGGCCTGCTTGGGAGGGAACCAGGGTAAAAAATTTCCATTGTCTTGCTTTGCAGATTTGGGTTCTCGCTTGAGACCCTCCATGACTTCCTCCAGGCCAAACCAGCGGGCTTCCTCCAGCTCCAGGCTGTTCATACTGATCTGGAAAGAATTAGGGGGGGGTAGCAGTTCCTTAAATCAGCTTTAAATGTGGGCAGCAGTCCCTTGTTCTTGCACCCACAAGGATCCCATACTGGAATTAACTGTTGATACCAGCACAGGAGAGGACGTGACTGCACACCATTGTTTCCTTAGGGAAGCCACGAGTCAGTTAGCCCCGTTCCATCATGGCATTGGCCTGCAAAGTACTAGTGTCTGAGCACCGTAATTAACGTAGCAGAAACTGCATGTTCTACAGTGGATAATGTTCTGAATATTAGAATGTAACTGCTCTGCAAAGTTAAGAGGAAAAAAATGTAGAGGCTTTGTGCTCTGGGCTTGTACATTCAGTGACCTGTGCAAAATTTTGCATGTTACAACAGAAGCAATCATTATTTTCTAGTCTCTTCCTCACTTGTAGGAAGCTAGCTGGAAAAAGCATTTAGAGAGGGAGCTGATGCTATCCAAGCTAAAGTCTGTGGGCCAAAAGAGATTCTGCTATGTAAAGCTGGCATTGAAATGCCTTGAAGGAACCTGAGTCCACTCACCTCCAACTGCTGTCCCCTCACCAATGCATGACAAGCTATCATTAAGCAGCTGCTGGGGAAGGGCCAGTGCTGGGATGCTGAGTACCAGAGTGACTCCACCTCCAGGCCCACCTCTTCTGCCACCTCTCGTCGGGCTGTCTCCTCCACAGCTTCACCTAGAAGCAAACATATTTGAGTAAGGGCAGGGTGGCATCAGGGCAGCGAACCGTGGCAAGAAAAGGTAGGTACACTCATTTCTGAGGTGTTCCAGCCCTGACTGTCAAGCATGAGAAGGAGCTCTGGTTGTGCTGACCTGGGAATGCTTATGTATTGAATTGAGCATCTTGCTGCCAGTGCTTACCTCCCTTAACCAAAGCCATCAGAGACACTTTTGGTTTTGTCTGTATGCAGCCAGAGGACAGAATGTGGGGCTGCCCCTCTTTGTTTCCCTTTTTAAGCCACTTTCCCTCCTGTAACTAAGGGTCACAAGTCTGGGGTTTCTTTCTGAGCCAGATGGTACAAGATACAAAATGGACCAAGAAGCATCTGGGGCTTCTATTCTGGGAAGTCTTACACCTAAATTTACTACCAGAGACTATAGCAACTGATATATACTCATAATTCACCCATTCTCTTCACATATATACTATTTTGAACCCTAACTGAATAACGATGCTGAGCCAATCCTTATTTTTGTGGTATCAACCACGCATCACTCATCTTTCGTGAGCAGGCCCTTGGTTGATGTCACACAGCTCTGCATCTGAGGGCACCGTGCTGGACAAGAGGCCGCCTTACCTATGTCGCAGAAGCCAGACAGAGCGGTGTACATCCCCTGAGGAAACGAGGGCTGTCGTGCAAGGAGGCAGCGGCTGCCATCAGACACCAAGATGATAACTACTGGAGACATCTAGAAAATGCACCCATGAGCAAAGGAAGGAGTTCAGATCAAACATGTAAGTGCAAGTGGCTGGGGGTGCATGCTGTCCGTGTGGCCCAGCAGTGACCTTGTGCTTACCTGTGCTGCTCAGGTGCCTACCTGTGGGTAATAAGTTATTCCGCTGGCGTGACACACGCGCTTGCTGCCAGCTACATTCTTCTGAGTCGGCTGCCCGGTTTTGCTACAGTACTGGTGGGAATCGTGCCACCGGAGAAGGGCCTGGGCCTGTGATGAAGGAAATACAGATCTATGGACAGCTGGAGCCAGGAGATGATTCAGAGCAGTCTCCCTGAGTGATGCTTTGCTGTTTTCTCCCCAGCATGCTGTTACGGGCGTGAACTCTGATTACATTTGGAAGCCTCTATAAAGTAAATGAAATACGGGTTTTGATAAAGGGGTCTTCTGCAATTGGTGTTTTATGTTTACTGCCCTAGCATCCAAATTTCATCATTTTAAGAGAAGGCGGAGGAAGAGTTGTTCCTTATTGGGATATAATGGGAGCATTAATGAGAACTGAACTATCCGAAGGAGATGCCCCAAATACCTTTTGGGAAAAACAACCCAAGCATAAATGTTACAGAGCAGGAAAAGAAACATTAATTATTTCTGCTTATCTGTTTGGACGCCTTATTTTCTGTCTTTAGGTCTTCCAAACAGGGCATCTTGAGAGTAATTACAGCATCCTTGTACCTAGTTGGCTAAAAACTGACTGTAGATACTTCCACAATACATATTAAGTCATAAAACAACGTGGGAGACAAAGAGATGTTAGGAATAGTAACTTCTTAAGGTTACAAATCCTGCACTGTACCGAGGCCAGCAAGGAAGAAGAATCCTCATCCACTACAAAGAGAGCCTTTCGTAAGTCAGTGAACGATCCCTTGAGCTCAGCCTCAATGACTGATCTTTCCAAGGCTCCTGCTTAAAAAACAACACATCTGTGATCTCATGAACTGCAGTTCTTATCCCAGCTTTACACCCTTCATTGTTGCGGTATACAATTTCTGGAAGTTCCCCTGGAAGTGACATCAATGGTACACATTTCCAAACGTTAAGTGACCTGCAAACAGCCCACCTTTACAAACGCCCAGAGGAATGGGAGTGCAGTTCAGCCACGGTTTGGCTCAATCACTGCGCTCACAGCAGCTCCTACAGAGGATCGACTGAGTCCTCTTGGCAGTAAATAATCACCCAGCATGGAGAAGGGACGCTGCCTCAGCAGCGTCTTCATCTCAGTGCATCAAATGTGATGCCAACACAGATGGAAGAGGAGTCATCCCAACCTAAATCCAGGGCAAAGTGTGGTACGTGCTCATCTGAACAACCGATCAGCACCGACTTCTCTATCCACTGTTCAGTCTCTTTGAATTTCTCCAGGATCCTTTTCATTTCTAAAGAGCAGGAGAAAGGGGAAGGAAAAGCCGTAAGGAAAGTTAATTTGTATGACTGTGAAGCTCTTTCTGCATTGCCAAGGCTTGTGCAATCTGGGCTTGAGGCATGGTGCTCGTGCGAGAGCAGTGGTGGAGACCAGAAGCGTAGCTTCCTTCCTAGATGTTGCATCTTTTGACCGTGTCAAGCTAAAGATGCGAATGCTTTTATGCTTGAGGAACAGCTGTCCATTCCATTTCTCTCTTATGCCAGCTGATACTTTTCTCTCAAAACTTCTCCCTGCTTTGATGGTAGAATTCTGTCTGTTACCCTGCCAGCTCTTCAGAAGTTATGGTCCCACATACTTAAAATTTATCATCTCAAAGCAGCTCAGGCATATTTTGATACCATATGCATGTGAAGAACATGAGCTCACGTCAATGTGCTAAGGTTTTAACTCCAAATAGTCTTTTTTGTTAGCAAACATCATGTTGTATATAACAGGATGTTCCATGCACGTCTCGGTGGATTTTTAACCCATGTAAGGTGTTGTTTATTGCAAATGACCCTGTATCATTTGAGCTGCGTGACCTGCAAGATGCCCTGACTGGACATCTGCTTACCTGCTGCACTGAGCTGTGGTATCAAATATTTCTCCTCGACTTTCCGCAGGAAAGGTGAGAGATTGTGAAAGAGGTAGAATGTTCCCGAGGTCTGGGCTTGTCTACACAAGCTGTCATCTTCCTTTAGCTTATTCAAGTATCTGCAGTAAGAAAAGAATTGGGAAGATGAATTCAAGATCTTGTTGATATTACCTGTGCTATGCTTATTTGGACGCATTTATTTCAGGCAGTGCAGACCCAAGATATGTAACCCAAGTCTCTCAATCCAAGAGGGCTCTTTCATAGATGTGATTGTTTGTGTGCTGCTTCCAGACAGTCTGAAGTAGTATTTCAATGAGGTGAGCAGCATCACTTCAAGTCTGCCTGAATTTTTTTTCAAGTTCTTTAGCAAGCACAGGCATTCATCTAGAGAGTTTCAGCCTAAGACAATGAGGTCTCCTCCATAGTGAAGGGAGGGGGGCTTTGACCACTCCCATCTACAAAGCACACACAGCAGCACTCCTGCATCACTGCTGAACTGCTACAAGATGAAAGCTGGCATTAGATTTGGGTAGGGCTGCTTGTGACAGTGAACACAAGAGTGCCCAATCCTGCTCTCAGTGCAAACAAGAATTAGATGAGAACTTACCTCATTTTTTTAACATAGGTAGAGTGTGACCTGCAAAAGAGAGCAGCTCTTCTATACGCTGCTTGATAAATCGCAGCCATAATCAGCACCAATGGGAAGCTGTCTCTGCCTGAAAAGAGAAGCACAGAGCATAACACAGTGGCCTTGAAAAGGTAAATGTGATTTAAAAGGTGCAGTAACCCAATGGTATGTGCTTTTACAGAACCTACAGAATGCCGGCATTTGCTTTCCAAAATAAGCGTGCACAGAAGGTCGTAAAGCTCTACAAGATGAGGTTAAATATTCCTCTCTAAACTCCCGTACCAGTGGGGTAAAGAAGTGAGAGTGGCTGCTTTCTTGTTTGTTTTCTACGCAGTTGTAATGGCCCCCATCCAACTGAACATCCTATTGCAGCAAGCAGCAGATCTGTGGGAAAGGCATTGATGCCAGAAGAGAATGAAAGACAAAATATCGGCAGCGGAAGAGAATTCCCAGAGCTCGATGAGAGGCAGAAGTTGCAGCTGAACTGGATCACCTCCAACTGAGAACCGCTTCTGTGCCAAAGGATCCTACCACATTGTCAGCTCAGGCAGTCACAGACTGCCGCCTGAACTCAGCTCCAGAAAACAGCCATCTCGGGCATTCATCTGAAACAAAAATGAACTATGATTCACAATCCTCAGCAATTATGTTGAGTATTTCACTTTCCAACCACAGCTCTCAAAGCTCTCTAAGGAGGAAGTTGCGTTTCCTTAATCCTACAGGCTGGGACATGTAAGCTGTGCCAAGGAAGAGGCGGCGAGTCCTTCCTCTGAGGAAGGTCGGTGACGGCTCCTGAGCTGGGTGGTGCCTGAGCAGAGGCTCCTCTCCTTGCAGGCAGGCAGTCTCTGTGCCCAATGCCATGGAGGTGTCACAGTGGCTCCTGACATCTCTGCCTACCCAGCAGGAGGTGGATCGAGACCAGCCACTTCGCAAACGCTTTGCCCACTTACTGCGCTCGGAGCAGAAGGCGTGCTGTCAGCAGTAGCAGGAAACAGCTCCAAAAGGCTGCCGTTGACCTCAGCTGGAAGCACTGCTCCTCCAGCAAGCAGAGCAGACAGCAGCTGTCTGACCGCACTGAGTCGCTCTTCCCCCAGCAGGAGCTCTGGGAAATGTAGTCCGGGAACCCAAGGCTCAGTTGGGTGGCTGACAGGGTCTGCTCCAGCTTTTCCTGCAGCTGTGGAGCTGCCCGGGGACGAGCCCTTCCTGCATGCTTCGTTCTGCCAGAAATCCACATGGTGTAATTTGCCAAGCAAAAGCTATTATCGGAGCAACGGTACTGCAATAATTCTGAAAGTATTACTTCCCGTTTGTTTAGTTTATTTTTTTTCTTTGCAAGCTTCTCTGTTTTCTGTGTCAGCAGCATAAGGGCATTGTTTGAAGTTAAGGACCGTGTGTCCTCTAAGAGGAAAATATGCCAACAGCTGAACACAGCTGAGGAATGGAGCTGCTGAGTGTTCTAGCAGCCAGACCCGCAGCTGAGTTTGCAGTGGCTCTGATTAGAAAGTGCCCTTTGCCAGGAGAGATGTTGGAATAACAACATGTATTTTTCATGCCTTCATAACTGCATACATTTCTCTGGGACTGAGAACGTTACCCTGAGCTGGAACCTACCTGCCTGTATTAAGGAGAGAGGGAATTTTATCAACATGTAAATGTTTTCATTAGCTGTTTGGTGTGATGTTCTAATTGAGGAGTTGCCATGTAACTTGAGAGCATGGCTTGTAAAACGTAATAAGTAGAGCATGCAGGGAAATAATAAGTAGAATATGCAGGGAAATGCCACTGGTTGTTGGCATTGCTTATGAGTTTAAGTGTAATTATGCTATTTGTGAGCCTGCTCTGCTTCAGGAAGCACGATCTTATTAACCCACAGTGCTAATTGGATTAATGGACAAAACATCTTCCCTTAATAAGATAGAGCACTGAAGTGTGATCTCCAGTGTAAATCCACCCTGCTGTTAAAATGAGCCAGTAGATCTGCTGAGCCACTAACAGTGATGGTAGTAATCTCGCTAGCTCCTGCTCTTCTGTCTTGCCAGCTGCTCCCAACAAGAGGACACGAGCACTGGGACTGCCATCAGCCCACTATTGCAAAGCAACTGCTAATTGCTGCCAGTGCATCAAGCTAGCGAGCTCACACTGAAAATGTGTGGTCGTGTCACAAGGAACCTCTTGCTAAAAAATGTTTCTTTCCCAGGAAAAGGCCGGGGAAAGACAAACCACTTCTTCAAACAGAAAGTTAATGAGTAGTCTTTTCCTGTCATTACGCTGTTGATACAAACTAACCTATAAATGGTGAGGCTGCCCAGCCCGGTGGTGGTGCTCTGATCCTACAGGCAGCCGAGGTCAGGCTGGAGGGGGCTCAGAGCTCCTGCTGGAGCCGTTGGTGACCCTGTTCGTTGCAGGGGGAGTTGGACCACATGGCCTTTAAGCGTCTGTTCCAACGGTAAGGATGTGATAAAGGCTTGGATTCATTTTATCACAGCTTCATTTTGTCAGCAGCCTCATCTTTGGCCTTGATGCTACTGGTTAATAAACAGATGGGCCACGTCAGCCTGAGAAAATCCCTTTAAAAGTGAAGTTAAAGATTAAAGAGTTAAAGCTTAGGAAGCTGAAGAGGCGTTGTTTTCAGGAGTGCTCCCGACACACCTCCACAAGCTGCTGCTCTACCTCTGCCCGCGTGTCCCGGGCTCCCCGCCTGAGGGCTTTCAAGCTGGAGGCTGGCGGACCGCTCCCCGCTTCTGTTTCTGTTGGAGAGAGACCAACGCGAGAGTAAGGGAGGCTTATTTCTAACGGACGGTTCCGCTGGACCCCGACTCTCCTCCCGCTGCGGCACGGCACTGGCAGCGCAGGCCGTATCCGCACGGGAACCGGCGGCGACCGCGCTCTCCCGGAGGCGGTCGGGGCGACCCCCGGGCTGCGCCCCGCGCCCACGTGGAGCACCGCTGGCGGCGGCGCCTGCGCACCAGGGCGGCCGCCGCTGTGACCGAGCTCACGTAGCGCGCCGGCTGCCGCCCGCGCCCCGCCCCCGCGCGCGGCCCGGGGGGGAGTGGCCTGCGCCCCTATAAGAGCCGCGGCGGGCGGCACCGCGCGCGCGGAGCGTGACGGCGGCGGGCGGCCGGCGGGGTTGTGTGTGCGGCACGCGGCCCGCCCGCTCCCTCAGGTGAGGCCCGGCCGCGCCGCCTCTCTTACCGCGCTGCGACGGGACGGGCTCCGCGGGGGGTGGGGGCGATACGTGGCAGGCGCCGCGCCGCCGGTGCCCGGCCCCGCCGGCCGTTACGTAACGGGGGGGCGGGAGCGCGGCTCCGGGCTGGGCCGAGGCCCGCTCCGCTGTCCGGGGCGCCGCGCCGGGCGGAGCCTCTCCGCGGGGCCGGGGCTGCGGGGGGTGAGGCTGAGAGCCAGCGCCGCTTCGCGAGCGTTGCTCCGTTCCGAGCGGATCGCGCTGTGCGTGCGGGGGGTGCGGGATCGCGTTGAGAAAAGGCCGGTTTTATAGATGGAGTCCGTTTGGCGCGGAGATCGCCGATAAAGCCCGTGTTGACGCGGTATCTCTGCTGTCGCTTCTTCCGTGTGCTTCTGGGCACCTTCTTCCAGTAACGTCAGACAGAGTTGCTGCTCCCATTGAGAAGAAGGGGCTTTTTGCCGCTGCAGAACAGCCTGCGCGGGTACCCGTGCAGCAGGAAGGAACTGCCACTGTTAGTGTTCTCCGGCCGCTGATCGCTGGGATCTTCGCTGTGAGCATTCCTAATTCTAAAAACATCCCTGCAGATATTGTGCTGGGGCGTGAATAGGAGGATAGCCTTCTGCTTGTTGTGTCTAATAAGATAAGCGCTCTGCCGCGTTGCCAGAGCTCTTTGTCTTGGCTTGGAAAGCTAAAGCAAACGTGCTTGGAGAGGGCTGTCTCCATTCAGTCCTGCTATGCCAGAAACCTACTGAAAACGTGCTTCTGTCCCCGGGCTGCACACTTGTGTGCCGACTTCCCTGCTCTGCAGGATTGAAACTTCAAGTACGGTGCTGATTTTGGCTCTGAAATTCATTGTCGTCTCTTGCTGGCAAACAGCTTCTGTCGTGCAGGAGTGGGAAGGCGAGCTTAAGGTCTTAGAGGTGTAGGATCTGCTGCTTTTGATTCTTTTCAAATAGAAGTAGGAACACGAATGCCTTTACGTGTGCTACAAACGAACAGAAGAGGCAGAAACACCAGATCAGCAAAAGGCCTTTTGAAAGTGTCACTTGGCGGCTAAGAACTTTGGGAAAGCCCTTTCATTTTGGGGAGGGATCCCAGGCACATGTCTCCAGCTGCAGCCCTGTTAGAGGGAGCCTTGCTGCAGGGGGCAGCTGCCTCTGCTTGAGCTACGCTCCTCCACCCTCAAACTCTGCTCGCTTTGACTCTTACATTAAAGTAGATAGCTTACTACCTGAATAATAAAAGCTATCTGGGGATTAAGTTGGAGCCGTTCCAGAATAATTCCACACTGAAGTCAATGCTCAGTCTCTGTTTCCTATGGTTTCTTGCTTTCTGGATCCTGGTGGGTACCAGGGAGCTTGGGATGGATGGTGAGATCTGCTGTGTAATAGCATTGTTCGCCAGACGCTTTGGTCTTCAGCCACCATCTGTGATTTGATTTCTTGATTTGGCTGCTCTGAGATTTTTTCACTGTCTACTTAGCTTCACCTTTCCTTCTGCTTGCATGGGTGCTCCATGCATATCCTCTCTGATACGACTCTGGCAACCCCATAAAAGTCCTCAGAAAAACCCACCTTGGGGGTCCGTCATTTCAAATGGCATTTATTGCACGTCCCTCCTGTTAGGGGAGTTCCATACTGCAGTTGGCAGTATAGCTGCTCTCTTTTGCTTGTATCTCCATGCTTGTTTGTTCTTTGCTTTTTTTTTCCCCCCCAATCATTTTTTTCCCACCCAGCCGTGTTTCACAGTTTCAAAACTAAGCAAACATACGTCTTGCAGAAGGTTGGGGAACTCCTGTGTTGAAGCTGTCAGCCTCACTCCCACTGGAACTGCTCGCTCTGCATGTGAGCAGCAGGCTCTCTCCTCCCTGAGATGCTCACGTGCCATGTTGGTGTGTTCAGAGCGACGCAGCTGCGGAGGAGAGCCAGACTGACGGCAGTCACAGAGAGCAACTTCATCTCGGTTTACTGCATGTCTCTGACAGGAAGAAATTAAGCCTACTTACTTGGCAGTTGATGCGTGTAAGGGATTTCCAGCACCTTTCTTAACTGAGCCTTATTTTCTTTGATTTGGGAACGTGTAGTGATCCTCCAGCAGAAGTTTTGAAAGCCATGCTACTTAGCAACTGCTGCTAGGGCAGTGAAAGCTGCACGGCTGGCTGCTGCCCTGGGCTCTGCTTTCAGCTCAGAATTCCGGCTGGGAGGGAAATCATCTTGGGTGGCTGCACATTGCTGCAGGACCTGAGCCCTTGTGGAAGGCAGGAGAGCTGGAGACTGTGAAGAACAAATGAAATTGGACGTGACCTCTGGATGTCATCCAGCTGAGCCTTCTGCTTGGAGCCAGCTGAGCTTGGAGCTTGGGCTGGGCTACGCATGGGCTTGCCCTATTTGGAAGTCCTCCAGGAATGGGAAATGAGGCTTCTTTGGGAGCCTCTTCTACTCCCAACTGTTGTCACTGTGACACGCTCTCTTTGTACCTAAACAGTTTCCCTTGTTGCAATTTGTGATCGCTGCCACCGGTTCATTCAGTGAAGCTAGGAGCAGGAAAACAAACAGACAGTAAACAAACAGCTCCGTGAATTCCGAGTAATGATAATGTTTGCAAATACTTATCGTGCAGTAAAACTGTTGGTGCTTGGTGGTTGATTCACAGATATGTTGGCTTGGCTGCCGAGCGAGCAGGAGGCACCCAGCTTTCTGCAGAGCAAAGCAGGAGCTGAGAGGTGCGTTTGGACACAGCTTTTTTATGGAAAGAGCAGCAAAAGATTTGTCTTCGAGAGTACTTCTTTCAGCTGTGACTTGTTACCTTAAGCAATTACTCAATTGGAGCTCGTGCTTAATGGGGCTAATATCAGCCACAGGATCTCATGCAGATGTTGTCAGTATCTCTGGGTTACCTTGAAAACTAGGTAAGCGTTTCAGGTTGGCTGGAGAGTTGGCTTTCTGCTCATTGCATTCTGAGCTGCAGTTCCACAAACGCATTGAACCTGTGCTGCTACCAGAAACAACACTGCTCGATGTTATTGCCTTTGGCTGCCAGTTCTGCCTCCGAGCTGCTCTCTGGTGGATGTTGTGCAGCTCTATAGTGAGCAGAAGGAGCTGAGCCAGGTTGAAGGAAGGGAGCTACAGGGTTATTTTATTTTAGATGAGCTGGGTTTGAAATAGTTGGATTTAGCTTGGTGCCTGGCTCTCCGTGGTGGGGACAAGCAGGTGAGGAGGAGGTGAGGAATGCTGCTTTGGAGCGTTGGTGGGGCTGAGGGCTCTGACTTGGCGTGGGCAGAAAGCAGGCCTCCAGCTTCCCCTCTCCAGATTATACTTTGCAGTTCAATCCAGAGCAAATTCTTCCCTGAACAGGCAGAGTGAGCCACTTTGTAATGTTTCTTTTTTTCTTTTTTTTTTTTCTTCCTCCCTAAATTAATCATCTTGCCTTCGGAAGACCTGTAAAACTATTTCTGTTAGTACCTGCGGTTGTTTTGATTCACACGAGGAGACAGAATACCTGAAAGGTGAAGCTTTCACATGTGGGGAAAAACAACGTTTTGTGAATTCCAAGACAGCACGGTGACTTCTAAGATATGCCTTAGTTGAGAGAATGAGCTGTCTCTTGAGTCAAGTGTGTGGTGAGTAGGGATGTTTTACCTGCTTTATTTCTTTTGTAGGTACCTGGTGAGGTGACAGCTTTGAGCTACAGCCATGGCATCCAACAAGATGTGGTACACGGTTGCCCTTGGATTTCTGCTGCCTTTTTCTTACGCCCATACGGACTTCTTCACCTCAATTGGTGCGACGTGCTTTGGTGTATATGCTACATAGCTGAATGAATTTCTTAATGACTGTCATACTGATTCTGCAGTGATGTGTTAATGGAGTGCAAGGCTTTTATTGGTACAGAGTTAAATCCACTTACTAGCTCTTAGGGCCTGATTGGCTTCTTTCTTGCCTTTGAGAGGAATATCCTTTGAATTCAGTCAGTGCAATTAGTCTGATGACCAAAGCGAGGCTTTGTTTTGTTATATATTCCTATGGATATTGAATTTTAAGCACAGTTTCGGTGTAGCTAGATGCATGCTTATAACAGCAAGCAAAAGGACTGTTGAAGGCAGATCATGATAGCAGTATGTCAGCGTGCCTTCTTTTGTGTCCCAGTGCCGTGGGACGCGGCTGAAGATGTGACTTGCATCACTTCATGGTGAACCCGTTCTGCTGCCTGCTTGCAGGAAGGAAAACAATTATTAATTAATAACTAAGGTTGTTTGGGTCCTATTGGAGTCATGCCAGCGAGCTTAAAAATAAATCTGAGGTATTATTGTGTATCAAAGATGAAGTCTTTGTATATTTAGCTTTGTCATTATTTGCTCTGCATTATGTATGTTTGCATGGAAGCTTACTCTGTTCCGACCTACTTCCTTTCCCAAATGAATCCTGAATTAGTTCTAATAATAAATATGTGATATTATGTTAATTTCCATGGCAACGAGCTTTGTCCAACATGAGATTTTCTCCCTCAAAAACAGAAAAGGCAAGAAGCTTTGCTCAAGTACTCCTTCCAGTTTAGCTAACAGGATGTGGGAGCATTTTGGGGAAGGAAGGGAGGAAGAAAACAGAAGACTCTTCTGTTTTCAGTTTTTCTTCTTTGTTTTTGTTTCTCCTTGTTTAACCAAAGTGTTCAACTTTTTTTTCTAGGCCATATGACAGACTTAATTAATACAGAGAAAGATCTGGTGATATCACTGAAAGATTACATCAAGGCAGAAGAAAGCAAGCTGGAACAGATCAAAAAGTAAGCAGCTTGTTTGATGATGCTGATAGCTAATAATTTGAGTCCGGCAAGATGTAAAAAATGCTTCCCAAGGCTCATTACACCTGAGGAATTTTGCCTCTGAGGCAAAGATTAAGCTAGAAGTTATTACCGTGGTTTTGTCCCCAGTAATGACTTCTAGTTTTGTTTTATTTTCTCCAAGCAGATTCAATAACAAAAATGTGTAAATATAGCTAATCAGATAGGCTTCACAGCTTTGTTATAGTGGAGGTGACAGCTGTTGGGAAAAAGTTGAAATAACTGACTGAGAGAGAAGGTAGGAGGAGCATTTCTATCTTTAGAGCTTGTTGGGCTCTGTACTCAAAAGATGTTGGTAGCTTGCTTTGACTTAATCTGAATGAAAGCTGGTGATTCACCGGGGCAGGTTGGATGGCTCACACCCTGTGTGGCTTGTCGAGGCTTTTATGGAAAATACTTGGCAGAACTCTTGGACTTGTGATTGTAGTTGATAGTGGCAGTGACTCTCACCTAGTCGTGAAGTTTGATTGCCATTGAATGGGAAATGTACAACGGGTTTGTGCATGTGCATTATAAATGTACGAGTTGTTGACATGAGTTTCTTCAGGCTTGCTTCACATCAGCCCTCCTGTGTTGCTAGGAGTTGGTCCGTAGGATCGGTTGGAGCACACCTTTGGTTGGGAACCCTGTCGGATACTTTACTGCTGACAGAACCTCAGGTGGGGGCTGTCAGAGCACAGGAAAACATCTCAAGACAGTATGGGAAGAAGGAAAGCACACTGTGGCACATTAGCAGATGTCTCAGATGCGCCAAATTTTGGAGCGTGCTGAATGTCAACTCTTGTACAGAGTCCTCTGAAGCTTCAGAGTTTCTATTTGCTTTTCATTTTGTGGTTGCTATTTGGTATTCTCTGTGGGTTGCGGCCTCTTCTAACGTGGATTTATCCTGTTATCAGGGTGTTGTTGCATGCCTTCATTTCTACAAGTGCATTGTTTGGTCCAGGAAGGGGAAGCTGTGTTGTCTGCAGATGTGTAGTAGCACAGTGCTGGTGCTTTCTGCATGACTGATGTGCCTGCTGGAGCGAACTGCCTTGCTGTTTCTGCTGGGGTGACAGACAGATGAACAGTAGTAGTTGCTGTGTATTTCAGAGCACGTTGGAGCTGTGAAGAGCTGATGTCACTAAGGAGCGAGGGAGGTTTGTGGAGTCAGAATTACAGCCCCAGAAATTTGATCTGGGCTCTCATTTGGGAGCCTGAGAGCCGTGTGTTTTTTTTTAATGCAAGCCTACAATGTGGAAGGCAGTCTTGTGCTGGGAAGGGAACAGGCTTGTCATATACCTAGGGGTGTGTGTCTTGGAAAAAAAGGTGGATAAAGCCTTGTTCTTGAGCAGTAGTGCATGAAAACTGCTGGCGTACTGCATTGGCATTGTAGGAAGGAGTTCATTCAGCAGCATCACAGCAAAGAAAAACAAAAAAAAAACCCACAAGTTTGAGATCTTGGCTGCAGCCAAAGATGTTTTATAGCTTTTACAAGAAACTTTAATGACTATGTGTCTTCACTCTAGATGGGCAGAGAAATTAGATAAGCTGACAGATACTGCTACGAAAGACCCCGAGGGGTTTTTGGGACATCCTGTAAATGCATTCAAGCTGATGAAACGGCTTAACACGGAGTGGGGCGAGCTGGAGAGCCTGGTTCTGAAGGACATGTCAGATGGTAAGTATGCCAGTAGCAAAAGCGGTGATCAGATCACATTATGATTGTACTTCCTTGACTGTCTTTCACAGGTAATTAGGTTTGTAAGTCTGCTTTTGAGATGCTGTCATACAAAAGTAAGTATTTCACAGAAGGCCCGCCGTCCTGATGTGCTGTTGTTGGGGTTTTACAAAAATTTTAGAAGAACTGATGTTTAACCATAGTTATCTCTTTGGAGGCCTTAAATTGTGCAAGGTGTCAGGGTGTTCATGTACTCATGTAGCCTTTCAGGACGTGGCACCTAAAAGTTTGACAGCTCCATTGAATAGAAAAAAGGGGAAAAAACCTGTTCAGAGCACAAAACATGGAGAACTTGTCTTTAAGTGCTGTTGCTACTGATGTGCCCAGTGCCCTTAAGGTGTAATGGTGCAAAACCTGAATGCTCGCAGAGTCCGAGCGTTTGTGAAATAGATCTAAGGAGTTGAGTAAACGCTTGGCTGCCTTCCTTCCTGTACAGGAGAAGAAACTCTTCAGCAGAGAAATTGACATATCTGTTGACTGTGAAGTAGATTTTGAGTAGCAAGGAAGCTGGGCAATTATATTTGACCTGTGAAAATCTATCTCTACAAGTAGTTGATGTTAGGTGTAGGTTTGTAGTAGAGAATGAGAAGTGGAGCTTTCAGAAAAGACCCAGTGTTAGTCACTGATAAGAACAACCATTGGCCCTGTACTTGGAGTGGGAATGTTGTAAGACTTGTGCTTTGGGATGTTGAGACAAAAGAGTTTGTCCTGACAACATTGGTGGCTGTTGGTTTGTTGAGACTTGGATCCTCATGGCTGACTTTGCTGATGCCATTCCTTCTGGTGGCTCTGTGGAGTTCTGTTTCCCTCCTCAGTACAAACAGCCTATGAGTCTCCAGACCGTGGAAGCAGAAGGAAAAAAATGGGCAGTCCTCCGACTGAAAAGAAGATTACAGTAGCAGTTTGGTGCTCAACACAGGGCTCAAAGGGTTGAGATAACAGCAGATGTGTCTGGAGCTTGTTAACACAGGGTGCTGAGGTAGTTTGATAATTACTGGTCACAACATTAATTTTTTCCCTATTTATGGAGCTCTTTGAGAGACTTCTCATGGAACTATATTGTATAGTACCTTGCTTGCTGCTTGTTTTCCCTGCAGTGTTGTTTGTCATCTCTGGGGGTTGGATTAAGGTTTTTTTTTATGCTATTACATATTATTTTATGCTATTACATTTTGCTATGCTGTGTGGCCTTGGTTTATACTATGATAAAATAGGCAGCCGAAAAACTGCTGTTTTGTATGTATTCGGCGTTGCACTCATCCCTGGGCTTTGAAACCCATATTGTTGATACTATCAGTAATTACACTCTGCTTTGTCTCCGCGGGGAGCCTGGCTTTGGAGGAGATGGGGGAAGACACTTTCCAGCAGATCCTCAGCATCCCGTTCTCTTTTCTTTCTCTCGCTAGAGCTCAAGAGCTACTTGCAATGGCTCTTGAGAATTTTGAATATCCATGGGATGTTCAGACCAGAGTGCTCCCATTGCTATGTGTCGAGAATGTGTTTCAGGTTATGTTTAAGATTAAACAATTATTGTAGAGTATCACGCAGTGATCTGCCCTAAGGCAGGACAGATCTGAGTGGCAGAGAGTGTGGGCTGGCATGGGCAGGTTCCCAGAGTGGTGGGCACCCCCAGTATTCGGAGCTTCACCTCTGAACAGCTGCAGAATCCTGAAAAACTAGTAGAACATTTGGAAAAGGTCTGCTGTCACCCTGGTGATCCTAAAGAGGCACAGATCACTGCAGCGTGCAGGGGCCTGGCCTATGCTATGTGTTGTATGTAACGTTATTTTGTTGTTGTTGTTGCTATGTTAAGGCATAAATAGTTTCCGAGTGAAGGTTCAGGCATACTCCTACTCTTTAGAAACAAATCTGCAGTAATGGCCTTTCGTGAAATGTTGGCTTTCCCTGGAATAGGGAGTCATTCATTTCATGCACTGAGTTGGTACAGTTCTTGGGACAAAGAAGGCCAAGTGTGTTCCTGTTCTTCCAGGCTTCATCTCCAACATGACGATCCAGCGGCAGTTTTTTCCAAATGATGAAGATCAGACTGGCGCAGCAAAAGCTCTCTTGCGGCTTCAAGACACGTATAATTTGGATACAGACACCCTCTCAAGAGGGAATCTTCCAGGTAAGGGTCACAGGTGTTATCTGCAGTAACGCTGGGAACTGCTACTAAATGTCCAGATTACAGATCCTTTCGCAATGTTCCACCTTGTTTAACCATGTTGTGTGAAGGCAGCAGCACCAGTCTTGTTGTACCAGAGCTTGAAGATTTCTTGGAGAAGAGAAGGCTCTGGGGAGACTTCATTGTGGCTTTCCAGTACTTGAAGGCAGCATATAAACAGGAAGGGGAACGGCTGTTTACGAGGATGGATAGTGATAGGACGAGGGGGAATGGTTTTAAACTGAGACAGGGGAGGTTTAGGTTAGATATTAGGAAGAAGTTTATCCTCCAGAGGATGGTCACACACTGGAACAGGTTGCCCAAGGAGGTTGTGGATGCCCCCTCCCTGGAGGCATTCAAGGCCAGGATGGATGCGGCTCTGGGCAGCCTGGTCTGCTGGTTGGTGACCCTGCACATAGCAGGGGGGTTGAAACTCAGTGATCGTTGTGGTCCTTTTCAACCCAGGCCCATTCTATGGTTCTGCGATTCTGTGATTTCCTTTTAGTTAAGTGATGTGTCTTTCTTCTAGCGGTGGTAAGATCATATAGTGTTAATAGGTGTTAATAGAAAGAATCGGTATGCTGCAGTCATTGTTTTCCTTGTGGTGAAAAAGTTAAGTTGTATTTGAACTTCAGCTTCACGGAGTGTATAAACTGAAAAAACAAAGGTAGAGACCATTATCACACGCATACAAAAGAACGTGAGCTTATGTGGCACTACGTGAGAGGATCGGGTTTATATGCAGGAGACACACTTCCTTGTCAGAAGGCTCTTCTCTGCTAGTTTTTTGTCTTGTTTCCTCTGCTCAAAGCCAGTACCGTGCCAGCTGGCAAAAAATCAACTTCTCACAATCCATCTGTGTTTTTGGAAGTGCTCGTTGTGGTCAGATGTCTAATAAAATTAAGGGTAATTGGCTTTATATGTTATGCTGTATAACCTTGCTTTTGGGTTCCGTTCAAGACTGTCTCAAAGAGCTACAGATTCATTCTACTACAATAAGCTGTTCATTATTTTTTTCCTAAAACAGCACAGAAATAGAAGACAAAGTGCTTTGGATGGACTGCATTTTATTGCTTCTTTTGAAGCAGTAAGCTGTCCAGACTGTGCATGATCAAGTGTTATTGCAGAACGCAAAAACCCTAGAGTATAAAAGAGAGTCAGTTGGTTTTTTGGCCTTCAGAGCTACGGAGAGGGACGTGCCACGTGGTCACTTGTTTGTGCTCTTTGTCTCCTTTCCCAGGGAGTTTCCATTTGCGAGGTGGGCAAGTTTTGATCAGAGTGTTAACTGCTGTTGAGTTGCTTGTTGATTCTCTTCTTGCCTTACAGGCCCCGCGTTTCTTTACATTGGTTATCAGCTGTATTTGATGATTGCTGTTTTAAGTGCTCTTTTAAGTTGCCTTTTCACATTTGGATATTATGTTGCTTCTAAATGGACCAGAGTATGGCCCTGCAACCTGTTACTCTTTCCAGAAGATCTCTTTGTGCCTGTCTGAGAGCACTCAGCCTACCTCCATGCTGCATCCCCTAAGCTTTGCGTTGCCTTAGAACTTACAGGCTTCATGTTCAGAAGCCTGAAATCATTGGCCATCCCAGGCTGGACCACAGGGTGTTAGTATCTACAGGTTGCTCCTTCTTGTGGACCATCTCTTCAGTTCTTTAATTCCTTAAGGCATGTCTTCAATGGAATTCCCCTGTTGGAACACAGCAGTGGGAGCTGCTGGGAGAAATCCAGGATGTATTAAGATGTAATCAGGAATTTAGCGTAGCTGTAAAACTGATGGGTCCTGGGCAAGAAGAAAAGCTTCCATCTATGTCTTAGTTTCCTTTTTTAATTTATCTCAAATGCTTTGTTTACTACAAAAAGAAATGTGGTTTTTCCATGGGCCTTCATTTACAGTGCCAAAAATAGGAATCTGTCATTTGCTTACTAGTACTTTACTCTTCCAGAGGTTCCTTCAGATGTTTCTAAAATAGACTGATTTCAGAAACCTCAAGTAGCTGGGAATTCACTGACGTTTCCTTTTTGTCCTTTGCTAAGCTGTCGCTGACACACGGTGTGCTTCAGTAACATTCTGAAGAAATAACACAGTATCTTTGAAAACAGATTTCTGGAGCTTGTTCCTTAGCTTACTTTTGCTCAGTGCCTTGTGTTTTGAGGAAGGAGGGTTTCTTTTCTTTTCCACAAATTGTAGAGGCACTTAGCTAGTTTCTGGCATTCTGGCAATGGCAAACTGCACGTTAGCACTTCTATCTTCTGCTAAGGATCTCAGGTTTTGAATACTTAAACTGAATATTCAACAAATAGCCACCGCAGAAGGGAGGTGTTAAAGACCACAACAGCAACAGAAATGAATGGTGCCATGAAGAATAGGAAGTAGCTGAATGTGGCTCTGAGGAGTGATCCAATACAGTATTCTGTGTAAAATCTTTGTTTTGTTTCAAATACAGGTGTAAAGCACAAATCCTTTTTAACAGCTGAAGATTGCTTTGAGCTGGGAAAGATTGCATACACAGAGGCCGATTACTACCACACTGAGCTCTGGATGGAGCAAGCTCTGAAACAGCTGGATGAGGGAGAAGTGTCTTCTGCAGATAAAGTCTATATTCTGGACTACCTGAGTTATGCTGTGTATCAGCAGGGGGATCTGAGCAAAGCAATGATGCTCACCAAGCGCCTTCTCGAACTGGGTACGTACAGGAGAGAGCTGAGGCTCAGCAAGATGTAGCCCTGTGGTTGAGCAGGTGTTACCCAGGGATTTGTTCTGAGAACTCTTGGTCTTACTGATTTCCTGCCTTGTCTACAGGTTTTTTAAAATGAAATGCCAAAACAATCTGTGCTTTCATAAATATCCCACTGATGGACTGTGTGAAGAACATAAACATAATCTGTATATCCAAGGCCAGTGAGAACCATGTATTAGTGAACTGAAGCTTTAAATTTATTTTTTTTTTAAGGTTAATGATTGCCAAAACGTTGGTCACTAGAAATGTTAATTCCCAAGCTGTTAAGCTTAAAGCCAGTCATGCTGTCCCAGCTCTGCCTGCCCATTGCAATTTCCTTGTCCCTCCTGCTCTGCTCGGGTTGGCTGGAATGGCCAAACCCTGCTTATTGTGCTTGGAAACCTGCACGTACTGAGGATCCTGGCCTCACAGTAATTGTTTTCTTAACTGTGAATGAATTGAGCTTTGCTCTGGCAGCTCATGTTATTTTCTACTGGCTATGCTGCAGGCTAGCATTCTTCTACCCTAGTTTGGAGTTTCAGTTACTCTGTGAATACTCTCAGACCAGAATAGCTGTTTCTGATTTCTGTTTGAGAAGAAATGATGTGCATCTGCTGCTTTTGTTTTTGTATACTGCCTCTTCTGAATAGTTCTTTTGCAAGCTGTAGACTTTGCCGGTGATGATTGTCTCTTTCTCAACAGATCCTGAGCATCAAAGAGCAAATGGAAACATGAAGTATTTTGAATATATCATGGCCAAAGAAAAAGAAGCCAATAAGTCCAGTACAGATGCAGAAGACCAGACAGAGAAGGAAACTGAGGTTAAGAAAAAGGATTACCTGCCTGAGAGAAGGAAGTACGAAATGCTGTGCCGTGGGGAGGGTCTCAAAATGGTAAAGTGGAGTAGACTGTTCTCAAATGTATGAAACCAACTGTAACAAAACAATGTCCAGAATCTGTGTGTGGTGTGGAAGCAAGGAACTGTTACAGCAGGTGGCTGTGTGTGTCAAGCTGAGGGTTGATGTGTGTTGGAGTTATTCCCTGTTCCATTCTGTCCAATGGGAAAAGAGTATTACTGCTGGCTAGTCTGAACACGCTAAGTAATTGTACTGAACTGGAAGTCTAGATTTGTGTGTGGTATTGAACAAAGGTGTTTCTGTAGTGACAGAATTGTTTTTTATAGTACTGCTTGTTGCAGAATTACAGAGTAACGTTAATTTGCTTAAAGTACTGACAGGCTTAACCCGTAGTTCTCATTGGAATTAATCTTGGAATTCTGCACAATCACAGCGAAAATGGGCTAAAATGGGCAAATCTGTAATGCCACTGATATTGATCTGAAAATTTCCACCAGATCCGGCCGATAAGGAATTACAGGCCAGGCATATTTGCCATGCCAGTTGGGATGTATGTATGTAAACCGTCCAGCTGGGCCTGATTTGCTAACTATATCCTTGGCTGCATCCAAATCAGTGCAGCCAGCAGGGTGAGGGAGGGGATCTGCTCCTCTGCTTTGCATTGTGAGACCTCACCTGGAGTGCTGCATCCAGATGGGGAGTGCTCAGTACAGGAGAGACGTGGAACTGTTGGGGCGTGTTCAGCGGAGGGCCTCAAAAATGACCCAAGGGATGGAACACCTCCCTGTGAGGACAGGCTGAGGGCTGGGGCTGTTCAGCCTGGAGAACAGAAAGCTCATAGCAGCCTGTCAGTATCGAAAGAAGGGCTGTAAGAAAGAAGAGGACAGACAGTTTAGCAGGGTCTGCTGTGACAGGACAAGGGGAAATGATTTCAAACCGGAACAGGGGAGATTTACAGAGGATATAAGGAAGAAATATTTTACCATAAGGGTGGTGAGACACTGGTGCAGGCAGCTTAGAGAGGTGGTGGTGCCCCAACCCTGGAGACAGCCAAGGTCAAACTGGAACAGGGCTCTGAGCTCCTGATGGAGCTGTACGTGTCTCCCTGTTCATTGCAGGGGGGTTGGACCAGATGGCCTTTAAATGTCCCTTCCAAATCAAATGATTCTGTTCTATGATTTCACAAACTTAAAGCATCTCTTAGAGGGAATTGTTCCTGTCTGTTGTTCTCAGGACATCTCTATGTATCTTAGAGATATGAATGGAAGTTCTCTGATGATCTCATTCCGCCTTGCTTTCAGACTCCTCGGAGACAAAAAAGACTGTTCTGCCGCTACTACGATGGAAACAGGAATCCAAGATACATTCTGGGCCCTGTCAAGCAGGAAGATGAGTGGGACAAGCCTCGAATTGTTCGCTTTCTTGATATCATTTCCGATGAAGAGATTGAAACTGTGAAAGAACTAGCAAAGCCAAGGGTAAACGCCTTACACTTCCTTGCCTTTTGGAATCTTAAATCCACGTGTAGCTTTCTATGCGGGTGCGTGTGTGACTGTCTGTCTTGAGCACAGATTTGTGTGCAGCGTGCTCACACGTTGCTTCTCTCACTTACACCTTGTGGTGACACGCTCTTTCTAGATGATGGGAAAGCTGGAATTCCCGTGTAATTAAAAGCCAGGTGGCAACAGTTAGGCTCTTCTGGCAGACAGTTTCAGTGCACACTGTTTCAGAAGAGGAGGAGAGCATTTTACGACAGAAAACAAACGTACTGCAGCTAGGCTGCCTTGAAGTACAGTTGTCATCAGTTAGGCTCTCCCTTTTTTGTTTATTTGCCACAGTTGTGACATGGAGAAGAGAGCCTTGTAGGGAAAGGAATTCCTCTGGTTCCGGAGTGCCACGTTACTGTATAGACAATAATGAATGGCCCATTCAGTATAGAAATATAAAAATGACTTCTGTCTCCCAGGCTCTGTAGTTACCTGCAGGTGAAAGAGTTACAGTGGGGTAATACTTATCAGTGCCGCTGTGCTTCTTATTCACAATTCCAGCTCTTCAAATTCTGTTTCAGAAACTGGATTCCAAGGTTCTTGTTTCTGAGTGCCTGGTTCCAGGCCAAATCAGCTGTCAGAGTGAACAGGAGTGTCCAAAATAAACAAAGAACTGACTGAGCTGCCATCTGAATCCAGCTGGTGTGACTGTATCATGTACATTTAAGATGTAGTTAGTGAAATGGAGTTATTTCCCTATAAGTTATCAGTTATTTCTAAAATAAGATCTGAACTAGTCTAAATATAATTTTCCTGCTTCCTTTTTCCAGCCTAAATGGCTTATTGTCCAGAGAGAGCTGAGCAAACGAAGGCTAGGGAAGAAGTGCATTAAGTACAGGACAGTTAGCTTCATCTGCTGCAGAGTAAGCCAGCGGGGGCTTATATCTGAGCGCATGGCAGATGAGGCTGCCCTTGGCCACCACACAGGGTACTACATATCCCGAAGTGGATTTTAAAGCTCCCTAAAGGCTGATGCATTCTGTTTCTGAGGTGGCACTCAGAGCTATAAGGAGGTACGAATGATTCTTTTCACTTACTCACAGAATGTCTGCCGGCAGCCTTGCTGCAGGTCTAAAAGTCGGAGGGCTGTTGTTTGTCCCTTGGTGATTAAGCCCCTTTGCTGCTGCAAAACTTGGCATTATAGCCGTGAAGCATGACTGAATCATATCTTGATGATGTAGAAATAAGTCTTAGTGCTGAAAATGGATCTCTGAACACGTGGCTGTTTTAAATTTCAGGAGCTGCCGAGATGTTCTTCCTGTCAAATGTTTGGCTCGTGTCAAAGACTGCAGATTTGCAGTTCAGCGATATAGAATCTTAATGCTGTTAGCGTTCCATGTAATTCCTGTGGCCAAGGCTTTTGTAGAGCTCAGAAACTAATGCAGCGGGAGCATTATTTTTAAGGCAGAAGGATGGTCTGCCCCCTGCTTGATCCCAGGGATGTTGCTGTCACTGCTTCCCAGATGCTGCTGTATGATCTGTGCCCAGCCTTGTGTTGCTCTGCCATGAGCTGGCAGGAGGGAGGCTTGTTACTGCTAAAGTTACTGTTAAAGAAGTGTTGCATTTAGCACAGAAATATTCAGAAGGTAGGCTTCTACTCATCTTTCATGTATACAAGGTCACAGCCTTGCTTGGATTCAATGTAACTGTACAACTCACCGGCAGGACAGAGTAACAAAGGACCAATTGTATACCTGTCACAATACTCTATTGCTTGCAGCAGTTGTTGCAGTATGAAGAACAGGAAAGCTTCCAGCTTGCTTTGTTCAGACAGCTGCTGCTCTTGCTCCAGAAGTGCAAACACTGCTTCCCTGAAAAAGCTGATCTTCTCTAATGCTTTCAAAAATATATATATATACACATACACATTTAAAAACAAACAGGAAAGCCGCACACAAATTCTCTCTCCTGAACTCTCCGATAAAATGGGAGGGTTCCCCTCCTTCCCATCACAGCTTTGTGATTTTCTTCCCCGGTTCCGTAAAAGAAAAACCACCTTGAAAGGTGACTGGGTGGTTTGGGTGGTCTGCACAGAGGCTGGTGTGACATTTCCCCTTAGGCTTCTGAGTGGTCGGATTGCTGTGATGCAGTATTTGCTTTGTAATGCAACTGTTCTGATGGTTCGCTTCACAGCTGAGGCGAGCCACCATTTCAAACCCCATAACAGGAGCCTTGGAGACGGCACATTACAGAATTAGCAAAAGGTAAGAGAGCTCTATGCCAGATGTTTTGGGCCCGTAATGAGTACGTAGGTTCTGCTCATTACGGGGAGAAAAGAGGTGGTCTATAAAGACGACTTTGGCTTTGTAGTCCATCGCTTTATTACACGCAGATCCTGTAACAGGCTGTTACTGCTGAGTTTCTCAGTCTTTTCCTTCAGCTAGGAGGAGTGTTTGCTTTCTGTTTGTTTTGTTTTTGGTTTTTTTTTTTAGGTTTTTTTTGGTCACTTTCTCAATATGTGTTCTCAGGTGATGATCTGTGCAAGAAGCAGGTCACTTATTCAGCATACGAAATAGTCAATGCTACAAAACCTTCAGTGGACTGCAGTGATTTTAGTATTCCCTTTCTCTTCGCTGTTGTCACCAGCCAAAAATTATCCTCCTTCCCTTTGCAAAATCGAGCAGAGCACCTGAAGTGCCTTAACACATGGGAGAGGTGCTCGAGGTCATTGCCACGTGGTGACAGCTGGACTGGCACACTCAGCGTGTCTGTTAGTCACACAGCATCAGTGCCCAGGAGTGCCCCCTGCTCCTGCCAGCACAAATCTGGCAGAAAGCAAGCTCGGTTTTTGACTGGTCTCCTCATTCTTTTCATGTCGTCTGTAAAGTAGCGCAAGCCTTGAATTTAACAAACGTTCTCCAAAATTTGCTTCAGGAGGAAGCCTGGCTGGTTCTGAAAGGAACCGTGCACCCGACCTCCCTCCCACTTTCAGTAGAGGTTATTAAAGATTGGCCACGCATTCCATCTGCGTTAAACCTAAATTTGCAAAGGAGTTAAACTTCTGCATGAAGAGGAACTGTCTGTGAAACTCAGCATCGTAAATTTTTTTGCAGAAAGACTCTAGTTTACAGCAAAAAAGAAAAAAAAAAAAAAAGGAGGAAAAAAGTGAAAGGACAATCTAACCAAATTTTTCCAACGAATTTGTTTTGATTTGGACATGGCAGCTACAGCTTCTGTTGCCCTTCAAATATTGCTAATTTAAGAGCATTGCATACCATCCAGACCAATCGGAACCCTTTCAAACACCTGTGGCTTGGCAAAAAGCAGCCTGCTAGGTGGGTAAGCCCTTGTCCTTTCTCTTTTTGTAGCTGAGCCGTGCTACTGTTCATGACCCCGAGACTGGGAAACTGACCACAGCACATTACAGAGTCTCTAAGAGGTAAGGGGAAGTCTGTTCTGTGGCTGTACTGCTTCATCTCTAAGCGTGGGGCGAAGTTGGACTAATTTTAATTTCAGTCTTTCTAACGGAGCTGTCTCATAACAAAGCAAGCGGTCATCTGAGATAGAAAATACTTCTATGTGTTAGTGGTAACTAAAATGGGGGTTTCCAAGTTTGCTTAGCGTGCCTTGCCTCGGTGCTACTAATGACTAAAATGTTCTGCTCACCCTGACAATGGAAGAGGCTGCGTGTCTCTCACCTGTACCATGAATCTTCAGTACTGGTACGTGCTGTGTAAAACAAGGCATCGCTGTGCTGCCGTGATCCAGGCGAGTAGTGCGAGCCAGAGCTCATTGGAAAGGAGGATGAGGAGCTTGTGCTGTTAGTGCTAGGTGGCTGCACTCGTGCAGAGCTGCTGCTAGAAGCGTCCTCCTGCTTAGGGCTGCTGGAGCTGGTTTGGATTACAGATGAATCATTGCTCCTGAAAACCAAAAAGACTGCTTGCTTTATTTTTTTAATAGCCGACTGCTTTCCCTCATCAAACATTCCTTCCTAGCAAACGGTCTTAGAAATGACAGCATTCGTCTGTGAGAGGACTGCTGTTGCGGTGTGGGACGTGGCAGGCTGTGTGAAAGGGGCACCTTGCCAGCAGGGCGCGGAGCACGGGCAGGCTGTGCTGCGTGCAGCACCAGCACGGATCTGACACGGCTTTCAAAGAGCTGCTTTTTTCCTCTCCTCCCAGCAGCCAGCTGTATCGGGTGGGAAAGTTTCCAATTCAGAAATACCAGGCTGGGCTTTCATTTGTTCCTTGTTACCTCTCCACCATTTCCCCCCCCTCCCCCCCCCCCAGATAAATACGTTTTAGAAAGTTTTTAAATGGAGAAGGCAACGTTTTGTGTGAGCAGTGACTGCTGCAATAGCAGCGTTGAAATGCTCTGGTGTGGTGCTGCTGTGCTGTGGCTGAGGACACGGCTGTTGTGATGCCTGGTATGAGGCTGCCTTGTGCAGGGGGCATGCAGGCCCACCTGTGTCGTGTAGCTCTGGGCAGCAGGCTGCGTTTTTCCAAGCGCTGTAACATTATTTCTGCAGGAAGCTTTTGTGCTGTCGAAATCTGTGGCAGAAGAGATGTGGTGCAGACGTACAGGTGTGGTGTATAAACATGGTGAGCTGTGTGCAGCAGTTGTAAGCACTGCTAAAAGCCGGCTCATGGTGGGAGGAAGGAAAAAACACATCCTGCAGCACGAGTTCTGCACTCCCAGTTCTTTCCATTTCTGTAATACACCGGCTCAGTTCATGGCTGTCTTTTGAGGTTGGACAGCCTCCAGTGAGTGATGTCTGATGCTGGATGACCTGATGACAGGTCCCGGGGTCCTCCACCTGTCAGGCTGCCTTTGTACCTTGGGGCAATTAACTTCATTTTTAAAACGTGTTGTAGTTTTACTTCATGAAGGAGGCAGTGTTTGCCACGGGGAAGGACTCAAAGCAGCCGCTGCAGTTCTAAATACTCAGCATAGTACAGAAGGGTGCTGTTTTCCTTCTTTTTTTTATTAAAGCCTGCGTGGTACGCTGGGCAGAGGGTTCCAGGTGCTAGTGCTGGACATGAACTCAGCATGGGGTGCGTGGTGCTTGTGGCTGCATGGCATGGCTCTGCATCACTGCTTCTTGTTTGGGAAGCACTTCATGCAATGCTCTCTGCTTTCTCCTGACCCCCAAGGCTGCTGCGTTGTAACACTTTCTTATTCATACTAACAGTGTGCAGAAGCAGGTGAATCTTTGAGTTTGTGCAAGCCATTTACATGTGGTTCATTTTTTCTTTAAGAAACAATCCATGCTCGTAGAGATTCTGTAACCTGTGTCAGTGTCTTGTCACGTGTCATGCTACCCTTCCTCCAGCGCAACATTGTGGTGGGGCTTGTTTTTGGAAACACAGATTTTTAGATGAAAGCAAACAAAGCTTTATCATAGACATGAGGAAAGTTCATTTTTATAGCAGTACCACGATGTTCTTAGCAGCCAGGCACTGGGCACAGGTGTTACAGTCCAACAGACTTGTAAAAGCAGCAGCAGCCACTGCTGAGCCTTGGGATGCTGGTGTTGCTATGTAGATGCCTGATTTACCAGCAGAAGATGTTTAAAGATGTCTTTGAAAATCTGAGGCTGACTTTTCACATCTATAAAAATGTATATACTTTTCCCCCTTAAAAATCACTTCCTGAAATGTGCTAAATACCAAATGTGTGATAGGCTGCTTTTGGTAGAGATTGTTCAACAGAGAAAATGAAGAGTTTTATGCATTACTTGTTTTCATAATGACGTGTAGTACCATTACACAGGTAAGTAACATGAGAAGACTGAATGCACAGCACTCACCTGTGAGTAGATGGTGACATGTGGAAAAGCTGAGTTACGTTCACATAGAACCTGTGCATGCTAAAGTAATTTACTTCTTCTTTTCCCAACTGCTGCATCAAATGGGTGGCCTAAATTAGCTGTTTGGAACGGGTAAGAGCAGAACTGTCGTGTACCTGTTTTAGAGATACAGCTTGAACCAAAGGTCACTGTTGGGAACCCTTTCTTGCATCACTTGATGGTCCCACATGGGAATTAGGGCCCTTAGCTCTAGAGCTGCCTTAAACCAGAGTCTTGTGTGTTCTTTAGAACGCATATATTGAATGCATCTCTTGGAAGTATTTCTGATCGACCTACCAAATTTTTGCAAGCTACAGAAGATAATCTCAGATTTGAAGCAGTCCCAAATGTAGCACGTGCACTGCTAGCCTACTGGCTATTTCTACCATATTTTATTAATTTATTGTTTTTTTCTTCCACTTAGTGCTTGGTTGTCTGGATATGAAAGCCCTGTGGTATCTCGCATTAACACCAGGATACAGGACCTAACAGGGCTCGATGTCTCCACAGCAGAGGAACTTCAGGTAAGTGACTGACTTCCACAAGTATGGTGACGGGTGTCAGCTAGCGCTTCATTTTGGATGGCAGTGCATACAGAACAATGCTCCTGTATGGCAGGTTATCACAAATGCTCATTACATCCAGGGCCAGCTCATTTGGTATCTGGTTGGATCTAAGACCGTCAGAAGAATGACTGTTATTCATCACAGGGAGGTAGAAACAGTTGTCTTTGCAAAATAGCACTGCTGTAGTGTGAAATAGCTTGTTGCTGCTGCAGGGAATAACTGAAGCTCACAATGTTTATTGGAATGAATGTAATTTCTTTCTATTTATACTAATGAAACTGAGTTTTGTGGCTGTAGGGGGGAACTTTTTTTCTGGGATGACAGTGAGAAGTTTAATTTGACAGGTACTTAAGAAAATGGGGAGAGAATGGTTGTTTAGATTTGCAGTCCCATCCTTGGTCCTAGAAGGCCAACAGTGTTCTCTCTGTATTGTAACCTGGGTATCTTCTGTTTTAAAAAGAGGTGCCTTTGTTCATTTGCTTGAGGCTTTTAAGTGCTGCTCCACTGAGAAAGTGTTAGTCCTAGAAAGCAGGAGTGTGGTTCCAGGAAGGCTGTTGGAGCCCTCCCTCGAGCCTCCTGGTGATAAAGTGTCCAAGCATCTAGCTGAAAATTGATGCAGTAGATGCAAGGAAGAGGAGAGACATGAAAATGACATAGAGGTCAAAAAGTGATTTAGATTTGAATGATATAGAAGTGCTATGAGCTATTTGGAAAAGAATATTGCCCATAACGTTTCTACAGAGAAAAAATATTTTTCTGCCCCAGAGGGTGGGGAAAGGACTTGCTGGTGTGAAAAAGAATGAGCTGCCACAAGCAGGAATGCTCAGAGTGGTTTGCAACTTCTGGACAGGGTGGAGCGTTGGTGGGATGTCTCAGTGAAATCTGATCTCCTTTGTGAATAAACCCAGTAGGACTTCCTGGAGCATGGTACATTTCAGCTGACAGAGACGTGATTTCTTACACCTTAATTATGAAACCTCATCTATCAAAAGGCTGTAATTGATAGTCACATTCTTGCCCTTGTCTGGATAAAATAGCTTTACTAGATTTTGTGCTTCTCCTTTCACTGTAGGTAGCCAACTACGGCGTAGGAGGCCAGTATGAGCCTCATTTTGATTTCGGAAGGGTAAGTCCTGTTTCCTGTCTCCACCTCTTTCTTCTTCACAAGCGCTGTGTTTCTCTTTTTCAGGTGGCAAATTATGGAGTGGGAGGACAGTATGAACCCCACTTTGACTTTGCACGGGCAAGTAGATGGAGGAGAGCTAGTCACCTGGTGAAGCCTGGGCCTCCTGGCTGTGGCACAACTTGTGTTCCTAATCGTGCATTAAATTTTGTAGCTCTTCAACTTTTCTAATCTGTGTTAGTGGAGAAGCCCTCTAAACCACCAGCTGAACGGAGAAACGTTTCAGACATCATGGAGCAACACGGTTTTTCTTCAAAACCATCATTTATAAGAAACTATTCTTAAGGAGATGACAGACACTTCTTAGCAAAGCAAAGGGCGCTGGCTTCATTGTTAAACTGGAACCATGGTTAGAATTATTTTAGCTGACCAAGGTACTGGCAATGTAAAGCCACTGAAGGACATACAAACTACATAGGTGCTCAGTGTATACCCTTTGCTCCTGACACACAGGATGGTGGCAGCAGCAGCTAACTTGCATCCATGCGCTGAGGCTGGCACACAGGGGTCTGCAGTATGGTTATGGCAAATATGGCTGCAGGGCCAACAGCTTGATGCCCTTTTCTAGAAGGAAGGTTTTGGAGGCAGCGTAGTAAAACTTGCACTGCAGCTAACTGTAAAGGCCATGCCATACAGAGAGAGTACTTCTTCTGCCAGAGCTGAAATGCAGGCATCTTCCAGTCTGCTGAAGAAATTGTTCAAGTGCTCTGTGTTATTGTTCTTTAGCTGCTGATTGCTGACAGACTGCTCAAACTGGAAAAGGCTTACTTTTTCTTTTTACTACTGAGTTCTTCTAGTCACACAATCCTCCTTTTATTTGACTGAAATTCACAACTTATTCCTCTTCCAGCTTACATTTCAGAGTGCTGGAAATAATTATACTGAATTCAGTTGGTTATTTACTGGGCACACTTGTTTGTGATTTAACACTTTCAGATGATCCTTATGCTGTGATGAATCCAAGCTACCAGCTATTAATCAGAATTTCTGCTCTGTAAGCACATGCTCAAAAGCATTGCAAGTGATTTAACATTTCTGTTTGGAAATGCTTGGGTTAGTTTCTGAAATAATGATTGATTGCTGGAAGTTTTAGTACACACAGATAGCGGGCACAGGAGATGGGCTCTGGGTGTGTAGAAAACAACAAAAAACCCAACAGAAGTAGAGGTGTGACAAAAGCTAGCTCATACCCCACCAGCGTGGTGTTTTGTTCCTTAAATCAGGTGCTCCCTTCTGAACGCAGTGCTGGACTGGCGTTGCCGCAGCCATACGACATACCCACGTTTAGCATGCACATACCTTACTCCTGTTGAAAGCTTCAGGAGTGGCTGCCACGGGTGCTCTGCAGCTGCAGTACAGCACGCTGCTGAATGAATGAGTCATAGGGCTCTTCATGGCACTCCAGCAGTGCGTGTGCCAGGGAGGAATGCAGGATGCGGAAGGCTGTGCAGTGGTGGGAGGTTGGCGACGGCAGAGCAGCAGCAGGGCTCACAGCTGAGCAGTGCTGGCTGAGCCTGGGGCTGGAGAGCTGCCCTCATCGGTGCTCTTGGAGAAGGATGAGAAGGCAGAAGTAGCTGTAATGAAATAATTACCCTTGTGGCTGTGAAGAGGATTTGTATACTAATTTTCAGATGGTACAGTTGTTCTTACCCATTAGCAACTCGGGCACGTGACTTCCCTGTCCTGTAGCATTTTGAATGCCTTATCTAATGAATAGGTACACTTACCTTCTGTTCCTGCCCCTGACTAGAGTGAATGAATTAATTTTTCTGCATGAGTTTGTCCACTGCTGGCTCTGCAGCTGTCTGTCACTGGTTCCTCTTAATAATCAAAATGAAATGCTTATTAAACCTGCTTGCTTTTATTCACAGAAAGACGAGCCAGATGCTTTTAAAGAATTGGGAACAGGCAACAGAATTGCTACTTGGTTGTTTTATGTAAGTGATACGTTTCTGCCATGTGCTATTGCCAATAGTGTCTTGTCACTGGACATCCTGTGCAGCTGAATTATTTCATTACTTTTGTTTAAACTGAAGTGATTTGCAGATGAAGGCAGCCATCACATTATAGTAACAAACTTACCTGTAAGTTATGGCTCTTACCTGTGCTTAAGGAGGTTCTTTTCCCTCAGAGTTCAGTAGCAACTTAAGATACTTGACTGCCTATTCATTTTTACATCTGCATCAGAATTTACAGCACGCTCATTGCCATGACATTTCAGCACTCATCACTCAGGGCTATTGCACTTCGAACCAAACGGGTGGGTTTTAGCCCTATTTAATGTTTTTAACCATGCAGCCTTTGCTCAGTAAGTGGGAGGCAGAAAACAAGTTGCTGAATAATTTGTTTTACTAAAATGTGACATCTGAGGAATGCAGTGGCTCGCAGCTTACCTGTGCCTTTTCCCACCTTTCAGATGAGCGACGTGTCAGCAGGGGGAGCTACCGTCTTTCCTGAAGTAGGAGCAAGCGTTTGGCCTAAAAAAGTAAGAAGGGTTTATTGTCCAGTGTGACTATCCTCTCTTCACCTGCACAGAACTGTAAGGCATGTACGTTTGAACATTCGAAAGAAAGCTTTACAGTGAGTTTATGTGAAAAAGAGCTCTGGTCACAGGGTGTTTACAAGTGAAGCCGCTGGAGCTGTACTGGTGGTTCCAGGGCCCTCTGCGCTGCTGCATGTTGGCTCATAGTTACGTTTTGGACATGGAGTATGTCATACTCTGATTCCATAGCAAAGAAATGTTAGAATAAGGAAAACAACCTTCAATTTAAAAGGAATCTTTTAAAGGAATCTTTTAAGGAATCTTTAAAAGGAAATGCAAATGCTCCTCTATCTTATTATTGAGTATGTTGGTATCACACAGAGCAAAAAGCTGAGGATTTCTACTGCAATTTTCAGGGAACAGCTGTATTCTGGTACAATCTCTTCCCAAGTGGAGAAGGAGATTACAGCACACGGCATGCAGCCTGCCCAGTACTAGTTGGAAACAAATGGGGTAAGTGTCCATGGTGATGCTCCTGCTGCTTGCGACCTGGAGCTCAGGGGGGTGCCTATGGGTTGCTTTGCCTTTCTTCTTCCTTTGGACCTCACAGTAGAATAAAAAGAGGCAGAAGCGTTAGGTCCCCTTTGAAGAAATCTGTCTCTCTCTATACGTAGTGTTACTATGTATGTAATACTATGTATTTTTTATTTATATCTAAAATATAGTAGTACATTTAATCGTCTCACATTGTTTTGTAGCTATTGAAGGGTATGTTTTCCCTTTGATGGATTAGGCCAACTTCACATATGTGTGTGTTTTAAAATATTTAAGCACTGGATTTTTAAAATTTTCGTAGCTTAGCCAGAAGGATGAGCTGAAGGATGCAGTGACCAAATACCTTCATGTCATTGCAGTGTCCAATAAATGGCTCCACGAGCGGGGACAGGAATTCCGAAGGCCGTGCACGTTATCAGAGTTGGAGTGATGCAGACTCGTCCTTCTCCTCTGTATTGAGTTTGTGTAAAATGCACACATCTCCTACAGTTTACAATTGACTAACACTCCACTACAGATTCAGTCTTCAACTACACCAGTGTTTCATCTGTGGACAAAACAAACATGCTTTTAGTTCCTTCTAAAATATCCCCTTTAAGGTTTTATAAACAGATTATATTGAGTTTAAGGTCTCTGAGCGTTACAGGAAAAAAGAAGAGGACAAATTACAGATGAGGGCTACAACCAAGAGAGGTGTTGTGTGGTGTTCCTTCACCATAGCCCCTCTGCTCAGCCACTGCTCGCTCGCTTTGGGCTCATTGCAACTGTCTGTTGCCCGATGATTCAATGGGAGGGCTCCTTTCTAAGGAAGGCTGAATTAAAGCAGTTCCTATTCTTCTGTTTTCGGACATCTGACTCCTTGCTTTTCTAGAGTGTGTGAAAACCGTGGCCATGGTTTATCTTCATCTGGAAAAGAGGCTGTTATCTGCTTCGGCCTGTTTTCCTACTTCCACAAAAGCCCAAATTTTTGGTCTGTCTTCCTTCTTAGCCTCTATGGTGAATTTGGCTCTTAACCATGAAAACGTGAGCCAGCAGTTGCATATGCATCAGAGAAATGCTTCAGCAGCGTTACATCAAACGCATGCCTGCATCAGTGCAGCCTGACAGTGAGCAGGGCCCATCTCCTCTGGTTTTTTTCTCTATTGTTTGTCCACATCAAAAGAAACAAATGCTGCTTTTATTCTGTCTTAGTAGTAAACACATCTGTTCCTGGGGCAGCGGGGATGGGAATGTTTCCGTCTTCATTAATAGAAGTAATTGTGCCTTAGGACACTGGAATTTCACATTGGTTATGAGACTTCAGGTGATGAGGAAACGCGGTTTTCAGAGAGTGCTCTCCACCCCTGTCCTTCCAGTTCTCAAGTTCTGTGAGAAATAGATGGCCTATTTATAATCCTAGATCATTTTTAGATGCTTTTACTTTTTTTGCTGCGTGCAGTCTGCAGCAGTGACATGCCTTTAGTTAGGGGATGCTGCTCACATAGGGCCAGGGCTCTGCCTGCTCTCCATGCTCTGCTGTTACTTACCTCGCTGAGGCTCCTCCATCAGCTGGGGCTGGTGCTGGTGAGCAGGGAAGCATGCGGAAGGGGCTGGAGCAGAGGCTGTGGTGCTGCTCACTTCGCTGCTGCCAGTCCCATGAGCCAGGCTGGAGCTGTGCTGATCACCCCATGCACGCATGAGGGTGTGCACATACACACACACACTGTCCCCAAGTCAGCAGTGCAGTAGAAGAACTCGCTCACAGTGACCTTCAAGGACTTGGGTTTGTGACGAGTCTTCCTTAAACTGAGATGACATTGAAACCTCTGAGGGAGATGAGACTGTGACAGCTGTAGCTGTTGGTCTTCTGTTCTGCTCTTGAGATTCCTGTGGGAGGAATAACTGCTGTCCCTGCTCCCCCCCAAGCACAGGAGGAGCTGAGCAGGGCAGGGAGGGGCTGCAGCAGGTTCCCTTTCCTGAGCCATCCCTCTTCAACAGCAGGATTTTTAGCTAAATGGTTGAATATTCCACTAGCATGAGAACAAGAATCAAAGGAAGCTGCACCAGATTCTGCCTAAACAGTCTGATTTTCTGGATGATGATGGTTGTTACTGATTTAGGGGTCAAGCCTGAAGTCTTTACCAAGGAAAAAAATTCCAATTTTAGCTAATTGGGTTTTCTGCCTCCACAAAATCTTGAAAATTGAGCCAAAAGTAGAAGAAAACAACAGTTACATGTGAGAAATACCTCTGGAAGAGGGAGGATGCAGTTTATGGTACTTGAGTTTGAAATACTGCATACTTTCAGAAGACACTTCAAAATCTTTGCTGGAAAACGTCTTGTTAGAGTTCTATGAGCCTGTTAGCAGTGGGACCTCCATAACTTCATCTTCAACTTAGCCCTGCACCTTCCTCTACTGTGCTTGTGTTTTTGAAAGGTGTGAAACAAAGTTCCATCCAGTACTTAACAAAAAGAGAAGTCAGAAACAGCTCCACCACTTCCGTAGTGCTCACTTATTCAGAACTGCTGGTACAACAGAGCAGTATCTATCTGATAGAAATAGACTCACCCCCCAAAAGTTAAAAAATTCAGAGTGATCAAAAATAATGTGAAGTTGTAACAATTAAAAAAAAGACATAACATCCTTACTTACCCAAGTTTTCACCTTTCTACATGGTGTCAGTACAGTCTTTTCCTATCCATGGTGTTCTCTTTGTTCTCTTCCATCTTCTCCCCTCTCCTAAGCTCCAGGAGAAGGCAGTGCTGGCTAGGGGTGAATCCTGCCCCTTCCCTGCAAGTAACAGACAGCAATGTGGTGTTAGGAGCCCTGTCTGGGGGCATTCATTTCTTGCCAGTAGCTCAGAGGGATCTCTGAATGGCTTTAGATAAGCCAGTTCTGCACAGTAAACTAGCACAGAAAGAATCAGTGCATCACCATCATGCATATGTTTGGAAAGCAGCGTCTGGTTTGGCTATTAACAGAGCAGCTGTTTCTTTCTGAAGTGTGCAGAGGAATTACTTGACATATGAAAATAATTCAAAGCTAAAATTTGTATAAGGTAGGAGAGAAATTCTGAATAAATATGGCAGTGATTGTTCTAGTACTGTGACATTGTAAGAGGATACTGGGGCTTGCACATGTTGGATGGAAAAATACAGGGCTGAAGTGATGAGAAATCACCTTTTCATTATATCAAGCAATTTTTCCCCTGTCTCTGTTAAAAACCAAAAGCTGAACAATGAGCCCAGAAGAACTTGTGGAATGTACAGGGCAGTTTGCTGAGCAGGTCCCCCCCTCAGCTCCTATCAGGTTGCTCCAGGGTTGACTTTCATTTTAAGAACGGTCTCTAAAGAGGCAGCACTTGGGGAGTACAAGTGTTTTAGTGCAGGACTTCTTAAATCAGTGAACTACACAACGACCTGCAGTTCTTCAGAGAACATTCTGTCTTTTGACAGTGGAAATTTTCACTTGGTTTAAAAGGAAGATCTCCCAAAACTCAATCTCAAATCTGCCGAGGCACATCAGACTGAAACATCCCAGGTTATTGGTAGAGAAATTGTAGGTTTTTCCCTTAAGCTGCAGATAATCCGTACTTCATCCTCCTCCACTGCGGTAGTGTTTGTACACCTCGTCCTAAGTGTGTGAGTGGTGATGCAGGTGGTGGTGTTCCTCTCTGCCTTATCCCTTCATTTCTCCAAGGGCTGTCATGGATCAAGAGCGTGGCTCCTGTGTGAATCTAGTTTTGTATTAAAGATGATTGAAAACTGTTTGGCTCGCAGTGACTGACAATTGAGAAACTGCCTTACTGTTACATTTTTTGTAATAAAAATTTTAATATAAAAAAATGGGCTTAAAATAAAAGCCACTGCCATTAGCAGTGAAAAATCCTCCACATCAAACTTGTCATATGTGGCTGTCTTAAATCTGATCATGCAGACTTCTATCCCCGTATGTGTTTCCTGGAAACAGAGCTCATGTGCTTCACTTCATGATCCAGGCAGACAGGTGTGGAAGGATGCTCATGTCCCCAGTTCCTCTAGAGCACATCCTCAGACTCGAGCTTTGCGTCTCGCTTGGAAACACAAGGCTCTAATGGACTGCAGAAGAGGATGGCAGCTAATGCTGGGCTGGAAGCATGCGTGCAAGAGCTCTGAGGGAGGAGCGTGGCTCAGTCCTTGGATCTCTGTTTTTTCAGTAGCTGCTGTGGGATGTAACAGCAGCTGTTAAGGTAATTGCACTCCTGGCTCAGTACTGCAAACCAGCCTGGCAAAGGGTCAGCTGCTAGAGGAGCCTTTTGTCAGGGAGGGTAAATACTTGCATTTCCTGACGGGTGGTCAGACACCCAGTTCTGAACAGTTCTGGGGAAGGGAGGACACGTCAGGTTGTCACAGAATCATTAAGGTTGGAAAAGACGTCTAAGATCATCTAGTCCAACCGCCCACTTACCAGCAGCACGCCAGGAGACTGCACTGACACGTAGGACGCTCAGGCTGATCGCTTCCATAGCTGGGACTTCTGCAGCAGTTCATACACCTCAGCTGTCCCCGTGCTTCTCTAAAAACAGTGGAGCTTGTACTTAATTGGCAGTCATCGGGAACCTGGCGAAAATCAGTGAGAAAATGACTAAAGCGTAGCAAGGGCTGGTGACAAGCCCTACTGCTGCCTGTGGAGCAGAGCCTTGTGTTGCTGACAGAACCCTTGGCTGCAGCCCGGGGACTGCCCTCACTTCTCTACACAGCCCAAGGACTGAGGTCTTGCCCTACCCCTGCCCAGTGCTGTGTGCCACGCCGCCTGCCATGGGCAGCACTTCTAGCACAGCTGGCAACATGGCCACGGTGGGGTGACAGCATCCACCCAGCGGTGCTGCTGGGATGGGGGCAGAGACCTCCACCCTTCCTTCTTCAGGCCTGGACTCAGAGCTGCCCCACCAGGGACACAGGTGTTTCATCACGCAGCTGCATGGATAACCAGTGACTCATCTGGCTCCCAAGTCAGGCTTTGACCCAGCCACCATTAAGCACGAACTTTAACCACCGGCTGCTGGCTCCCCCTGCCTCAGGCCGTGCCTCAACACCAGCGCCTCACCCCCACAGGGTGCAGTCCCCCCGTGCTCCATCACAGCCCCAGCACAGCACAAAGGGAAGGCCCTGGCAGAGCCCACCCACAAGCCTTTGCCCACTCAGTGCTCCCCACCACCAGGCTGCAGCGCCGCCAGCACTGACTGTGCCATTAGGAGCAATGACTCATCCCCGCCCCACGCTGCTCTATATTTGGGCATTACAGAGTCAGAAATGAATGCATGGAGTTCAGAGCTGCTCGTTCTGAGGTCAGGAGGAGGTTCAGAACCCAGCTGTCGGAGTTCACCACCGCCCATACCTCCCTCATGCGGAGAGAGAAGCTGGCGGGGGGGGGGGTGCATCTGCAGCCTCATTTGGAGGAGGGAGGGAAGGCGGCTCACCCCATGCAGGGCAGAGCAGCCGCCACATTCTGGGGCAGCGGCTCAGGACTGCTTTTTCATTCACAGGCCTTTGCTTCGGCACAAGCAACAAACCAGCAGGGGAGCTTCTATCCCCAGCCCCGCATGCTGCCAGCTGCTCCTCAGCCCTGTCCAACTTTCCTAAAAGATCCTGATCGATTTTGCAAGTGGCCCTGGCTCCACGCTTGCTGCCTAGAGCCTCCAGACTGCACGTATGCACAGCACAGTGCACACAGCTCACGCACCAGGCACTGCGTTGTGCATCCCTTGCCGCCCTGCCAGCATTCTTCCCTTGCTTTTCTGCACTGGGTGACACATAGATCACTCCCAGGAACTACAAGGTGACAAAGCTGTGCACCAGGCACAGCCACCTAGATGCCTCCACTGCGGCTGCCTGACAACAAATACCAGCAACAGCTGCCCATTTCCTGCACAACCACCAGATGGGACCCCAGGAAGGGACAGGCCAGCTGCCTGCTCTTCCCCCCACTGACCTGTACTGGTGCCCAGACACGGCGGTGGTCCCTCCTTATCCCGTAGCTGGAACACAGGGCAGGAAAGGCACGGGCAGTCAGGTGCTGCAGGGCTCTGGTGCTTGGGCAGTAAACATGACACGGGGCCGAGCCTCCTGAAAAACAACGTGTCAGGATTTGCACTTACGTTTGCTATACATCTGAAAAGCCCACAGCCTGGCTCCCCTTGAATCCAGAGAGCCTCCGGCAGTGCAGTGCCCGAACAGAATTGGCCACTGGAGCAGCTGCTGGTGACCACAGTGCAGGGCAGCCTGCAGAGTGGCTATGTCTGAGCAGGACACATCCAGATCTTCCCAAGCAGAGCCATTTCTCTTCCCTTTATCAGCGTTTTGCACTGTCTGTTGCTGTTGGTTTGTTTGGTTGTTTTCTTTTAATGAGTAACTCTGAACACCACCCCCCCCCCTCCAGCCCCCATGGCCATGTGTGCTCCACAGGCTCCAGCATTCAGGATCAGCCATGCCTCATGAGAGCAGTGCTGCTATTGTGGAGCAGGGGAGGTTGGAGGCAGACACTCCCCACCCCACAGGCAGCAGCAGGGCATGGTGGGCAGCGAAGGGCTTCCCCGTGGGCAAGCAGTCCCTGCTCTGCCCCCGGGCAGGGCCTTTTTGGGGGCCCTTATCACAGCAGCCAAACCCCTGGTACCGTGATGGCTGGGCCGGTTCCAGTGGGATTGTGCAAATGCAAACCTGGTGTTCCTCCGTGAGTCCAAACCTCGTGGTGCACTTTGCACTCTGATTGCCGTGACCTCATCCCAGCCCTCAGCAGTGTTTAAAGTCCGGCGCAGTGGGGTGCTCACCTCCTCCCACACACACGGCTCGCTCCCACTGCTCCCTGCCCACACATTGGCAGGCACGAGGGCACGGGGCCTGCGTCCGGGCTGCAGGATGCGGCTGCTCCTGGAGGCAGCGGTTCTGTGCCTGACCCTGCGCCTGGGGCATGGCACTGAGGAAACCACACAGGAGAACACCGCCCAAACCTCCTACACAGAGTCCTTCTTTCCAGAGTGGGGCATCGGGGCCATCCGGGACAGCTTCGAGACGGTTAACAGCTACTTTGACTCCTTCTTGGAACTTCTCGGGGGGAAAAATGGTGTTTGCCAATACAGGTGTCGCTATGGTAAGTGAGGGGTGTCCCACACTGGGGACATGGGGCAGAGCACTGCGTCAGGGACTGGGGACAGCTTCAGTTGCTGCGATGGGCACTGTCTGTTGTGCACAGGAGCCCTTGGGAAGGGCAGGAAGGCCATCAGTGAGGTCGGCCTGGCTACACACTGCGCACATAGCTCTATGCCAGTGACAGATACGCTCTACTACTTTCCTAACTTGATGCTGACAGAGCCCTCAGAGCCATGCTGCTACCCCACGTCCCCACACAGCCCTTCTCTCCCTGCTCCTTCTTTCCCAGACACTTTCAGCTCTCCTTCCCCAAGACCACAGCCTCTTGCACCCATAATCAAACCCCTGCCCTACTCAACACAGATGGGCCACTGCATGAGTCATGGCTGCTTTGCTGGTGCCAGCACAGGGAACCCTCACCCCCTCTTCCCTCTAACCGAGAGCAGCCTGCTTTGTGCCAGGCACAACAGAACAAGAGGAGAGGATGCAGGAAGAGTATGCAGGCAGCCAGGCTGCCAGCTACCAGGCCTGCTAGGGAGGAGGAGCAGCCCTGAGGCAGGAGGGGTTGGTGGTGCCGCTGGTAGCCGTAATCTCAGCAACCTTCGGAGTGGGTTATTCAGCAGCTGTAGGTTGGCTAATAGCGAGGGTTGGAGGAGGGGAGATAACAGGAAAGCAAACGGGACCCATGTCACCATGGAGGAACCTTTAGTACTCAAGGCGGAACGAGGCAGTGCTCCTCACCTTGGACTTTGAGAGATTTACCAAAAAGGAAGAATTTGGTTTGTTGTGGGGGCAGACAAAGAAGGTGGCAGACCAGGCACAGCAGGCAAAGGCAGCCTGGAGGTGCGCAGGTGACAGAGCCACGGGGCTGTGGCACACCCCCTGGGGTGGACACAGAGCACTGGATGGGCTCAGGCAGCACTAGCCATCAGCAGGACACCAACCAGCTTCATAGAATCATAAAATCATTCAGGTTGGAAAAGCCCTCTCAACTCATTCAGCCCACCCCCACCCACCCACGTTCCTCAGTGCCACATATCCGCGGCTCAGGAACACCTCCATGGACGGTGACCCCACCAGAACCCCTGAGCACCCTGTTCCAATGCACTACCACTCTTTCAGATAAGTTTTTCTTAACATCCAACCTGCTATTTGGGAACAGCAGGAACCACATCCTGCTGCCAGCTTCCCGTGTCTGTCCTTGCAGCGAAAGCCCAGCCTTCTGTCACCTGCCTACCCAGAGATGCCCACCAGCCACTTTCCTCCCAGTTTCATCCCACATCTCTAGTGACTGCCTGAGCATGGCGCCTGTGAGCACTGAGATGTTTCCATCCCTTCTTGCCTTGAGCATTCCTGTTTACAGACATGGACTCTATGTTTTGGAGAGATCCTCCCACCTCAGTTACTGTCCACACATATCCCACTTCTTCAAGAAGTGGGCTACACACTGTGCCTCCCTGGGCTGTGTGGGCCCATCTTCAGTGTTCCCCAGCCAATGGAAATATCTCCTGAGCCCACAGTGGGGAGGACGTTGGGATGCTATAGGGTGCTGACATGATCAGATGCTATAGAGAATCAGATGCTGATAAGGTGCTGAGGCCAAGGAAGGGAAGATGGGTGACAGAGCTCGCTTCAGGGAGGCTCATGACTCACCGTTGTTAAGCTCCAGAGAAGTCATTGCTCTCAGGCCATGGCTTTCCCTGTCCTGGCCCCACTGTCCTGGTCCTGTGCAAAGGCCTGCCCATTCCTCTGGAACATCCTGCTTCGTATCAGAGAAACGCTTTACCTCAAAAGGAAAACAACAAGCACTTCTTTAGCACTGTTTTTGTCTTCCGCTGAACAACTATTAATCACTGGCAGAAGGAGCAATTCTCAAACACTGCCCACATGCCTCCATGGGTCCTTCCGGCCCCCCTCCAGCACCACTCATCTGTGCTGGTCTCTAGCTCATGCAGATGGAGGGGATGCAGGGAGTATCCCAAACCAGTGAGACTAAGTGCCTGTGACCTGAAGAATGAATGCCTACCATCTGTATTGCCTTGCTGCTGAATCAGGGCCTGATTGCTCTTTCTCCAGCCAAGGAATAAAATCGGTGCATTCCACTCTTTCATTTCAGACAAGGGATACTGATAATTGCTTATTTTGCCACGATAAAGGTCAGGACTCACCTGTAATTGACACATCCATCTTCAGCCGAGCACAAAGCACTGGCTGTTCTGGCTGCTAGATTGGATTTATCAGCACCTGGTGAGGTCAGAAAACAAACAACATGACAGATTACTCCCTTAAATCAGGAAATTTTGGTTATACAAGTATTTGCTGGAAAATATCTCCCCCTCCCTATGAAACCTCTCTGGGCATCTCGGGGAGAACAGTGTCCTGAACAGGGAGTAAATCCCTGGATAGCTTCTCCCAGCCGTCTGGGCAGGCAGGACTTGGAGGGTCGCAGTGTGGGACCCCAGGACCATCTATTCACCCAGAAACGTATTCCCTTCCCCTGCCCCACTGTAGCAGCACTGCAATGCCTGAGACCTCCTGCGTGGGCCAGAGATCTCCTCTAGCCAGCTGGCTGTTCTCCAGTCCCTTGGTACAGCTACAGCAGCCTGGAGATATTAAAATGCATCAGGGAAACTCAGTTCCCATTAGCAGCTCAATCTCAGTTCTCTATGATGCCAATGAGGCCGTGCCCTGAAATATATCCTCACAGAAGAGGCTTTCTCAGCAGGGCTGTGTGGCAAGTGATGAAACACAGCTGGCAGCACCCACCGTGTCCCCTCCCCATCACAGACATGCGGACAGGAGAGGCAAGCAGTAAGTGATATCAATCACAGAGTTGCTGTGTGTAGAATGAGGATCACTTGTAAATGGTGCCTTGCTTTTGTTTTTGTTTTCCTGAGCTACAAAACAAGCTGTGGGAGGGAGGTTAATTGTGGCGTCTCGGACTTTATCTAGCTGAGAAGGAGTTCAGAAAGGTGCACTTGACAAATGATTAAGCTCAGTTTGTCAAAGATGAGGAGGTGGCTTTCCTACACAGACACATCTTGAGAACTTTTGTTGATTCCACAGTACTCACCAGAGATTTTTTCACTCCAGCCACCTGTGTAAGACATTGCAATAGCTGTAGCTTAAGCTTATTGAATATGTAGCTTAAGCTACATATTGAATATATATAAGAATATTGAATATGTAGCTTAAGCTTATTGAAGATTTTCTCTGGAAACAGTTATCTCCATATCCAAAAATAGCCCCACTCCTGCTCTGCCTTCTTACCCCATAACTGACAACGTGCTGCAGGAACATAACTTACTGCCAACATTACAAGCAAGTCATTAAAATTTGATCTCATCCTGAAAAATTCACCTTGAACTGTGAACTTGCCTCTGCTTCCTTCCTCAGCTTGGGCTGAACTCTGAGTCCCAGCTCTTGGTCCCTTCCAAAACTGCACCTGGGCTGTGAAACACACCCAGGGAGCAGTCCTCCTCTCATTTTATTGCCTGCGAGTTTTGGGTTATAAGATTCAGCCCATCTATATATATGTATATATATACAATCTCCTCTCTCTGTAGCACAACCACCAAAACAGTGCAGTGTGTCTCAAACTCAGAAATTACCTCACGCCAGCAAACCTCAATGGACTTAAGTTATGCATTGGTGCAAAGGCAATCTTGTAAGGGCAGCGTGCTGTGACCAACTGATCGGCATTCTTTCACTACTCCTAACTCAGTTCTACCTGCTCAGAACAAAAATGCTTTCTGCACCATAAAACTACGTGGAACAGGAACCAGACCTGGCCTACACAACAGCACTGAGAAATACCTCCCCACACAAATGCAACTGCCTGCTGAGAATGTCAGCAGGAGAGCTTTATCTCGGCCTGCAGGCAGCTAAATCCCTGAAGCCTACTGTATTTGTGTAGGGTTGGAGAAAGCTGCCTATTGACATCCCACAGCCAGACAGTCTTTTGGTTTGTTATTTGTTGCAAGCCTGTTGTTTAAACAAAACTACTCAGGCAGTTTTTACTTTAGAAGGTGCTGTGAACACTCCCGCAGATGACCTTCTGAGGCATTCTGCTGTGAGGCCTTCCCAAGAACACAACAGACTTACAGCTATATTAACGGCAGGTAATTCAGGTACTGTGGCAGAAAAAAAGAAGAAAGGCATCTGAAAGCATCAGTGCTGATGAGAAGAAAACAGGGGAAACGGAGCTTAACAGAACAGCACATCGCCAAACCTAGGGACCAAGATCAGCCAGGAATGGCTCTGCACTGATCCGTAGCTCCCTGACCCTGAGCACAATGGGGATGGAGAGGAGTTTTCTGGAGAAATTAAGAACACAGCTGGATAGCCTCAGCTGCAGCACGGAGGGCTGCTCAGCTGCAAAACCCCACACTGTGAAGAAGGACTCGCCCATGGCTAAGAGCTGGGGAGAGCCCCAGAGCAATTTGGTACAGCTCTTGGGAAGATCAGTGCTCTTCATGTTTTTCCTTTCTTCCACAGGGAAGGCTCCAATGCCACGACCTCACTACAAGCCCCAAGAACCAAATGGCTGCAGCTCCTATTTTCTGGGGCTCAAGGTACCCCAAAGTGTATGTACTGTTCCTAACTAATGAAATTCTCTACTCACAGCTAACCATCTCTAAGCAGCTAATGATGTGGGTGAGGGACAATGCTTAGCTGTGCTGCATGCTGCCTGGCTCTGGAGAAGGGAGGGAGTACCAGGGGGTTGTGCTGGGGATGAGCTGCCTGCTGGGACTGCCAGGAGACACGGCTGGCTGCCGACAGCAGGCAAGGCAAAGGCGTCAGCCCAAGCATAGCCCCATTGACTGTCAGTCAGGGAAGCATTAAACCTCAGCTGCTAATGGAAGTGAAGCAGGAATCATGTAGGCAGGAGTTAGGCTGATGAAGGCCTGACCTGTTGCTCTGTAGGTACTGAAAGATTCCTGAGCAGATTAGCACTAGAAGAAGAAAAGGGCTGGCCAAGCAGAGCATCAGTGAGGAAAAAAAAAAGAAAAAGAAAAAAAAAAGGTGATATTATCAATTCTCTGCCTTCGGGACAGGAAACACCCAACACTCGGCAGCTCAGGGCCTATGCTAATTGTGTATTAGCATAATGCACAAACAGCACTGGCTGAATGTATTGTCCTCGCCTGGCTCTTTGTCCCTCCCATGCTTTTTGCCTCTCTTGAGCACTAAAATAAACCCATGGGCTTTAATACTGCACCTTCTCACTATTTTAAAGGCAATTAATGAAATAATATTGGAATCACCAGGAAGAGCTCTCCCAGGAGGCTCTTAGAGCAGGAATTACTATTCAGCCAGTGCATTATTGCTGCCCATGAAGCCTGCAGCAATTAGACAGGTTCCTGCTCTGAAAAACTCTCCCTTTAAAGCCCATTTTTCATGTTAGATTAGTTCCTTAAACCACATTTCATTGCAAACCTTGTGGGCATTTCTGCGGTACCACCTCCTTATGAAGGCAATCATGAGCACTGAACGCAATGAAGAAAAAACACGTCTCCTAAATAAATATTGCATGAGGAAGCCTGAAAAGAGGAAGAATTTCTAACCAGCTAATGAGTCCCGTCCCTCCAGGAGACAGACCTGCCCACCACCCCACGGTTATTAGCTAAGCTCCAGCTTTCCTCAGAGCAAGCTGTATTTATCCTTGGTCTCATAAGTACATCTGTAAGAAGCAAGGCATTGATAACCCTTATAGATGATTTGCTAGGCCAAGAAGCAGGCTGCACAAAAAGGAGGAAAGAGAAACGGAGGCTTTTCTATACCTCTGGTTTGGAGGCACAGAGCCAGCCGGGCACTGTAAAGTCTCAGCCAGCTGTGGCTGTGCGAGTCTGAGGCCAGGAAACAGTCAAGAGACGCTCCTTTTCTTTCTTTTCCCAGCTAGATTTGGGCATCCCTGCCATGACCAAGTGCTGCAACCAGCTGGACATTTGTTATGACACCTGCGGGGCCAACAAATACCGCTGCGATGCCAAGTTCCGCTGGTGCCTGCATTCCATCTGCTCTGACCTCAAGCGCAGCCTCGGCTTTGTCTCCAAAGTGGAAGGTAGGTTTCCCAGCTCACATACCCCAAGCAAGGGTATGCACAGGGAGACACTTCTTTGTCAAATGAAGCAGAAACCTGCAGGAGGGAGCAGCATGTCTGCCCAGTAGTGTCAAAGATGGGTCAGAGCTGAGGGAGAACACATGCTCCTGAGATCTACCCACACACGCTCTTGCCCTGGGGCTGGACGTCTGAAGTTATTTACACCTGGACATGCTAGGAAAGATTTGTGGAAAGGAGAAAAAGGAAACTAAAAACTCCTAGAAGCAGTTCTTTTAATCCTTGGATGCCCTCCCTGAGAGTTCAGATGTCTTCATGGAAGACCTAAGTCTTCCAGACCCTGAGAGCCACACAGTGAAACCTGCACATGGCTAAGGGCCAATGAGTTGGAGAACCAAGGACTGGGCTCTGGTTCACAGGTAAGAGATGACAATGGCACCACAGATAGCACCACTGAGCTACAACTTTAAAAGACCTTATATTAATTAACCTGTTGAGCTGACAAGCAGTTTCAGGGCTGTTTTAGGGGAAGGAAAGGGGCTAGCAGTCAGGCACACTGTTGCAGGCACAGGGTACTGGCACTGTAACTTCCAAATACCTGCAAAGATGAGTTCATAGTGGCTATAAACAGCTGTGAGGAGAGGCAGCCGGAAGAAACAGTGCTGCCGAGGTCTAGTGGGAAATCTGCTTGGTACACAGCACTAGTTGCAGTGCTCCAAGTGATCCACCTAGCAGGAGCCTGAGAGAGGTGGCTGGCAGGGAGGGAAGATGCTACCACATCAGGAAGAGAAAAGTCCCCAGTTTTGCTGAAGATAATGTCTGGATTTGTACAATACCCAGAGAGAGTCCACGTTCCCAACTGCAATACCACAGGACTCAGCGCAGGGCTCAGCTCACCAACACACTGTGGAGCCCACTCCTGACGTGCCTGATCTCTTCCTTCCCCACAGCCTGTGAGTCTGTCGCAGACACGGTGTTCAATGCCGTCTGGACCCTGGGCTGCCGGCCCTTCATGAACAGCCAGCGGAGCGCCTGCATTTGCAGCGAGGAAGAGCGAGACGAGCTATGAAGCAGAGCAGATCCCCCTGGCCTCCCGAGCCGCTGCCAACGTTCCCTCTCACACATGGCATTTCACCACGGTGACTTCCAGCAGCCCTTTGGCCGAGCACGGGACAGGGGGACCTGGGCCAAGCAACACGCATCGGCTGCAGCCTTGGGGCAGAAAGCTGCAAAAGGGGAGGCAGCTGTGCAAATAGGGCAGAGATGCCTGCTGTCCTCAACAGTTGCAGATACACTGCCCTATCCATTTCCAGCTCTATCAGAACGACCTGATGCCAATTTTCTCTGCAGACTGATCTGGAAAGGCAAGCAGGATATAGAGCTGGTTATAACCAAGGGGCTTTACTTGCTTGTTTGCCACTCTGCTAGCTTCCCCTGCCCCTTAACTTTCTCATTTGCAGTGCGAGGCATTAGGCTTCTGCGGCCTCTGACAATCTCAGCCTGTGGCCACACTATTTACATTTTTCCATCTCTGAAGACTGAAGGAGAGGGGTGATTTGCTCTCAGTGCGATGCTCACACGCACCCCTGACATTTTCTATTCTATCATTACACACTCTGACTACCCTACTTATTTAATACTCGGTGGATCCTGAAACTATGTAAAACACCCATGGGTTTAGTAACATGAGAAGGATTCAGCGTGTTTGTGACACTGTTGTGTTTCATGTCTGGGCAGAAGAGGACCAAAGCCCATCATGTCTCAGATGTGCAGAGCACTAATCCACAGCCACTCTTACACACCTACAGCATTCTCCCACATTCTCAGGAGAGGAAGCTGCTTTTCTTTTTCAGTGACATCCAGACGGTGTCTGTTTAATTATTTTCTTTCTGTATCTTCTAGCAAGCTTTTCCTTCTGGATCCCTGTTAAACACTAAATGGCTGAGTACCCACCTCCATCTTTCACACAAAGGACACACAAGTCTCACAGTTGCCTTGGACGGGATTTTCCAAACCCTGGAGACTTATCTGTCAGATGGCAGGGCTTACTTGCTACCTTGGTGGGGCAGAGACACTACCAGCTGAGAGCGATCAGTCGTCTCAGAAGGCATTCCTTAAAACGTGGTTAATACTCCCTTCTGCTACTGGGAGCTGTTATGGCATGCAAAATCAGCATTTAAAGTGGTATGCAGAATTTCATCAATATATAACATTTGCAGACAGCTTTCATCTGTGTTTCTTGCTGAAAGGAAGTTCCTATTGGGTGTGCGTGCCATGACACAAAAATTCTTCAGTTTTCTGCAAACATATTTATGGCTATGTTCTTCCAGCTGTCACGGGAAAGTTAAGGCTACAGAAGGTAATATAACAAGAATAGAAAGAGTCTGTTTTCATTACCTTTCTTCTAGTTTGTGTTTAAATGGATGCATGGAGCTATAAATTATTTAAGCCCTGTATTCCTATTCTTGCTAGTCATCTTTGCTTTATAGTGAACAGCGATGAGATTCATCTGACCCCAAATAGCCTGCCACAACAAGAGCCTAATGGTATGAAAACAGGGAATTGGAAGTGATGGTACGAGGTGCACTGGGATGTCTTCCACAGAGGAGGACCTTCATTTACAGTGATCAGTTGCAATGACATCCTTCCCTGGCTGTGCTAATGCCAGTGGAGAGTGAATACTGCACTGCCAAGTTTCACTGCAGCATGCGTCCATCAGAGCATGCGGCTGGACACACTAATTTGCCATCTACAAAACACATTCTTTTGGCTAGGGATGGGAAGGAAACATTTCTCATTCCAAACACTTCCCAAACATTGCATTTCATTGGTGAAATCATGCCTGTTGCCAGTTCTAAATGTTAGCAAACTCTTATGATTAAATGACTCAATTTAAATAATACATCTTGTCTAAGCTCAGTAGCCTGATATGGGATTAAAGCCAGGGCAAGCAACTGATGACAGATAATGACACACTCTGGAGGATTCCAGGGGTTCTGAACAAAATCTCTGTCCACACACTGACACTTTGGAGACACCGCTAACAGAAATAATTCTTCCACGCTTTCAAACTGCCATTCGTACCAAAACAACTCAGACTGCTGCTGGTGGGGCAGCTGCTGAGGAAACACATTTTTCACTACAAAGGTAAGCTGTGGAAATACAGAAAAAGCCAAGAGCAGCTTGACAAGGAAACTCAGAACTTCGAGTGGTGGCAGTGACTCAAGGATAGAAATGGTGCATGAACTATAGTAAAATGTCTGCAGCTGAACAAATAATGGCTTCCCCTCCATGCTGCTCCTGCTCCTCAGTAGAGCGCAGCCATTGGAACATGGGACTCTGCAGCTCAGCACCTGAAGCTTGGGTCATCTTCGTTACTACTCCGAACAGGACAAAGATACCATGCTTACCTGGAGGCTTCCTGTTGGCTTTATGCTTTGGCAGGATTTCTTCAGCTCTTACTGATGGCTGAGCTGACTGGTCAGCGTGCTCTCTTCCAGCAGCAGTGCCTCAAACAGCAATCCCTGCATCTCCACAGAGGACACAAACACAGACTGGGATGGCAGGTACTGCGTGGCTCCTCTTGGACATCTACCATTCTGATTTTCATTTCATACCCTACAAGAGAACGAGGTGATACGAGCCAGAACGCCAGTCCCTTGTGGCAGGCAGCGCTGACACTGCTTGGACTTGGAACCACGCTCAGCAGCGCCCAGGGGCCCTCAGAAGCACCGGTGTGGTGCCTTCCACACGCTCAGTGCCTCCTTCTGCAGTGTGGTTTGTTTCTGCTCCACGGCATGGGTGATTAAATTAAATAGAAGAACAAATCCCTTGACTCTTATGTGAGTTTGGCCTTTGATTTCACGTTCAAGATGTAAAGCTGACAAAGAAGACAGATGGAAGCAGAAGGTAAACTGGGGAGAGAGAAGACTTTGAGAAATGGTTTAAGTTCTCTGCCTAGAAGCCACTCCCTCTCTGTCGGAGGAGAGATGGCTCAGGGCAGTGGCAGATAGCAGAGCCACTATCCTGCTTGCAGGACAAACCAGACACCCTCCCAGAGTGCGCCGTTCACATCGCCATGCAGAGCAGCGTTTCCTCCTTATGGCTCCTCCAAACGATTTAACAAAAAGCTGTGGAGCAGAAAGGCTGCTTTGTATGAATTTGTCAGGAAGGACCAAATAACGTGCAGAGTAACTAAAGCAAGCAGAGAAACCAATCTCCCCTTCCACCACTCCCCACATCCATCTTACACTAACAGAAACACACCCGTTGCTTCTCCAGAATGCACCAGCTAATTAATTTCATTTCCCAGCTCATTTTATCAAAATAAGAACATGCAACAAGGGCTGCCCAAGCAAGGAAGTGACAGCAGGAAATTGCCAGTGTGGTCATAATGCAGAAGTGAATCAACAGAACCAGGAGAGCATAGTGATGCAAGTAGGGGGCTTTTTCATTTCTTTTTCATTCACATATGGTTAGATAACATGAAAAATGTCTTTCCACTTACACTTATTTTCCCAGGAAAATTTTCATTTATTCTGTCTAGCACGGATGCACACACACATATATTCCCAAAGCAGAAAAGCAGCCATGAAGCCATTTAGAAAAATCATGAAACTCCCAGCCCATCAAATACCCATTCATCACTGAAATGTCAGTCACCAGAAGAAATAAATCTGAGGAATGGAATATTGCTGGGGTGATTTGTGACTCCCTTCTAAATGGTCCCTTCACACAGTCTCACCCTTCATTTCAGAGCAGCAACAAATCTTGGCCTTGGCAGCAATTTGCTTGCTTCCAACTGAAGCAGAAAATCAGTAATGCAGACTAGGGGGGACCTGCAGCATACTTCTGAACCCACGCACGATGGGGCTGCACACGGTGAGCCTTCTAGCAGATTACCACATGAGCACACTGCTGTGCCAGAGCCACCACTGAGAACAGCTGCTTCTTCACCCCCTGGCCCTGCCTCTTTCTTCGTTCTTCACTGCTCACCTCCTTCCATCTGCGCTTGTTATCCTTCATCACACAGCAGTCCAGCTCCTGAGTGATGCTCAGAGTGCCCTGAGCTATCACCCTTTTTTTCCTCTTTGGAAGGAGTTTGGTGGCTCAGAAGGATTTCTGATGGGTATCATGTCACCACCCATCACCGGTAATTGCATCTCCAGCCACTTCTCACCCACGAAGAGACCACAAACAAGGCCACAATGTCTCCTGTCACCAGGCTCACTGGGGACACCCCTGTCCCCAACAACCATCCACATTAAGTATTTGCAGTAATCATTTGTAGATATGCATTGCTCAAATCCCTTTGGCAGAGGCACAGCCCCTCCTGTGCACGGTAATGCATCATCACAACCTTCAAACACAGACTTGGTAGCAGCACACTTGGGGTGGGCGTGAATAGATTTTTAATGATCTTTTTCTTCAAACAGAAGTGCTACAGCACTTACAATAGGCACCACGTTGTTGGAGGGGATGGAGAGAAAAGAGAAAGAAAGAACAATGATATGCTAAATACAAGAGACACTGTTAAACCACATGCAATTATCAAAAGACAATTAAAAAACGTTATTAAATACCTATGACTATTTTAAAATAACCTTCAAATGTGCCTGTGATAGACCTAGTTTCAGCTGCCTGCAATGACAACTCTTCAGTAGCGCTAAGGAACTTGCGCATTATGGGACATATATTTCTATACATTTTTATTAAAGGTCATCCAAAATCACAGCACATCCAAAAGCTTCAGCATCATCCGCAGAACTGCATAGCAAACACGTTCAGCTACAATACTGTTTTTATTATCGGATGAAAGAAGGGCTTGAATAGTATGTGGAGCCTAACATGTACAGTCCTGTGGAACCTGTGGGTGGGTGTAGGGAAAGACAAAGTTGGGTAACGGTTCAAGCCCGCAAAGCAGCAGGATTCTTTCAACCAACAGAATGGAGCTAAAACCAAACTGCTCTGCCATCTGGCTTGCACTCAGCTGGCTGCCTCAAGTGCCAAGCCTACATCACAACCAACCGTCACACGGCTAAGGAACAAGTCCTAAGATTCAAGTGGGGCTTTGTCAAACACCTCTCATTTCTCAAACAACCAAGAAAGAAGGCACCGCTAAGAACGGTCTCAGGCAGAGATGCTGTTCCAGGGGTTGGATGTCAGTCATCGAAGTCAATTCTGATGGGGCCACCTGTCAGGAGGTGGTTTGCCAAGTTCCCGGACTCGTCCTGCTCCTCCGTCCCAGATGACCTGCGCACCCTCCGCCGGCAGCCCTGGGCGCAACGGGAGCTCTCATCCAGCGCCCCGCACACAAGGATGCGGCAGTGCAAGAACACTTCCTGGAGAGACAGCAGGCATTGAAAGTTACACCGTGCAGCCAGTTCTGGTCTCACAGCAACAAGGTCCTTAGCCACCACGGCCATCCACAGCGAGCTGGATGCGCCACCAGTTTCTCCTGTGCCCAGGAGAGGGCTGAGGTCTCCTCAGAGCACGGTGTCTCCTCTCAGCCAAGGGTGAGCCGGGGAACAGGAAGGCGTGAAATGAAGGGATGAAAATGTCAGGCATAAGCTTGGAAGAGCTTGCACGATCTAGTAGCAGCTGTGTGGTAGGAAGCAGGCCAAGAACACATGAAGCTTCACAAGGAGATGGACTGATAGAAACATGCATGAGAATTTGACAAGAGCTGGGAAAACATAAGGATGGGTGCCTGAGAGGCAAGGGGAATGCAAGTTGCTGAGGGGCTCAGGCTGGTAGCTGATGGAAGAAGGAGAGCACAAGGAGCAGGGAGACAGCAGCCCTTTCTTTCTGCACAAGTAAGACAGACAGTGACAGGATTGCCGCTCCTTGCCATCCAAATGACAAAGGCTGTAAGATCCCTGCAAGCCACGATTAGGAAAGCAAACAATTGTGAATGTTTAATCAATGGTGAGGTTTAAAGCAAAATCAATTTTACAGGAGGATGCACATGGAGGCAGCAGTGTCAAACAGATGTCTGAGCAAAATCTGTGAATTTTGGAAGATCTCATTCTTTGTAACCACAGTGAGGTTCTGCAGGGGCTGGAGAGGCAACTTCATGCCTTTAGGACCAAGCAGCGTTGGCCAAGCATAGCAGGTATTGAAAGATCTGGTTTCTTCTGGCACAGAAAAGGAAAGCTATTTGCATTAGGAAGATGGCATTATCCTTTCAGCTGTCCTGCTACTAGAGAGCTTCTGCTCCAAACTGCCACCAGCGTGGACAGCCTGGTTTCACACTGAGTTCAGTGGTATCTGGAAACCTCCTGTCTAGAAAACTGAAGGGCATCTGTTCAAACACGCTAGAGGAAGTCGATGACATTGAAAACCATAAATCATTTTGTTTTAAAGACAGGACACTGTGCAAGGTAGCTAACTTCCCAGATTTCTGCTTGGTGACCGGAAACACAAACTCTTTTCCAACATCTGAGGGACACCAAAGACTGTACTGGAAAAACACTATTTTAGCCAGCTATACTACTGATGCTCCATGACTGTCCTTTGTATTTAGTTTAATTTCACTTGTTTTCATTACTCTCTTTTAAAGAACCCGTTCCAGGCTCCTGAAAGAAACAGCAGCTGGAACAGGCACAGCAGAACCTGCCGTGGGCCTCCTGCTGGTGCTCTCACACAGCTGGTTCTGTGCTGAGACTACTCAGTCAGATCAGGGATGATGCAATATCAGAGAGGCGGGTTTTAAGCTTACCTTGTTGTCTTTGCCCACAAACTTGAACACAGGAACCTGGAAATGCTTGGCAAGATGGTCTTTTGACGTGTACTGTTTCACTGAATCATCAGAAACGCAGCTGAGGAAAACAGAGGGATAGGCTTTAATGGCTTTTCCAGAAATGGAAAAAGGAAGAAGAAAACCCATCCCAGTCTAGTTAACCAAAGAAAGTAAAGGAGGGCTTGGCCCTCTCAAGCTAAGCTGCCATTCCTGTTACTTCCTTTTTGGCCACAGGAGAAAATTCAGGAATGACGGGAAAAAACAACAGCGATGATAATAGCATCTGCAGACAAAGCAGCTCAGCAGCAGAGAGCTGGTAGGATGTGGTCCAGCCCCTTCAGCAGAGGGACTGCCAGAGAGCTGCAGTCAAGTTTGTCCTCATTTCATCTTCCAGTGCAACATTCTGAATTTCTGAAGAGATGTCCCTGCCTACAAGTCAGCTTGTCTGGGAGGCAAACTTCAAGTCATCCACAGGGAGATAATAAATTAACAGAGTGCATTCAGGAAAATGACACAGGTTCTTTCACCTCGAGGCCAAAGGCCAGGTGTTACTACATTGCATAGGATAAAGCTGCTTGTAAAAGCAGCATTCCTAAAGGCACTCAATTGTGAAGAATGACAAAGTCAACTCTGAAGCATGTCCTTTGTTTATGAGCACATAAATTGTGATGACTGTTGAACACTATTTCAAACTAACTCCTAAATCCCAGTTTCTTTGCAGGTTCTCCAATCCGGTTGCAAGAAACCAAACAGTTTGGGGAAAGGAGGGGGAACATGGAGAAACAAGAGGAACCAGGGATAGATGCACAGAGACCTTACCACATCCTTAAGTCCGTCTTATAGCAGGTTGCCACAAAAGCACTGCAGAACCACAGAAAGCTCCCAAGTCACAAGGTCAAGTACCTGGCATTGTGCATGGGGCTATACCGTGTCCTAGCCATGGAGAAAAGCCTTGGATCCTGCTTCCTGCCTTGAGGAGGTGAGAAGGGGCAGAGGAACGGAGGTTTGGAAGGAAGAATGGGTGATCCTGGTCAGGCTAAGGGGAAAACAACCCTTTTCTGTGCATATTGTGCTTGCATTAGAACAAAGAGACGCTGTGCCATGGGAGCTGCACTCTGACCCTCTTAGTGGGGTGAGTTGCAGGACTGGGAGGAGTGTTTGGGACCACAGTAACCTCCTCAGCCTGCAAACACAGGGCAGCCCCAGGCACAATGGGACAATCAGTGCAGCAGAACTATCTCAACCATGTAATGCTCAGATCAATTGCAGCCTGTGAACACACCAGATCACACGGGACCGCCCTCAGTGCCATGACCTGGTTCTGGATGCCCCAGAGAACTGTAGCATTTATCACCCACACAACTGGTCAATGCCTTTTAATTATTTTGGTTTCAGGAAAGAGGAAAGGCAAGAGCAGAAGCAGGAGAGCTGCTCTGGGGCTGGCTGGGCTAGCAGCAGCACAGTATATTAAAGAGCCCCTGAGGAGAGATCTGGGAAAATCTTGATTTCCAGAGTGGTCACCAGCAGTGCAGGCAGAGGGGCTGAGGGGTCCCACGTCCTGCCAGCTGGAGATGGGGGGAAATAGCAGGGAAGAAAGCAGGAGAGAGAATTTTCCCATTTGTCAGTTTAAGGCATATCCTTTCACATGTAAACAGCAATTCCCTCTGGAAGTCTCAGTTGCAGTTAACTCCTGCAGATCTGATCCTACACAATCAAACCAAATTAAAAATCTCATCTTTATTGCCTTGGGCCTCTGGAGCTGGGTTGATGGAAAGAAACAAGGTTATTGCAGAGCTGTTTGGAACACAGACAAATCAGCAGTGTATTCAGCTAATTTTACTTTTTAATTGCTGTGAGCACAGTGAGAGATAAAGAGCTTTAGTTAGCTCAAGAGTACACCATCAGCCTTGGTCTAAGTGAGCAGTACCACTTAAATTTTGCCCAGTGTGGGGGGCTGGCTAGGGGCACTGGTGCCTGCAGTGACAGCCTGAGAGCTGAGCAGGCTGGACAAGCTCCAGTTAGCCTGCTCCAGCCCATTTTTCCCTTTGGTGAAGTTTTAATGCCCTCTACAGGATAACAGTACCAAAGGGGCTGCTGGCGCGCCTTCCCCAGCAGCAGGTAAAGGCCTTACCAGAAACATCCTGGCTTCTTGCTGGGTAAAACTCCAGGCCACTGCTGTGAAAAACTCAAGAGATCACATTTTCTCCCTTCTCTATTCAGCTCAGGTTTTGGCCACTATTTTAAATGCTCATCATCTGCACTCATGGTGGGAAATGAAGGACTATTTGGAGCCCTGAGCCTATGAGGGTCCACAGGGACAGTCAGGGAGACAATAAATCAATCTTTCCATTACAAATCCGCTCATAAATGTCACAAGCTGAAGAACTGCAGCCTGGACTAGAGAGAGAGAGAAAGTAATGCTGAAACCTTTGTGAAAGAGAAATGGAAACAGAACCTTTGTGTGCAGCACTCCGCAGGACACTTTTGCTACAAGGCAATTGTACAGGACTTGTCATCAGCTGTGACAGTGGACAATTCAGCCTGGCAGCCAAGGAAATAATTGTTTTTCTTATAAAACAGTTTGGCAGACAGAATCCAGGACTTACATAAACCCAATCCCTTAAGTGATGGGCTATGACACTTGAGTCTGTATCTGGCTGTACTTTCCTGCCTAGAGTACGGCAGACTTGCTCCTAACTGTGATCTCACCCATGCTGTCTAGCTACACTGCCAGATACTGGATGCAAACATTCCCTGAAGAGCACCATGGCACTGTCATGTTAGCATCTGAACAGGGGTCACCTTAGAAGCCATAGTAGATCCCAACTGCTGACTTACAAGCCATCCCAAGGAGACCAGTGAATCCAGAGACCCACCCTGAGTTTTTTTTTTCATTAGCACATCCTGGAATGACCACTATCCCCAAACACTCTAGAAAATTACAGCCAGAGGGACCCTATATCCACTGCAGTGATTGATAGGCATTAGAGAAAGAGCAAAGCAAAGGGAGCTTGCGGAGCTCCAGCCAGAATGAGCCAGGGAGTCTTCTGGCACATGCTATAGGAAGGCCAATATGGGAAAATAATTAAGAACCTGAAGCAGCTGCATGGCAATGACACACTGTCAGAGGGGTTCTGCCAAATGGGCAGGCGCTTTGCAGGCTGGCAGAGAGAGGACTGTCGGCAAGAATCTCATTTATAGGAGCCAACTCAATTATCCACAAGCTAATTACAAAAAAAAAAAAGATGCCCTGTAAAGGCTTGAGGAAGCCTATTTCACTACCTCCCAGTTGCTGTGATAATACAGGTGGTTTCAGCTTGACAGACTGGCTGCTGGTGACTGCTAAGAACATGGTAAATAACACTGCTGAGAGGTGACAGCATTTCCTGTGTCACACAGGTGATGTGACCCAGTCCCACTGCCACTTCCCATCTAACAGCCAACAAGCAAGGGAACAGTGAACTCACCCATCTTGAATCAGGTAGTACTTCAGGATCTCATCGATTTTGGAGGTGGGAGTGGCGAAGCAGCTCTCAACTAGTGTCTCCAGTCCATTGACATGCACCAAGGGCTCAATCCCAAAGTACAGAGAGTCCCGAAGCTTGAGGGTGGGAGGAGCACCCCTGTAGGGTTCATCAAAGTCTTTATCTTTGAAGATCTCAAGGGTGAAGGGGAAGATGCCTCGGTTACGACTCATTATTTCCAAGGGTGAGTTCTTGAGATTGGGCACATAGCCTTCAGAGATTGTGTACCGGCGCGGGAACTCACAGGTCACTGGGATCAGCAGCTTGCTGGTGCGGACAATGATGTCCCCATTGCTTCCTGGAGTCTGCTTTGGCAAGCCAGTCACCAGATTGGTGGCAATGATTTTGTCATTTATGACCTACAGGAAAGAAAAGGGTTTAAAGGAAAGGGCAGATCACCGAGAAGGGCTTCTCTGAGTTCAGATCAGCAGTTGAATTTGCCTTGTGCAGGAAACTTAGACATAAACCAGCCATTGAAAGAAGTGGCCCCAGTCAGCTAAATCAACTTTATTTCCCAAATAGGATAACAACCAAGTCTTCAAATCTGAGTGGTCCCAAGGGGCAGGACAGCAATGGGTATACATACGTCTACAACAGTGCCACAGGACTTCAAGGAGAAATGGATGTTGACATGAGTGCCGTTGGATACTCCTTTGCAGGAAGTGTTGATGAGAGAAAGGTCCAAGCCTCCAACCAGATCCTTTGGGATGCTCACCTCAATAGAGCTGGACTTGCAGAGCACTGGAACTACAAGAAAAATTACCAGAAGTCTGGCATACAAATCTAGCAGAGTCGGGTAAGGGCTCTACCAATCATTACTGAAGGACAAAAAATGGTGGAAAATATGTTGCATTTATTATTATCATCTTACCGTAGTAATCTATCTATCTCAAACTTCCACCTGTGCAATACTGAACTACCACTGCCCCAAGTTCTTCTAACGCAGTGATGCCACAGAAGAAGACAACAGCAACAGCTAGAGCTGCAGCAGAAACATAGCTATGCTGTATTTCCAGCTGCACTTGGGTCAGCACAGTTCTGATTGATGATTCCTAGCACTGCTGTGTTCTGGGAATAGCCTTTCCCAGATACAGCCAGCAAATTCACAGTGCTGCAGGCAAAGCCGTTTTTTAAGACTCTGTGACAGGTTTTGCATCAAATAGAGAACGTCAAAACAAGGCAGCACGATTCTACGGAGATGCCAATAAAAGCATCTCAAAATGCCATAATAATCAATATTTTTATGAGTAACATACCCAGCTCTGACAAATGCAATTAGAAAACTCCATTTCATTCCAACCTACATTTAATTTTCATAAATGACTTTAAGTGGATGTTGTTTTTTTGTTTTTTTTTTCCCAGTTAATTCTATTACACAAGAAGTGGGAAGAAGCACAGAGACTGGACAAAATGAAAATGGAAAGAGGGAATAATTTCCATTAAAGAAGTAATTGCTACACATATCTCTAGGGTATATACATATCTATTCAATTACATATAGGACAAGCATACTATTGCTTATATTCTAGTCCCTTCTCAGCCAGAAAAATGAATCCTCCAGGAATTATCATCTAGAATGTTTTAAAATCAAATGACAAAACTTTTTGCAAATATGCCAATTTCCTAAGACTTTCCCTAAAATTAATTATATTTGGAATCCTTGGCATTCGCATGATCTGCCTTCCCTATTCTGATCATGTTTATGAGATTTAGGATTATGGACTTTGGGTAAAAGGAAAGCTGCTGAAATCTGCTTTCTACCTCCAGTTAAAAAATTCTCATGTCCCAGCTAATGTACATTTGTAACAGCTACTGTGCACCTGCAGGGAATTATTAAAAACAAAAAAAACCAAAAAACCAAAACTCATCATTTTCAAGGTGATATGCTAAAATGTATGCAGTGTGCCCAAAGCAATATGCGTTCCTAATGACATTGCAGGGTTAGAATGGAAAACGAAAGTACTAAGAATTACCTTAACTTTTCTTTCACTGACAATATAAGGCAAGTGGGAATAACTGAGCAAGTCAAATGCAAAGCTCACACGGAGACAAGGGACTTTGACAACACTGTAATGCAGTCAGCAAGGAGAATATCCTTTGGAGAACTGAAAGGATCAATGCGGATTCAGAGCTTCACTGTTCTAGTGACTCGATGAACAGAAACAGTGCATTTATAAAGGTGTGCTTCTGGGCAAAAGGGTTTGCATCCCTAGTGCAATTCTCCAAAGTTCAGGACTAAATTTCCTGCTGTCTTCTCTGTTTCTAAATGTCTTTGAGTGGCACTAAAGGGAAGAAAATTAAGTCAGCTGTGCCATTCAACCTCTGCTCTGGTGCTGCAGGAGACATCTATGTGCACCCTACCAACTGTGTATGGAAACGAATGAAAGCACATATGACTACTTTTGTGGGCAGAAGTACTTTTGATTCAAGCTCACTCTGCTTAGCAAAATACACTGGGAACCTCCTCAGAATAACTAGTAATGCAATTCAAATCACATTAGACATTTGTACTCAGAAGACTAATCACAATCAAGAACTGAGCTTCAGTTCTACATGTTTAGTGGCTGTGTTGCAAGCAGGGAGACTATCTTCACCAACATGATTTAGCTTGGACTAGGCCTGATTTCCCCAGAACAGACAATGCCAGCAACAGCAGCTCAGGGGGAGCTGAAAAGGAGCTGGCAATTAGCAGCGACTACATGGCAAACACGTTATTCTGTTGCAGGTGCTGAGCTCTCAGCTGCCAGGCCTAAGATGCCCAGAAGAAATGGGTTATCCTGTGTGCCAAGGAATCCACTTTTATTCACAGAATTTTTCATGCATTCAGAGAGCTGCACCCCCATCTTGCTGTTAGGTGCATCGCTGCCCTGGGCTCAGCCTGGGAGGCTCCCCAAAGCCTCACTCAGACTTTGCCCATCAAACATTTCAGTTCACACACTGATGAGCACCTGAGTGCCAGCAAGGCCTCCTCGTTATGCACTCTAAAGTTTCCTTTGTGTCAATATCTGCATGGTACCTTGACCACTGCAGAAAGCTTCTGTGGCAAGTTCTGTGGTTTATGCTGCTTCCAGCAGCTGGCACCTTGTTCCTTGTGTGGCCTGTGGCTCCTTCCTCAGCCTGTCATAGTACAACTGCTTGGAGCAGGCGTTTTCTTTGAGTGCAGGCTTTCCAGTGCAGGGGAGCCCTGAGCCACTACTACCGACAGAAATAAGCTGCATCATCATTCCCTGTGGAGTGTACACGAGGCTCGGATGTGGGAGAGGGGAGAAAAGCATTTTACAATCACATTTCAGAAAGAGATGGGGTACAAAAGTGGTCCCCTAAATTCCAAGTGGTTTGACTGGCTGGTATCCCTGTGGGGAAATTTCAGCCCTGGCTTCTATATATATGTTATATGTGGAAGAAGATTAATATTTGTTTTGAATGTATAAGCAGCAGAGGGAAGGGTTGATAAGGTGCAGATATAATAGCTCCAGGCAACTATAACTGCACTGATCTGTTGATTGTGTAACTGTAAGCCTGATTAGATGCCATAAAAAATTGTGTGGTACAGTTCCAGATTTATTCTGTCATATCTCCTCAAAATTGCAGGCCATTGGATAGGGACACATACTCATGAAATGCAAAAGAATGAGCAATCTCACTTTACGAGTTGCCTTATTGCAAGCCCCAGCTTGGCACCCGGCCGTGCTGCTGCTCTCATTAGCAGCCGCCAAAGAAGAAGAAACGCTGGCTGGGAAATGTATGGCCTTCTAATCCTGCTGGGGTTGCCTCAGGGAGCCAAGACTAGAGAACATTGCTCTTTCTGGCTTTTATCCATCAATCACACCTTCAATCAATATGAATAATCAGAGCTCTTGGAAATCCCCATCACCTCCTCCCCACCGGGGCCTGGTAGAGCAGTAAGCGGTACCGAATCCCAAATGTGCAGTGCTCACCCTGTAAACAGGAGTACAGAAGATTGACTCTATGTGTGAAAAGGAAGCTCAAATTACAGCATGCCAAAACAGAGGACATCCAGGCAACAGAGGGCAACTCAGCCCTGCTGCAGGCAGCCATGAGCCTCAGCTTTGCCTGCAGAGGAGTGTTCGCAGGATCTCTGCAGATGCAGCACTTTCTCACAGGCTCTTGGCGTCTTTTTTTCTGCTGCACGAGCACTTCCAAGCACTTAGGTACTTAAATGGGAGGACAGAAAGGGATGAAGGAACCGTCATTGACTCAGTGTCACTCTCAAGCGAGTGAGGTTGAGATGTAGCAACCCAGAAGGGCAGCCAACCTGCCTCAACAGCAAGACTTGCTCCTTTCCAGAATCACAGAATGGCCTGGGTTGGAAGGGACCTCAAGGATCATGAATCTCCAACCCCCCTGCCGCAGGTAGGGCCACCAACCTCCACCTCAACACAGACTCAGCTCTAAGTGCATCATCTCTGGCACTACCTAAAGCCCAAGGGAATCAGACCACGATGGGCTCTGTTTCCTTCATTTTATATCCTGCCCTGACCATGGCCCAAGCCATTAGCAAATTTCCATGGAAATATCTGAAGGCAACTGCACAGGTTCCTTGTGGGCCCACCAAGGTAGAGCACAAGTGGAGAGCTATCAGCTTGGTCTGCCTCCACCAGGGCAGCAGTCACTTTCTCCAGCTTATGCTGAACCTACCAGGTCTGAAAAGTGGTCTGGCAAGCTAGATGAGGCCCACCAGAGTATTATGTCTGCCTCTCACATACCCACATGGCTGTCCTCAAGGTGCAGTTTTAAACTGTATGTCCCTTCAGCAGAGGATCATAGAAGATCTCTTTAAGACATCCAGGCTGCTCATTCCTTCAGCACCCCAGGGGTCAGCTAGCTGTAGGATTCTAAGACTCAGAAGAATCCTGGATGCAAGTCCTAGATTGTAAGAAGTCATTGCATGAGCAGACCCTCAGCTAACTCTCAGTGTCCTCAGGATCTTCCTTCCTTAATGCTCTGCTCCCTGCACTCACTGCTAGAGCTAGACTGGGAGTTTGGGCGTATTTGAAAGGAATCTCACTCAACTCTTGCAACTCAGGAAAGGGAACCTGTTTCTTCCAGACACATGCCGCAGGTGTGAGTAAGGCATGCAAGAAGGATTCCTTGTGTTCAGGGAGGGATTGCACTTCAGATGTAAGGTCAGCAGAAGCAGTGGTCAATTTTCAGATATTATTTTGGACAGTTTTCCATAGAATAACCTAGCAAACACATCCCCCTACAAGGTATGGCAACATTGACTGTAATAGCTACAGAGAAATTTAACTTGAGCAAAAAAATGCCTGTCTCTTTAACCTAATTCTTGGAGGTGTCTGAACAGCTGAAATTTAAAAAGCTCAGTTTGAGGCATGGAAAATTTTAGTTCTAACAGCATAAATCTGACAAAGGCATGCATGGCTCAAGCAGAGAAATATAATGGGAGATGTTAAGCAATCTTAATTATAAGAGAACACTGCTAAACCCGCCTGTGATGCAAGAGGCACCCAGCTGGGGCCTGAGTCTCTCTTCTCCCACTTGGTTAAAAAAGCAATGTCCCCAGGCTCAGTTTTGGATGATCAGTCATTCATGACAAAGCTCCGTTAACCAAACTGGAGAGACTAAGAGCACACGACAACAAAAGCAGAGGAAAAGTTCCTTCAAACACACATTTCACCTGCAAGGCTGTCAAGGGAGATTCTTTGCTGGGCCTCCCACCTGTTAACCTACCTTGGCAGGTGTGGTTGTCTTCTGACAGAACAAGTCCCCTCGGGCATTCACACTGGTATGTGTCTTCCACTTCAATACAGGTATGGCTGCAGCCTCCGTTGTTATTGTGACAGCCTTCAATTTCTGCAAAAGAAGGGGAAATCAGCACACACTGCTTCTCAGGCAGCTGTCAGTCCCCAGCATATACTCCTGGCTCACTAACAAATAGCATGGCCAGCACTGAGCTTGAAGGCAGCAGCACAGTGAGCTTGCTTTCAAGATAATGCAACAGAAACTTATTTTTAGTTGTTCAATTTCCCGAGTTTGCTATTTCATCATGAAGATAACAAGAAATTCTGTGAAAAAGCTTAGCAAATTAAATCATATGCTATAACTGACATACACAATGTGGCTGAGTAGGCAATCTTCAGCTTTGCCTTTTCTGGCTTCTGAGACATTCTCTTAAATCTAATTTTTTACGTTGTTTCTAACTTCAAAAAGAAACTTCTGCCCCATGGAACCATACTCATTCCTTAGACGCATTAGAATTAAAGCACTGACATTTGCAAGGCAGGTGTCTCAGAGGGGACAGACTCCCATGCAGCCAGGTCCCATCTCCAGCAGGGCACAGCAAAGAGAAGACACACTCTTTGCCTGAGGTTTTTCCAGCTGTGATGGAAGCAGATGTTCCACGTACTCCTGCATTCCCTTTGTAAACTGAGGAGGAAACTCTCCTTATGAGAGTTTACCAGAAATTCTGCTTGTTCAGTGCAAGTTAAAGGCTTGGCTTGTTGCCCTGAGGTGCACTATTACAGAATGACCAAGTTCATGGTGCAAGACTGATTCTGCTCCTAAATTCCTTCTGTCTAAAGTGTGCAGCACAGCTATCTGGGGGATTTCTCATGTCTTTTCTTACACTGTCGCTGTTCAGCTGAGGCAATTCTTTGAGAATGTGAATTTTCATGCAAAACATATTTCCAGCCACTATAACTACAGAAAAGAGCCTGGAAAGGTCATTCAAATAATACTCTATCTGAAAATCTAAAGAATCTAAGACCATTTTCAGTTGTTGGTTTTTCTATTATAAAGAAAATAAGAAAGAAAATAACAGAGAGGGAGGCAGTTGTTTTAAGTAACCCTCACTGCTTGACTGTTATTGCAACCCTTTGGAATGAACACATTTAGATGTTCTCAGCCAAACAGGAATAAGTACAATATACACAAACCACAAAGACAAAATACGAGGGCTGCTCCAAAAGTAATAGCTCCTGTTTTATTATGTTGGCCCACAACATCAGAGGCAGACGATGGTGGTATAGCAGTAGAGTTTGAATCTTCCTGCCAGTATTGTTGTACGTTGCTGCTGCACAACAGATGGCAGCAGAGGGGCAGTCTGACCAAATGGAGTCCAACGTGGAAGTGCATATCACACAAAGAAATGTCATTGAATTCCTCCACGTGGAAAAAATTACATCCATTGACATTCATCAATGCTCTCTGAACGTTTACGGAGACCAAACAGCGGACGTGAGCACAATGAGGCAGTACGTTTCAGCATTGGCAATAACACAGTGAAAATCACGATATGTCAAAACAGCAGGTAAAGCATTATGAAGGAGATACTGAGATACTCTTAACCCTACTCTATCTCATCAGTTCATGTACTTAACCTAAATTTCTTTCATTCTTTTCAGCAGCGGCTGTGAAGTGGCTCAAGTAAATCACATACTCCAGTGGCTCACAAAACTGAGGGCACATCTTCAGAAATAAAACTCACTAACAAGATTGTAAAAATCCCCTGCAGCAGTGTTGAACTCGTGAAAAGCATCATCCTTCTTACAGAAGGGGAAATTAAACGATATATCAAGGGTGCTAAAAACCAACTTCGGAAACAGTAAAAAACAAACGAGTCTCCAGGCACAGGCTCTTTCAGTCTTGCTGGAAACACGCAGTGAGTGAGAATAAAAACTGTCGTGTTGCACAGCCAGCTTATGTGACTCTCCAACAGCTCAGTGTTGGATGTGGAAGGGACCAAGCCCACAGATTGCATTGGGCCCCACACAAATGAACAAGCAGTGCAGGAGCATTCTGTACAGCAGCTTTCCTCAGGGAAGTGTCATCTGGATGAATGATGTTTTATTAATAGAGCTTGGAGAGGAGATTTTTCACAGAAGTGAAATGAAAGGTTGTTCGCTACCATATGGGAGAAAGAAGGGACAAAAGCTGCAGCTTGGAGCTGTCAGCATACCATAAAGGTGGGTGGTGTCCAGCCCAAAAATACAACAGCATCCTCTCTCTCCATCTTTGCACTATGGGATGCCTGCCACACCGCTGCTCAAGTAAGGCTGCACAAAGGCTGTAGATGTGTTCAGTTCTGGCAAATAGGTGGCTTGAAAGCAAGGCACTTCGTTAGCTATTAGTCTCGTCTGAAGCCCCACAGTATGTGAACATGCAAGACAGCAGCTCTGCCTGTGAGGGGCCATTGTGCTTTTCACAGCTGATCACAGAAGACATCAGGCAACAGTCAGTTTTTGCTGGCTTTTCATATTTCTGCCTAAAGATTTTTGTACATTGCTAGTAACAACAGCCCAAAACAATACCTCAGTTTTTAAGTCCCTGCCAAGGCACCAGCCTAAACTCTTCAAGGATTTTCTACCTTGCAGTGCCATCTCTGGGAGGTTGCTGCAGCCACTGTTCATGGCAGAGCTCACAGCAAACTGCTTACAAAAAAAGCAAACAATCCAAACGCAGCCCCCATCTTAACTCTAGCTTCTGCTCACAGACTGGACCCCTCTCTCCTTGATTTCTGCTCTGGGAGGCTATTAAATCCTCACGCTCCATTCTAATGTCTTGACATTACCCTATGCCTAGTGCCACCTGTCGAAAAATAGAGTAATGCTACATCTGTCCCTGCACACCCTTATCATACAAATCTGCCAAGCCAAATCCCAGTATCTCCAGCAATAACTGGCTCTCTTTGGACAACCAACCTCCCAGATCCACTGGTTCCTTTCCTCCCACAGACATAAATACAAGCAAATCTTAACAAGAACGAACAAGGCAGGGAGAACAGCCAGGAGGCACCTCTCAGCTTAATTAGAAGGCTGTTTCAGTAAGAGCACCACTGGCAAGCACAGAAGCGATAGGAGCAATGTTCCATCCCTGCTGCAAGGAGCCAAGACAGAACTAGCACCGCAAGGGGAAGGGAATGATTTAATGATTTGTACTGTTCCCAGCAGACTGTGATAGCCAAGACCTCACCTTCACAGGTTTTCCCATCGCTTCCCAGCGTGCGCCCAATCCCACACTCACAGCGGAAGGAGTTCTTCAGGTTAACACAAAATTCACTGCAGCCTCCGTTGTCCTGCTCACATTCATTCTCATCTGCAAAGAACAAAGTGTTGTAATGTGTCTGCTCCCTGGTAAACACAGCTGGCAAAAAGGGGCTGCTGCCATGTGGGAGCGCTGACTGGGCTGCAGGCTGGTTTTCATGGGCTCATGGTATGCATCAGGGCAATCCTGCTGAATTTTACAGGTTGCTCACTGCTATTACCAGCAGACTTCTGTCATGCTGAGTCTAACTCAAGAACAAAGCAGACTTGTGAGGAAAGACTGAATGCTCACAGCAGCCATTTCAGAGTAAAGACAGACACAGTCCCACTGGGAAATTTCCAAATTGGTTCCACATTTTCATCCCAAACCATTTCCCACCCCACTCACAAAGACATTAAAACGGAGTGAGCATGCGCTGCCTGATAAAACTAGCTGAATACAAGAACCCATCAAAAATAAACCCTATCTATTTTTGTACCACACCTGCTACTGCTACACGTGGCTCATTATCCTACAGCAGTTTTGAACGATTCAATCTTTATTTCAAAATAAAGGCACAAGAATAAAAAAAAACAGCTGTAAACATATAAATGAAGCTGAAATCAAAGCAAAACATATTATGACTCCATGGAGTTTCCCCAAAAAACATTTCCGAGCTGGCTGCATAGAGTCCCTTGGGATGCTGAGGGTATTTATTGATGGAAAAAGCACACAAGATGCTTTTGAATCTCTTGGTAAAGCTGTGAAAACTTCTCATTTTCTCTCTTTTAAGGGCTAAAGTTTGTCTATACCCATCTATTTTTCAAAAGGTACTTTGTTCTCCAAGATCGTCATTCTTCAGCTTTATTTAATCTCTGCATGCATGAAGTGAATCAATCAGGAGAGAGGAAGGTGCACCCACTGCTATTGCTGAGCCACAAAACTGATGATTTCCCACATGCAGGCCAGAACGCTGAGGTTATCAATCAAGGTTCATAGAGGGATTCACCTGAACTGCTCAGAAGCTACCATTTACTAGCTGTAATCCCAAAAACAAGAAAAAAGAAAAATCCCAAATTAAGAGACAGGTCAGAGAGGAGATTTCTTGGAAAAAATTGACCCCACACATAGACAGCATTTGCAGCTTGCAGCTAGTGGTGTTGTCTCCTTCCACAAGTGGCACAAATAAAGTATTTTTAGCCAAAGGAACGGCTGGTCTCCAGCCTTGGGTGGGAGGAAGCACGTCCAGGAGAGACAGGCTCCACACTTTCCCTTTTAAAAATAGAATTAAGCTGCTTAAAAACAGAAGGTGAAGAGGGAAAGGGCTACTGGCAAAGGCACAGAGATACTACTAGAAGGTCCTAGAGCTTGGCTTAGTCAATGGCTGTACCCAGCAGTACACCTTGCTGGTCCTTCAAACCCTGCAGCACACAGCACATCTGTCTCTGCTGTTCCACATCAGCAACATCCAGCAATGCTGGGACACAAACTGGTTTTGTTGAGACTGCGCTGGGAAAGCACTGTGCTAATTTTAACTGTGGATGGATCCAGGTATTCAAGAGGTCAAAGGCAATGCACAGAGCTGGAAGATCCATGACAAAATCCAAGAGCTAACTTTAACCTCTAAGTAAGTTTTCAAATGGAAATATAAATTGGACCCAGCAGTTCTACTCTGGGATTCAAAGCATATAATGCACTGAAGAGAAATCAGCACAGTAAAGGAGATTGACAGATGTGAGCTGCTTATTATTGCTGCAGCATCTTCAGCTCCCAGTGAGCTGGGAATGGAGGAATATTCCTCGTGTAGGAAAGGCTAATAAGGTTTCTTTGGTTTCTTCGGAAAGCAAGCAGGACTGTGTTCAAAGCAGATGTGATTGTGCAGTTAGCACAACAGAAAGTCATTAGAAGGAGGACTGTGCCATATGACTATAGGCTGCAGGCAGGTAAACCAGCATGATTACTACAGAGGAGACAATGCCATCTGTTTATCACGAGGAGAAGCAGCAGAGCAGAAATCCTGCCCTGCCTGCCTGCAGAGGAATGAAGGCATCTCCAGCATGTGCAGACAGGCTCTGGACTCAGGAATCCTGTGTGTCTTCCTGCCGCAGGAATTCCTTTCATGAGAGCCTGCCACACATTTACTGAGCGCTGGTGCAAGTCAAAGGCACTTGTCTCTGGAAGTCTTGTCAAGAAGCAATTGATAGATGCTTTTAATTAGCTGTGTGAGCTAAGTCAGTCACTCAGCTGGAGAGGTGGAGCACCTTTAGCAAAATCATCCTGCCAAAGGTGTGAGAAAGTGTAGATCTGCAGCAGGGGTGGGCTGCTCTTTCCACAGATTGTAACAACCATAGCCCCTATTCTGATGCCTACAGACATGCCCACAGAGTGTGAAGAAAACCCACCCATACCTACTTGGTCAGCTAGAGTCCATATGGGAAAATCTCACCTCCCACGCAGTCTAATGGACCAGCTCTGCCCTCAACTTCTCCACCAAACCAAGTCTCAAAGATCAGATCCTACTTCCCCTGACTGCTAGCACTCCTTTCTCCCCTGACATCATCTCTTCCTCTCCATCGGTGTGGGTCTACTGATCCTCAACAGCCACTTCTTTCTGGCCCCTTACATTGCCCCACAGTCTATCTTCCTAAGCCCACCCAGCACCACATGGATAACCACAGCTGTCCATGTCCTGAGGGGATATAATGTGGGTCCCCTCAAATTCTTGAAGGCCACCCTCCTACTCTACTCTCACTAAAAGCATTCCGTCTCCATCCCTCCTAGACAAGCTGGTCTCTGCCAGAGCAGCCACCAAGTGCCAGTCACTGAATACCACTGTGTCATGCTGCTGAAATCCTGGAGGCTGTGCTGCAACCTACAATCCTTTCACTTCTTTCCAACCCCAGGCCCTGGACGATGCTGCACAATGGGGCTAAGGAGCATGGTAAAGAGTAATGTGTAGCCTTAGGCCAGCCAAAATTCTTTTCTTGGAGGAAAGAGGCATTCAGCAGAGCATCTGAGAGGAAATGTCTAATGAGGGAGTGCAGAGTTCTCCCTGAATACCAATGAGGCTGTACCAGGACCCTGCAAAGAGGCTGTGCTGCTGGCTGCTCTTGACATGGGCAGCCTACTGCTGGACCATGAAGAAAACAAATCTAGTCTCTCCACCCGGCATAGCTCTAGGGACAGGAAGGTATTCAGTTGTGCGACGTTGCGTATCACCCCTTGGGGAGAGATCAGGAACCATTTAAAGGATCAAGGACCTGTTCTAGGCAGCACAGGAAAAATTAATCTCAGCAAACTTATTCTTTTTATACTGTTTTTCAAGACAGTAGACTGAAGCAATGAAAAACAAAAGGGAAAGAAAATGTCAGTAACTGATGCCACTTGTTTCTGTACTTACCAAGACATGTCTGTCCATCAGGTCCAAGTGTTGTCCCTGGGGAACATGTGCAGTCATTGGTGTCCAGGCAGGAGCCCTGGCAATCCACCACATCACAGATGTCATAAAAATCTAGGGCACAACAGGAGTGTTTTCAACACAAACCACTGAGCACACACTGAAAATACTGTATTCCTACCATCAGACCATCAGTCACAGACCTGTCCCACAACGAGAAAGCTGAACTGCTGGAAGCTGATCAGAATCTAGTTTAATTCCTATATTATTATGATATTATTACTAGCTCTGCTTTAATTACTGTAAGTCGAAGATGCAAATGTAGCAGCATGCCAAGACAAGCCACAAGGCCCACATTTAGCATTAAATCACTGCGATCAGGTCAGCTGTAGAAGATTTCCGTTAGCTGAACAAAGTCTAGAATTCACCTACATAGAACAGTCTAACCAGTGTCATGTAGACAGGCGTTGCACCACCTGACATGTTTCTGGGTGAGAAAGCAAGAATGCAGTCAGACCGTTTGAGGAATATGAATGTTCACCCCCCCCTTCCTGCATCACAAGGACAAACAGATTTCAGAAGAGCTGCCGTTGCAGTTACTTACGCCCACAGTACGCGTGGAAACAGACACTGGGCTTTGTTAAGTGATAGACATAGTACCCGCCCGGACACGCCTTGACCTCAATCGTGGTATTCCACAGGCAGCAGTTCCCATTGAAGCTGGCACAGGCCTGGCGTGAGACGATGCCATCCGACTCTCGTGGGTGGCTGCCGTTCAGCCAGATGGGAGCATGCGTCCCACAGTGGTTCTCAGGGATGCAGAAGGTGGGCATAGCATCGCCAGCCATGCCGGTGAAGCGGTACCACTCCCCATCGATCTGGTTATCGCACGTGGGCTGGCCGTGGGAGCCATTTATCTGATGATCGGTGTTCCTCCAGGGCTCGTTCAGGCTGATGTAGGCGGAGCAGGGGTCCAGGGCTGAGGAATGCAGCAAGACACAAGAGAGGACATCTAGTAGATATCAAATTGAGTTGTTGACTTATAATTACAAGGGACGCAAAATAATTTCTTTTCCAATTTCTGACTTAACCATATCACTTAGACAGAGATCCCTGGGGTGAGAGAGCAATACCTGCAAACTACCTCATGGAAAATCTCTGACAGCTTGACTTAAATGTCTTTGAAGACATGAACTAACAGAGCTCCGACAACATTATGCAACAGCGTGACTTGTTCTTTAGCTGCTGCAGACCATGACAGAAAATAAATAAACATATAAATAAAGAAGCAAATTTTTAATTTAAGCAAATTAAATAAGCAAAAAATGAGGTCTGGAGAGTGATTTTGCCAGAGGAAATGTGTTCTGAGAGCACAGGATCAAGCCTAGGACATCCACCCGTGTGTCAGGTGCTAACTGAGCACCTGCAAGCACCTAGTGGCACTGCCACATGCCTTGGAGAAGAGGACCAGAATTCAAACAGGTTAAGCAGCCTCTGAAAGTCCTCCTATAGCTCATTTCGACCCTCACAGTTGAGTATTATAACCACTGGTCAAAATCACCCTGCAAAGCATCAAAATCAAACTGCAAGATATACAACAGGAATGCTATCTTTAAGATGAACTGAAAGAAAATATGCAATCATTAGATACCTGTATAACTGCAAGTAACCTGTAAGTGTAATTTAACAGCTCCTACTCATTTCAGGGCACAATTTTAAACAGATACAACTGCTCTCCCAGATCACAGTGGAGCCGATCTGTAGCCCAGCAGACTGTCTCTGAGATAGGTGAGGTAGGAGAAAGTGGCCCTGCTCCATTTACCTGGTCTTTTGTTCCTCATCATCTCCTGTGCAGCTCTGTACATCTATACCAAGCTGAGATTAAAGAGATATAACTCAAATCGTACACTCTGTAAAATGCTGCAGTGGGGTGAGAGTGAGAAGTGGCAGTGCCCTGTATTTAAAGATCCACTTAGATGTACCCTGGTCTTCTTCACCTTCTGTCACCCACTTTCCCCCCTGCCAAAAGCACCCCACCTTTATGATTTACAGCATCTATTAAGCTTTTGTGGGATGACATTGCCTCACAGCATCTGACACAGCTTCCCCATATCTCTCTCTCATCTTAAAATCTAGAGGGCGTGAAGGTCTGAATAAAAAATGTTCAACTCTACTCAATCATGTTCCTTGCAAGCCAAAAAACTCACTCTGGCTCCATAAGGGTTCCAATGTTTGGATGCAAAGTGAGTGACTGCAAGGGCAAAATCTAAACACAGAGACCTCCTGGTATGTATGTGTCACGCTCAAGGAGCATGCCCCTTCTTAGAGGCCTTTCTGAACCTTATGCAAACCATTACAACAGAAGAACAGCACAGGGAGAAAAAAAAAAAAGAATCGAAGTGTTCATTACATTTTCAGCAATCTCCTCATTAACCCTGATTTGGCAGCTTCCGCAATACAAGTCCAGGGGTTTCATTTCCACATACATTTAATACCTGATTAAGCACCACTTACCCTTAACTAGCTATTCCCTAATAAGCAAAATGAATGCTAATATTGTCTCGAGTAAGGAGAATTGATTTCTGCTTGCTGGAATTAAGCTAATAAAACCAATCATTCTGATTAAAGCCTATCGAGACTGGGATACACTGTACTTCCCACATGGCATCTCAAGTTCTAAAATTGTCCTTTCATTTTGTTTGAACAACAGTGGGATGCAATGTGGGGGGACATTATGTTGTTTCTATTAAAGTGGTCTGGATGTAGACAAATCTTGCTTCAGAATTTTGATTTGCCTCACTGGCTTTCAAGGGAGAACCATATGTGCTTCTGAAAATGGGCTTTCACTCTAATTGAGCCGTATCCTCTGTAAACATCTGCCCTGCTGACGTGCTATCTTGTACCTCCTCATAAATATAACATTTCTCTTGAACAAAACCGTTACGCCATCCTCACCCACAGACACGTTTTGTTTGGCCTCTAATGCAGCATAAAAACAGGAGCAGCTGCTGTAGCCACAAGAGTGCTGCAGAGCTGCAAGCCAGCACGAGGAGAACAGGTCTGTTAGGCAGGGAATCCATAATGCGGTAATTCACAAGACGCACAGAGGAGCAGATTTACTCCCACCAAAAGCAGCCCTCAGCATTCCCAAGGAGAAGGGGGCCTGCAACGGGAGTCTCTGGCAGAATTCACCACGCAGTTCTCCACAAGCTCTCTTTCCTGACTCTCCCTCCCTCCCCCTAACCACAGACAGCAGCAGTGCTGTTCAATCCCACCCTCCAGGAGCTTGCTTGACTTCTCAGGACAGTTAAAGACGGGTCCTGTCTCTTCTTTGTGCACAGCTGAAAAGAGCTTCCTTCAGGCTTCCCACATTTGATTTCCACAACATGATTTGGTACGGCCTAAGGGTGAGCCACTGACTAAGATTAAAAACTTGTGTTAAAAGCCAAATGAGGCGAAGCAAGGAATGCCCTGTCAGTTTCCCAGCTGGGCAGCACCAGAAATACACACGCTCATTAGCTCTCATACAGTATAATTAACTTTATGAAATATCCTTTGTAGATAGACTCTGCAAACACTCACTCAGGGAGCTCATGTTGTCTCCTAAACAGACAGGAAAGAGTTTAAAGACAAAATTTACTGAGATGAAGATGCAACAGCTCAGAGGGAGCTGGAAGCAGGCACTTCAGGGGAATGAAATTGCACACCTTCCCATCTTCCATTTACCTGAGAGGTTCAGGCAGGAGTAAAGGGGAGGCAGACACACAGAAAAAAGCAGACTTTGCTCTTTGGAACACCGCAGACCATCGCAGGCACCCCTGGACTGCCAAGGCTGCCCCAGGCCAACTCCCCTGCAGACACAAGGCACTCTTTGGCAGTGCAGCTTACCAAAAACTAATTTGAGTTTTTACAAAGAAACTCCACAAAAATGTGGGACAAACCAATCAATCTGCTCTCCCCAGAGGCTGGAAACACTAGGGTTTTGCACAAGACATACAATGGCCTCCAGTCCCTTCCATTTTTCATTTTTCTTGGCTCAATTTTTTTCCTTCCCAACTCCTTCTGCATGGACCAAGTAATTCAGTCTGACAAGCACCAGCTATCAAGTAAAGCCTTGCCATTTGTAACCTTGATGATATCATTAGCTCTCTAGCTGACATGCTAGCACATATACTGGATGACAAATCAGGCTCCAGCAAGCATTCATAAGCCCGCCATTCTGCAGAGATTGATCCCCTGTGCATTGTGTAACTGGAAGTCTCTGCCCCCACACAAACAAGCAACAAAACGAGCAGCACTGCGTTACAAATCCAATTTCACTTAAGACTTGTCAGGAAAACGAGTGAAAAAGTAGCTCAGTAGCTTCCTGTGGAGTCTCCCCTTCTAAGGGAGAAGGAAATCCCACAGCGCTTGGCAGTGAAGATTGTCCCAGTCTGTAAGACTTCAAGCTCTGCAAAGATCTTTCCAGTTGGAGAGAATCTCACACTGCCTTCAAAGAAAAGAGATCACTCTCACATCTCCCAGTCTTTCACCTGAGAATATTAATATCTGCCATGGATCTTAAAGATGATGGAAGGAATAAGCTTGAAGGCAATGCCTCTTCACTCACCCATTGAAGAAGCTGGCTGCAGCTGGACAACGAAGCAGAGACAGAAAAACAAGTACTGGAACATCCCACTCAACCAAGGAACAGATAATATTCGAGTAACAGAGCCTTGAAAGACCTTGTACACGCTATGCCTCTGTGCTGCCTTCCCTCAGCAGAGCTTCTGACCCCAAGCCTTCTGAAAAGCAACTAGGATAGCTGTCCTGGAAGTTTATCAGAGGAAGAAGCCGAAGGGATATGGGATACAGCTCCAGCCTTGACCTCCAAAGAGGATCTCTGCTCCTTACTGTCAACTTACTGATCGATCTCATGTTTTGGACTCAATTCACTATTGTTTTCTTGCCTGACTGCCCCACAGTGACACCTCCACTATCTTATCTGGAGAAGAATTCTAACCAGGGGACACCCGGACATCCCAAAGGGATGGAAAAGAAGAACAGATGGGTGCTTGTTGTTATCTCTGCTCCTTCCCCAAGTCATACAACTTCATGTCTCCTCCTCAGTCAGAAAATGCCAGCTAGAGAGCTTTAACTGCAGGAAATAGTGATCAAAAGGAGGAGAACTGAACATCCTGAGTAGAGATTGCAAATTAATTCTGGGACTTAGGCTACAATAGGAACATCAGTCATTGTGATGGAATGGTGTCTCACAGCGAAGTAAGCTGTTCTTATGCTAGGCAAAAACCCTTCCCACTTCTGATCACATAACCCAATCATTGCAGCAAGATTATCAAGCAAGGCAAAGACATCTTTCTGCAGTAATCTTATGTTTTCTGTCTAAATAATAAAAGCAAGGAACTCAACAGTGCTGAATTAACCTCACTGTAAGACTGAGTAATTGAGGACTTCTGCCTTACGTGTTGAAAGGCAATTAGGCTAAGTTGCAGGCCACAACTTTATCTTCTGTCTGTGGATGACTGCGCTAGTCCTCAGCTTACCAAAACCTCTTTCTATCAAAGCAGACCAAGCACCATGATTGCCAATGAGATACACAAAGGACAGAGTGGAGGAACACAAAGGGATCTTCCTAATTCCACTAAGACAAGCTCCTATTACAGAGAGCAGATTAAAATATATGCTTTAACATATATGTACATATATACATCCATACATACACAGGTCCCTCCCCGCCTACAAACAGTGGTTGTCCAGTTTCCCTCAGGAAATCATCTGCAAGCTCTCCATCCACAAGGAATAAAGCTAAGCCTACAGCAATTCCATAATCAAGCAGTTTTCCCACTTCTATTATACCCCCCACTTCTGCAGTGGGCTGCTGCAAGGGAGAAAAGTGAAAACGTCGAGACTGATGTGCTTACTTCAAATCCCAGAGGGAAAAAATAGCTTTGTTCTTTTCATCTTGAATTTGCGTAAGACAAAGAGTCAGGTATTGACTACTTAGTGGAGATAGGCCAACTGCGCTATACACTACGGAAAGTTCTCAGTGGTTTCCCTTGGCAGTACAGTGCAATATACACTCCACCCCAGCACTGGGGTCTTTCTTAGCTGTGAATGATTCCAGTGAACAACAAAAGCTGCTTTATAGATGACTGTCATTGCTCCCATCACCACCACCATAAGTATTTGTGGTTTTATCATGCTGACAGCTTACAGCACCAGGAAAGTTTTTTCAAACACAGGAAAGGAGAAAAAAAAATTCATTGTGCAAAGCTAGCAAGGGAGATAACCTTCAGAAGGTGATTATGTGAATTCCCAGAAGAGAAACTAAAATTGAACATAAAATAATACAGTGAGACACAGGAAGTTATATTGTGCCATTTTCACTCACAGGTTGATTCATACTTAAGTTCCTGGGTAAATAAAACTGACAGGATTGAATTGAATTTTCTGTTTGTGTTAGAGGTATATGCACTTCTTTCGAAACTATTTTATTACTAGCTGCTTTTATTCTGTAAGTGGTGTATTAGGACTGACACAGTAGTACTTCAACACACATAAGTGACTATTAGCAATTAATGTGTGGAGATAAATTGCATCACAGCAGTTTCGAGCAGTTTTGAGAACAGTCTCTTCTAAGTAATCTATAAGTGACAAAAGCTAGGAGATGCCCCAACACTCCTGGAGATGATTCTACCCTGAATTACTGTAAGTGCCCAGTGCAAGAGTTTGGTATTAAGTTGAAGAAGGCAGCATGCTGCCTCTGAACATCTTTTCAACAGACTGTGTCTTCTGGAAGAAGCACCAGCTGAGGCAACTCTTCTATCAGCATTTTCTTTTTTGCTTTGCAAGTCACTTGAAGTGATATACATAGGCCTGATTCCACCATAAGTAACACTATCCTGTACTGGAGTAGAACACTGCAAATCTCTGCCTCAGGGGGCTGGAGCAATTATACCTGAGGGAGAAATAGAGTCTGCTGCAAATAGACCCTTCCAAGAGACAAAAGAAGTCCAGTGGAGCACCCTAGGGCCTGCGCTTTCTAGGCAGACCTGACAAATCTGTTCTTTCTGACCTCCATTTCCTCCCGCGAAAGACATGCAATCCTGACTTCCCAAGCAGCAATAAGAATGAGAATCAAAATATTACTACTTAAAACTGGTCATCAGCGGAGGTTAAAAGATATGAAAAGGGAGGGCAAAGCCCTTAAACAGAGGGCTGGAATTTTTGTTTTGGTACCTAACAGATGGGAGTTCCCAATCTTGCTGCTAAGCTTAGCTGTGTCTATTCTTACTGCCATAAATGGTGCAAATGGTGTAGGTGGCAGCATTTCTCAGCTCTCCCAGAGGTGTGGGGCTTCACTGTCCTTACACAAGGAACTCGTACCCTTTGAAAAAGGATCTGGGCTGGAAAGTCTTACGCTGTATGAAATAGACTAATGAATCAAGACGCTTCAGTGTTTGATGAGACCAGCCCTTTCTCAGCCATCAATGTTTGATGAAAGCATAGTGTGCCAAAAAGAGCTGCTGGGCATGAGCAGCTTCTGCAGCTTGCCCAGAAGGGGCAGGAGGAAGAGCTAATCAGCACTTCCTGCACCAAGAGCAAGGAGTGCTCAAACACACGTGACAGGACCCTTGTCTGCAATTGATTTGAGGATGTATGTTCACAATAAGCCCTGACAGGCTGCTGAGATGGATTGTAGGAATGTCAAGGACTTTGAGATAGCCCTTGTTTCTGTAAACAGTTTGTCCCAGAACACAGTGCCATTGGGAAGGCCAATTAAGATCAGAGAGCGAACACAAGTTTGGTGGAGTATGAGCAAACTCAATACACATAAAGCACAAAAGCCACATTAGTTGTGTACTTACACAACTCCTAGTGAATGAGAGCAGTTAGTTGCCTTCCCTTTCTGAGTCCTCTGATGTTCAACTTGGTGTTTAAGAGCGTTTTTCCAAAAGTCCTACATTACCCAGTGTTTTTTCCATGACTCTCAATTTCCATACAAACAGACAGCAAACCTGCAATTACACAACTCAGGCAGAAACAGAATCCATCTTTTACAACCTCACAGGGACACAGCGTCACACCAGCTTCTCCAATAGGGCAAGGTTTTGATACATTGCAGGTTTTGTTTCCATTTCTCTACTTTATTTCTCACCCTTTTTATGCCAGTACAGAAATAAAACCAATTTTAAGAACAATATGGGATCAGGTAACAAAAATACTTCAAATACAACAAAAATTACTCCTTACGTGAAAACTAAATAGTCATATAATGTGGCACAGGACTGCAGTTCACATTTACAATTCCACAAAAAAACAAAACAAACAAACAAAAAACAGTAGATCAAATAAACTGCTCCACCAGTTTAGAAAGGTGAGGCAAGCTTGGCCAGCTTTACTTGATTGATGCAGTACAATGATCTAACAGCCATCACACAAACCAACATCAGTGTAAGAAGTTGCAGCAAAGAGATCATCGTCATGACTACCTGCCAGGTGGAAGAATTACAGGGTCAAAGAAAATGTTTCTTCTGTGGTCTTCAAGAAAGAGGCCAGGAACAACTCCTCTAGAGGCCAGCAGACATGTCAAAAGGGAATCTCAAATTTCTCCAGTCAATTGTAACCTTGTTTATTTGAAAGGTCCTTCACAGAAAATGAGAGGAGAGATTAAAAGCAAATAAACAATAAAACTGATAGAAAAACAGGCACCAGAATATTGCAATAGATGCTGCTATTTATACTTCATGAGGTCTTAAGAACACAATGTTACATTAAGATTCTGGTAGCACTGTCAGCACCTGAAATTGTGTCAGTGGGACAGAAACATACTAGAGAATCACAGAACCACCAAGGTTGGAAAAGACCCCCAACAGTCTTGGAAAAGTCCAACAGTCCACCTATCATCAATATTTTCCACTGAACCATGTCCTTCAGTACAACATCTAAACATTTCTCAAACACCTCCAGGGATGGTGACTCCTCCACTTCCTTGGGCAGCCTGTTCCAGCGCCTGACCGCTCTCTTGGAGAATTAGTATTTCCTAACATCCCACCTGAATCTCCTCTAGTGCAACTTGAGGCCATTCCCTCTTGTACTGTTGCTAGCTACATAGAATAGGTTGATCCTCACCTCGCCATAACCTCCTTCCAAAGAGCTGTAAAGGACAGTAAGGTCTCCCCTGCACCTCCTCTTCCCCAGACTGAGAAATCCCAGTTCCCTCAGCCACTCCCTGTAAGGCCTGTGCTCCAGACCCGTCAGAGCTTTGCTGCCCTTCTCTGAACATGCTCCAGGGCCTTCATGCCTTTCTTCTAGTGAGGGGCTCAACACTGAACACAGCACTTGAGGTGCAGCCTCACCAGAGCTGAGTACAGAGGCACCATCACCTCCTGCTCCTGCTGACTGGACCATTTCTGATGCAAGCCAGGATGTCATTGGCTCCTTGGCCACCTGAGCACACTGCTGGCTCATGTTCAGCTGAGCACTGATCAATACCCCCAGGTCTGTTTCCTCTACACAGTCTTCCAGCCACTCTAACCCAAGCCTCTACTGTTGCCTGAGGTTGTTGTGACCACAGTGCAGGACCTGGCCTTTTGTCTTGTTGAACCTCATCCCATTGGCCTCAGCCCAGTGATCCAGTCTGTCCAGATCACTCCGCAGAGCCTTCTTACCCCAAGGCAGATCAACACTTCCTCCCAACTTGGTGTTATCTGCAAATTTACTGAGGGTGCACTCAATGCCCTCATACAGGTCATCAATAAAGATATCAAACAGGACAGGTCCCAGTACCAATCCCTGAGGAAGACCACTCGTGACTGGCTGCTATCCAGTATTAACTCAATTCACCACCACTTTCTGAGCCTAGACATCCAGTCAGTTCTTCACCCAGCAAAGAGCGTACCTATCCAAGCCACGGACTGCCAGCTTCTCCAGAAATCACAGTAGTCAGAAGGGACGTCTGGAGATCATTGAGCCCAATCTCCTGATAAAGCAGGTTCCCTACAGTAGGTTGCACAGGAAAGCATCCAGACAGGTCTTGAATACCCTCAGAGAAGGAGACTCCACAGCCTATCCAAACAGCCTGTTCCAGTGTACCATCACCCTCACAGTAAATATTTTTTTCTGTGTTTGCATGGAACTTCTGGTGTTTACCCATTGCTCCCCATTCTGTCACCACACGACTGAAAAAGCCTGGCCCCATCCATTTGTCTCCTGCACGTCAGATATTTCCAAACATAGACAGTACCATCTTTCAGTTTTGGCTGAACAGGCCCAGGTCTCTCAGCCCTTCCTCATATGGGAAATGCTCCAGACCCCTCGTCATCTTTGTGGCCCCCTGCAGGACTCTCTCTAGAATATCCCTGCCTTTTTTGAACCAAGGAGTCCAGAATTGGACACTGCTCCAGATGTGGGCTCACCAAGGAAGAGTAGACGGGCAGGATCACCTCCCTCAACTTGCTGGCCACATTCTTTTTAATGCATCCCTAGATACGACTGGCCTTCTTGGCCACAAAAACATACCACTGGCTCAGGGCCAACCACTTGTCCACCAGGATACTCAGGTTCTTCTCCTCAGAGCTTCTCTCCAGCAGGTCAGCCCCTAACCTGTACTGATGCATGCAGTTATTCCTCCCCAGGTGCAGGAACTTACATTTACCCTTGCTGAACCCCCCTTTCTGCCCAACTCTCCAGTCCATCAAGGTCTTGTTGAATGGCAGCATAGCCTTCTAGTGTGTCAGTTACTCCTCCCAGAGTTGTACCATTAGCAAACTTGCCGAGGGCGGACTCTATCCTTTCTTTCATCCACATCATTGAAGATGATGTTCAACAAGACTGGGTCCAGTATCAACCCCTGGGGAACAGCCCTAGTTACAGCATCCAATTAAATTCTAAACCACTGATCAGAACCCTCAGAGCTCTGCCAGTCAGCCAGTTCTCAATCATCTGTTTTTTAGGCTTGAAATAGCTACTGCAAAACACTTTGCTGATGCTGGTACACAACAGTGTAAAGGAGAACAAACATACATCAACTCCTTCAACATTAGTATTCAATAGCAATTAAAGTAGAAACAGTGAGTTTTGAGTTTAAGGTGTGTGGTGTCACTCCCAGCAGAGCCCACATGCGCAGCAGTGCCTGGACAAGCAAGACAGCAAGCTTCCAGACTGACAAGGTCCCCAGAGCAGCCCATATTTCAGGATACAATTATAGATTCTTTACTCTTTCTTGCCCCATAATATCTGTAGAACAACATGTAAGTATGTGCAGGAACAACTTTGTTACAGCATTTTCTTACTTTCAAAATAGGGATTTTGGAGTTTTCAACTGAAGTGTCAAAACCTTCAGTTCTTCTGGATGACAAAACAGATGCATTCTTACACAACCGTTCTGAGCTGTTTGCCACCACGTGGCAGCAGACACGGGCTGCCTGGAGGAAAAGGGTTTGCCAGCACTGCTGAACTAAATTTCAGCTGTGTTTAAAGGCAGCGCACCACCGTTAACAGCCTCTAGTCCCTCATCTTTGGCTTTAAAAACAGACAAGAGACTTCACTGTTGGAAAAGTTGACAATCACGAAATTTTTACAGTCAGACATGATAAAAATCTTCTGGCACTGAACATCTCATCCTAATGTTCCATAAAGTTAGGATTAAGTACACAGACTGCTGATACATAAAGTTAATGAATTAAAGATATATCATCATGACTAATCAGACTAGTCACAGCCATTGAAGGGCTCAGTAAGGAAGGAATACAAGCTTAAAACTTGGACTTTCCTTTGAAACAGCATTTGAATGCACTACAGAAGTATGCTCGGTACATTCTAGGTTGCTGGGTGTTACTCATATATATTTTCCTATTCTGCAACCTGTCACATGTCTCCAGATGTTGTCAGCCTCCACAGGGAACTACTATGCTGGTCAAACGAAGGTAGCCACCTTTGTTAGACCAAACATCTCTACTTCTACCTCACCACCTCGATTGCTCTTGAGATCCCTGTGTTATGCAGCTAGGTATGGCAGCAAGATCTCCATCCAGGCTTCTTCAGGAAAGCTATTATCTGCACCACGTGGCCTCAGTGATGTTAAGGTCAGGAAGAAACCACCTAAACAAAAAGAAATGGAGGACACTCAGGAGATGGCTGCCACACATACTATATATAGCTGGGGAAAGTGATGTTATTCAGGAGCACCGATTCAAAAATTGAATAGTTATTTATTGTTCCAGAAGTACATTGCTCTTTTATACATATTTCATAAATGATACAGGATTTTACACATTTTCAGCTTTTTTTGTGTGTGTTTTTTGTGTTTTCTTAAAGAAGGACTTTTCTCCATGCTCCCTCCCTCATCCCAAACACACACCATGGATTCAGCTACAGGATTGTGTTCATTTTTTCCCCCTTTAAAACTCATCACACAAACAAGATAACAGATAAAAAATAATCTCACAATGTAATTGAACTGAAAGACAGAGGAAAGGGGGAAGGGAGAAAAAAAACTAGAAACATGCACCCATTCGGTCCAACATGCCATTGAGTGAGAATAGGCAGCAATCCCAGCTGTATTTCCACATCTGCAAGGCACCTGGCATCTGCTTAACATGATTTCTGTTTGTCTGGTTTTTTTGTTGTTGTTGTTTTTAAACACAGTTCTCAAAAAAAAAAAAAAACAACCACAACAGAAGCCTCTTTCCATGACACAGTGAGGAAAAGTAGTGAAATTTCAAAAAAAGCAGCAATCTTTTCTGTGTATAAAGCTTAGTGTCCTTCTCCCACCTTCATCCTGTCTCCACAGTCTTTATCAACAGGAAGCTAAAGAGACTGACAGGCTTTGAATGAAGATGTGTTTCTATCTGCTCAGAAATCAGCCAGCCTTGGCTAGAAGAGAGCTATGGGTTGACTTTCCTTCCTCCATTTCTTTTAGCTAAGAACAAGAGATGTCATTAGCCATCCCTATGAAATCATGACCTGTGGGTGCAAAGGTCATTTAAAGCTACTTAAGTAGGGGAAAGTGCTGGAGAACTGAAGCATTATGTGTCTTGCACTGTAAGAGCCCTGGGCTTTCAAAAAGCCTTTGGGCGAGGAAAATGCTTTGACCATGAGACCTTTCATTCCATTATACAAACAGTCAAATATCAAGTTTAATTATATCACATTCCAAAACTGTTCAGCTAAGCAGGAGTCATGATTCAGAGACAGTTTCATAATCCCCTAAGCCTTCATAATTCCATAGTCCAGGTGGCTATCAGATTTGGTGTAAGAAGAGGGGAATCTCCCTCCCTTAAGACTGAATATAATAACTCTCATGCAATGCTGCCATTTATTTCTAGAAGGAGCTCAAGGGCATTGGGACACAAGTTCATATAGTTATTATGGAATATTCTAAAATACCAATTATCAAATGTCCAAAAGAGAACTTGTTCCTTCTCTCACTTAGCTCACAATCAGTCTGTGCTACAAATAAGCAAAGGAGGAAGTCAGCAGAGCACATGGGGACAGGGCTGGGGAGGGAAAGCTCACGGTTTTCCAGTAGAAAGCAGTCTTGTAGTAACTTTATAAAAGAGACCAGGTCTGATCAGAAGTGTGCGTGTTAATGGCGGTGGAGCGCAAGTTCTGATCACCAGCCATAGCTCCAGGTGGCTTGGATTCTTTGTTCTTTTATTTCCCTTTTATTTTTTGTTAAGAGAGAAAGAGAGAACTGAATCAGGTAAAGGAAACTTTAAAAAGCTAAGCAGGCTGCTGGTGTCTTATCAAGAGGCAGACTCTGCAGAGCTGGAAGAAGACATCCCTACCCCAGCATTACATTCTTTTCACGAACCCCCCCAGTCCTGTATTTGTACACAATTGCCATTCACACAGTTTTAAATATGACTATTTGCCAAGCCCTTTTCAGAACTAACATTCCACAATGCCCCATCTTCAAATTTAAGAGATTTCCCCTTACAGTCCTTTATCTTGATTAAAGGTTTAAAAAAAAAAAAAACCAACCAAAAACCCTCCACCCACACATCACCTCCCAGCTTCCACCTGCAATGCTTTAATTTAAAAGGCAAGAGCTATGAACAAGTTTTTTGCCAGAGTTCAGAGCTTCTTTGCTGATCAGTCCTTTTCATCAATTTGCTGGATGGGCAGGTGAACCTGCAGTGGATCTCGAAGCCTCTTAAGGTCCAATTCTGCCTAAAAGTAAAATAAAAATTATAAAGAGGAGGCTCCCAATACACCTTTCCCCAACCCCAAGCCCCTTTCCAAATTTCTGTATTTCCTCATTTTTCCTGCCTGGAAGGGAAGAAAAAGTCACAGGCTCAGATCTGGGAAAACCATTTCTATCAGTTCAAGACTCTTGCATTGTAATTCTCTGAACTTGCTAACATGCAACCACTTCAGAAGGAATATGGTAGGAAAGAACTGATCCCCTTGAACTTCGATTTTTATTTTAAAAAGAGCTAGATTAATGGGAATGGCCAAGACAATCAGTACTGTATAGCATAAGAAAACCTTCAGTCTTTCACACAGTCCTGCTCTGATCTTTCTCTGCTCTTCACACAGCTCCTTCTCCAAAAAAAGAGGGATAATGCATCTTGCCTTGGATATCCTACATTGTCATTTCCAGAGCCCGAGAATAAACAGTGATACAGAAGAATGACAAAGTGGAGAGAGAAAGTGGTAGCACTTCTTTTCCTGCCTATGCCTTCTTTTAATAGAAAGTCTCTCAAAAATGAGGAGAAATCTCTCTGCTCAACTCTTCTGTTTATCAGATCCCACACTGGGAACAGTCTGCTGCAATTATCTTCCCCTACAAGAAATTTGCCATCATTTCTAACAATGAAGCCTTCTTGAGCAGTATTTTCCAGGTCTGCAACTCAGTGCACTGGATTGCTGTGTGAGGGAGAAACAAGCTGAATGGATGCAAGTTTTCAGCCCTTACTAAATCCATCTGGTATGTAGGAACTGAGAAGAAAGCAACTCTTGAATTAGGCTCCTTTGAGGCATGAAGTGCCTGAAGCAACTCAAGATTTGCTAGCAGCCTCTAAAAAGGCCCTTACAGACAGATACAGGGAACTGTTCCGTGTTGATTTACACTTCTAGCTGTTCTATTCCTGGGCACATCAAAGCTAATTCAGTGATTGCACTCGAGCTGTGACAAGAAAATAGGCTGAGAACCTAAGAACCATTCTAGTTTGAGATGCATCTATTAATAGCAGATGAACTCACAAGCAGTAATTTGCCTTATCTACGGAAAAAACTCTTATTACCTGAGCAATTGCATCCTTGAGTTGATTGTATTTCTCTAGATCAAATCGTGACTTTTTGGCTCCTTTATGGAAAAATAGCAAGTACTGTCTGTCTCTTGCATCTGGATAAACATACTCCTAAAAAAAAAAAAGTAGGAATAAAGCATCACAACACGGGATACTATTAGTACAGTACATATCAGACGTGTTTTGGAAGTTGCTTCTGATAGTGAAGGCACAAAACCAGACTGCACTGACTAAGCTCTCTGCCAGTGAGGTGGGGTGACCCTAGCTGGTAGCTAAGCTCCCACCCAGTCACTTGTCCACCTCTCTTCAGCAGAATCACCAAAAGAATCAGAAGGGCAAAAGGCAAGAACAGGAGTCCAATACCACAGCTTTTCTAGGGATACTCTACTGCAGGACGTCACAACTTTCTGAAGCACAGATAACCCTAAGCAGCAGAGCTGTTAACACCAAATCCCACGGAGCCTCAACACAGGTCTGCCTGCTGAAATTAACTTTCCCTTGCACTGGCATATCACACAGCTTCCATCTGGGATGCATGCAATGATCAGGCTGTCAGGTAGAAAAAAGCTGTTTTTAGATTTCTGAAACAATGAGATTTCAAGTCTGGCAAAAAAGGTACTAGCTGATACAGATGATGATGTTTGCTGCCATCTCTGAACTCAGCATGTTAAGTTACAACAGTTCTTGACAAAAGATATTGTGACAAGGGTGAATATGTTCAGCCCCTCAAGTGACATGGTTAGCACAGCCCTGGGACACTGTACTGGAATACTGGAATACACACACTATCTATTCTAGTGATCTTGCAATAGCAGAGACTGAGCCCTTACCCCTTCATTCCTTAAGTGTGATTATTTAATTTCAATGGCAATGGTGAGACAAACCACATAATAGAAATCTCCACAGATAGTCTGTCACAACTGCAAGAACCCAGAGAAGCATAGATCTGCTCTGTGCAAAAAGCTTTGCAATATTGGAGCAGGTCTAGTTTTTGAAGAGACAGAGCCTGCTAGTCAAGTGAATCTGGAACTGCACCAGGAAGCAAGCATTCAAATGTGTCTGATTCATTTGGTTAGGAGGCCAGATCTATGAGACATCTGAACAAAAGGCATTTCTAAAATGATTTTTGAGCCCTTCTTGTCTCTTCAGGAAAAGTCAACAGCTCATGTTGGAGATGCGTTCTTCCCTGAAATTCAGAAGGTATCTCAGATTATTTGGGCTGGTAAGCCACAACACTTGCAGGCCCTGGTGCAAGTCAGTGCACATGCATGCAGAAACTGCTGTCTGTCAGTGAATGAACCTGTATAGCTGAAGCAGCCAGAGGATGCACATGAATGCTTATGGTTAGACAACCAGGAAATGAGTGAGGATCAGCACCAGAAAACCCCACATCATAAGCTCCAACAGGGTTAGGAAGAGGCAAAGTAACTTCTAGAGGGCATGATTTTGCTATTTTCCTGGGGAGTAGAGCTCAAGTAAAGTCTTCTATTGAAGCATCGATGTCAGCACATCAAGTCCTACCTGGCGAGTCATTACGAAATAAGCATACATTGCCATGGCACTACCATAGGTGATGAAATAGGTGACTGGTTCCATAATGTCCCAAGAGTACTCCCACCACGTGAGGCGGGCCAGAATCCCAAACTGAGTGGCCATGTAGGCCAGACCTCCCCACAACACCAAGGTTGTCCTCTTCTCTGCTTTCCTGCTGAGCTCCAGCCTTACCTGCAGAAAACAGAAGCACATCCCTTGTATTCTCAAAAGGAGATTTGATATCATTAAGAGATAACGTAAAAATAATACATCTGTATTAAATGCAACATTGTGACATAAGTGAGTCTAGGTTACATAGACAACTTTATACTTCTTTTGTATCAGTATCTCGCAATCATCCTTATTTTACGCTGAGTATATTTTGGACATTTTGCAAAGTTTTTTCTATCTCTGTGCTCAGAAATGTTCCGTTGAACGAGAGCCCCAGTCTGCAGTAACAAGTTCATTTCTTACTATAGGGGAAGGAAACTATTTCTGCAGACATCAGAAACAGATGTGGTTTGGTGCACAAAGTGGCAAATTTACCTTCAGTGATTTTGTGACTATCTGAAGCATGTTAGGGCTTAATAAAAACATAGAAATAAATTAAGCATGCACTTGGAGGATAAGTAAAACACAGTAAGAAGCTTCTCACTTTTTCTAGTGGTGCTAGCTGCTCCTTCAATTCCTCTAGTCTCCCTATCAGCTCCTTCTCTTTGTTCAGCTGGTGTTCCTCGATGCACAAGGCAGTGTACAACTGCTGAACCAATGTCTTGACATCATTCAGCGTGGTTGCGTTCTCATGGCTTAAGAGCTCTAGGAAAGAAAAAGACTGCTTTGTGTGCATTTATCCACAGGACTCCTTACACGCTCTTCAGAAACTGCTATTATTCTGCAGAGGAAGCATTTGAAACAACCTTTTCAACACAAAAGCTTTTGGAAGAGCTCCAGCACACTGAGACAATGCAACATCTTCAAAAGTAAAATAGGCTTTATTATTGGATATTCCTGAAGTTGGAGAAGAACACAAAGAAGTTGTATGCTAGTAGTTTGCCAGAGATCAACAGCTGCTTTAGATCCATAGCTGTATGCAAGACTCAAAGACAAATGAACCACTAGCACAATCCCCTGCACCAGCTGTCAAGAAACAGTCAGAATTCAGGCTGCAGATCATCAACTGTACTCACAGACAGTGGCAGCCATTGATCTTAGGTTAGCAGAACGTGCAGTCTTATAATTACTTCAAGTACCGATGCCTGGAATTGTTTACCAACACACAATGGACAAACTCACTGTTGAGCTGCCGAAGGGTAACGAAAGCCTCTCTCACTACATTTAAGACAGCAACATGGCTGCTAACTGGAACAGTCTGTAATCCTGTACTTCAATACAGAAAGGATTCCTAAAGGAAATCAGCTTACAAAGAAGTTGTGACTAGTGGTACTGAATTATGTACTCCATATGGAAAAAAACTAAGTTTGAAGCAAAAAGTCTCAACATTAGTCAATTAAAATCAAAATATTAAAAAATGGTAGCATCCCTTGTCTTGAACCTTAGGTTGTCTTGAGTACCATTTTATCAACACAAAAAACAACTAACAGAAAATCTGCAGCAACTCACATTCTGGGAAGGGTAGACTTGGGCTGTAGCTGAACAACAAATAGAAGAGTTTTGACTCCTAACAGCTTGAGCTGTTAGCATACCCAGAAAAAGAAATGACTTAGCTGTGTGTGCCAAGGCAAAAGGTAGGCAAACAACACCAATTGCCATCTAAGCATCTTCAATACCACTGTGAAGAAAAAGAATCTTTGTGACCTTATGAAATCATCATTGAGATGTCCTTAGTATTTCAAGGTACTCTGTCCTGGCATTTACATTTCAATACACAATTTCAATTCTGTTAAAATGGAAAAGCAATATTTAAGAAGTTGAACAGAAGTAATCTCAGAGGCTATTTACAGGCACAATCATTCTAATACAAGCTAACTATAGAAATCTCCTAGGCAAATGAATCAGAGGCAGCAATTTGACGTAACCTAGGTGATCCCTGAGCTCACCTGGCAGCACACTGTGGATATACCATAAAAACGAGTTAACCAAGATGATATCAGCCCCTTAACACAGACTTGGCTTTCTCCAGCAGTAGCCGAGTGGGATGTATGACTTGGCCTGCCCTGGGGCAACAGTTTCTTCAGTGTGGAAACGGACACACTGTTTGCATTCTCATTTAATTGTACTGAAACTTACGGACCAGACAGCTAGGCAAACAGCTGGAAAAGACGTCTTGTTCAAATCCTCACTCCACTTCTCCGGCTTATAAAGTCTTAAGGGTGCAAAAACACTACATCCAGGATACAGTGCACAGGGGGTGAGAGAGAGCAATAGTCTTTGTGTGGTTCCACAAGTGAGTTTAATACCCAAATCATCGTGAAAAGTTCTCTTACAGTGGTTTTAAGGAGACTGGAGAGAAACCATCTCTAGCAGATGTCAGCCTAACACACACATAGGAGAGAGCTGGCACCGCATCCAATACTGCACTACCAAAATTGGTTTTCCTGCACGCTAAGCACACAGATCCCTGAATCATCAGAAAAAAAATTAAAAATTTCTGGCAGTATTTCTATATTGTGAACTATAACACGCTACAATTGATTTTTCATTTCCAACATTCAAAGTACCAGTCTTCACTGTCAAACAAGAGAATGATTCTCCTAAATCAGCTAACATAAGTTTCAGGCTAATTCTCATTTGGTATTCAACTACCTCATAGTAAGTTAAAACTATTAGATTATTTTTCCCTTCATTTCTTCATTTATTCCTCTTATGGGGAATAATGCCCTTGAACAGAATGAACATTTGCTTTTCATCATTACTTTATGACTACTCGCATACAGCTAAATTAGAGTGCAAGGGTAGGATTACACACTACAAGGTTTCCTTGAAAAATACTTCACGTTCTCAAACATGCATATTAAACTGTTTTTACTAGCCACTGACTACTGAAATGATTTTATGAAGTTTATAAGAACCAGGCTGGTTTACCTCTCTTTGGTGGTCTAACATGATATGTGATGTCGTTGATGATCAGTTTGAAGTCATCCAGTAGAAGTAAATCTATGCCCGTGGAGGAAGCAACACGAGTGCCATCTGTAAGGCAAACAGGCAACTCATCAATACAGGGACCTAAACAAGTTGGAACAGTATCCCATATCTGACTGTTGGACTTAAACATTTTCCTGCAGACAACACTCTTTGTCGAGCCAGGCAAAGAGAACTCATAAGACATCCTAATGATGTCCCAGAGATTTGATGGCTAACAGATGCATAGTAATTGAGCAAAACACTGAAATAAGCAACTAAGTGAAATACAACAGCATTCACAGCTAAATAGGAACTCCTTACCTTATACCACCATTCACACCTGTTTCTGTACAAATTGCTTAGCAACTCTATACAGGCAACCTGCACCTTCAGACTAAATACTTGGAAACTCACCTGAAATATGAACATCAGTCCTAATAGAGGTAAAATGGGACCTTGGCCAAATTAAGGCTTTCAGACAAAACCACCTAGAGCAGCTGCTTACATGCTGTAAGGAGCTTGAACACAGGCTTATACTTTTCTCACTTCTCTGGAACGTAATGTGCATTCCAAATATAAACTTCATGTTATCAATTGCCCCAGGCAGAAATCCCCCCCGTACACTGGTTTAAATTTGCAGTGCTCCAGCACAGGCTACCACTACATACACTGTGTTCACACGACATTCAAACTGCAAATAGAGATGCAACAAAGACAACGTCTTTACTGTGAGAGAATCTTTAAGCCTTAATGTCCTTACTAAGAACATTTTCCTCCTCTTTCACGCTACAATTAGATTTCGTCCACAGACCTGACACCAGAGTCAGTTAGTGGAATATTCCTACTCCAGAACTGATGTTTCCACTTTCTTGGGAATGTCTGAGAATCCACACCATATCGAGCTTTTACTTATGAAGGGAAAGGCTGGATAAAAATATCTGACAAGTAAATCAATTAGTTAGTAAACAAGAGTACCTGCTGAGTAGATCGCAACCCGATCAATTCCTCGGTCCTCTGCTTGCAGCTGCTGTAAGAACACACCAACGGAGTCTGAGATAGGTTTGAGGGTGAACTGGCAACGTTCACGCCGGGATGGAAGATTCACAGAAATCACAGGTAAGCCATTTTGGTAAACCACCGTCACTTCTACAAAAAAGAAGATGAAAATAAAGGTTCCCTTCAAAATGAGCAGATCTCATAGTAGTTCCGTATTTGTCCCATGGAGACAAGGAAGATACCATTATGAGCTGAACAGAAAACAAAGTAAATTTTCAGTTCTCTATCTACCAATGTCCTTTGAAAGCAAAAAAAAAACCCTAAGTGACGTTAGAGTTTTTCACTCCATTTTACTTGGCAGTATCTGTTATGCTCCCAGAGCTTTGTAGAAAAGTAAAAGAAGGTATTTAGTCTAAGCACAGTCACCTTCAAACTAAAGGCAGCACAGCACGTATTGGTTAGATTTTGAGAACCAAAGCATCTCAGACTGTGTAAGACCAATCCATGCACCATTTAGTGGGATTTGTGGCCCAAGAGACAAAGGCAGGTGGTATACATTAGGAAATACCAAGGAAGGCTTACTTCAAATCTTTTTACTGTTATGTTCCAGTTTCCTGCTCTTTGTCCTGAAGCAACAAATATTTAAGAGAGCCGTCAGAAGAATGAGGTTGTAGGAACAGCACTATGAGTTTCAGTTTCAAGGTCACTTCATTTAAAATTCATGGGATCGATACACTTAGTACTTCAGAAGACCGACATTACTTCTTCAGTGCAGATAAAACAATCTTTTCCATTTCCTTAGTGTTGTCAGGAGCTTTTTCAATAGCGCTCTCAAGGATTTCACTGCACCTTCCTATAATTTATTGTGGTGATCTGTACCAACTGTAAGCTAGTTATTAGCTTACTGCCAGAAAGAACCCACTGCAGGCATATCCATGTGTTGAAAAGCTAGAAGTTCACATTCCCTAAGCCCTCTACTGAGTCACGAACAGTCAAAGATCTCCTCAAATGTAGCAATTGTTAAAAGTTAAAAAAAGTTATAGCAAGCACACCTACAAACAATTCACTTGGAATTGTTGCATACTTTTTCCTACGTAAAAATATACTGTCATTTTTTTGTTGCAGACTGTGTCCCAGGGATTGTGCAGTCACACCCACCCACGCTACACCTGGTATTTCCACCTGTTGTAGTTTTGGCCAGCAGCACAAACCACACCATCTATAAGGGCTGCTCCAAAACTAATGCCTCCTATTTTATTCTGTTGGCCCGTGACATCAGACAGACAGCGGTGGTACGGCAGTAGAGGCTGAACCTTCCCACCAGTATCCCATTACATTTTGTTGCTGTGCGACAGATGACAGCACAGGGGCAGTCTGACCAAATGGAGTCCATCATGGAAAGGCGTATGAAGCCAAGGCGTGGAACTGAATTCCATGCAGAATTAATGGTACCCACTGACATGCATTTATGTTTGTTGTACACTTATGGAGACCAAACAGCAGATATGAGCACAGTGAGGCGGTGGGTGCTGTGTTTCAGCAGAGGCAACTGTGGGTCACTTCCACTGATGTAGACTGTTACGAGTGCAGCATGCAAGCTTTTGTTCATCACTGGCAAAAATGCACAGGTGATGGCAGTGACTATGTTGAAAAAGTGTTTTGTAGCTGAGAATTTGCTGCATCAAAGCACTGTCTTACTCTTTGTATCTGTTGCAGTTTCCATGGAAATAAATGAGGCATTACTTTCAGAGTACCCCATATACCTTAACTCACCTAATTTCTGTACTGATATTCCAAGTCCAGTCAAGCAACTAACACCAAAACCAGCTGGCCAAAAAATTCAGTGGAAGTAGAAGTATGAAATTTTAACCAACAAAGGAAGTGATTCTCAGCATTCTTCTATTTAGAAAGCTCTGCAACAAGAGCCTTTATATCTCCTCTTGGAGTTACCTGCTGTCAGATGATCAACTCATCTATAACAACATCATTTGCGTATTGGGACACATCTTGGGGGCAACATGTTTTTTTCTGAAAAAGGAGACTCCTGGATGTTGAAAAAAGCCACACGGTGTATCACACTGTATTACACCATAAGAAGAGTTCACTCAGGCTTTGAGCTTACCATCACGCGCCTTCACAATTTGAATGAAACACACAAAGGCTTTCTCCCCTCCTTCACGAGATTGCTATCTACTGCTGATAGAGACGTCCTCACGCTACCATCAAGACTAGGTAGAAGTGACCAGATATGGATATCTAAAATGACTAAAGCATCTCAGGAAGTGTCACTGCTTGGAAAGGGATAAACACTTATTCACAAGACTCAGGCATCTGACAGGATTTCAGTAGCATTAGTGTTTCGATTCTTAAAATTCAGTCAGGTATTTACTGAAAAAATAAAGCACTGCCAGTTTATTTGGACAGTTAGACAGAATTTCAAGCTCTGTATCAACAGCTGTTGTGACACCAGCCATCAGATTTTGCTGTCTTTGACTCAAGTATTTGAGAAAGTGGATGGTAAGAAAAAAATTAGCATCAACTTACCCTTGTGATTTCTCTACATAAGGTAGGATCAACACATTAGGAAGCTTAGAACAGCTACTTAGGTATTGAATTCATTGATTGTGAGCAGCACGTACAATATTAACTTACGTACTGCTTATATAACTACTTGAGCGCTGCAGAGAACTCAATTGACACAAGAAACACTTTAAAATGCTACCTTGATCATACAGGCAGTGAGCAAGTTGACTGTAGAACAGGAGAGAAGAGCATTCGCACCAACTCTTTTCTGTCCATCCTGTTGGCACAAGCCAACAGCCCAGCTCTGTGAGTGCCAGTTGTGAAGAAAGCACACACAGCCCATCTGGTCACATTTTAACTCTGCACAACCCAGGTGGAGACCATGGTGACAGATGCAATAGGTCAGACTGTACCAACAGTTACCATCAGCAGCAGCAGCATGCACAAAATCTCTTAGCTTCAACAGCTTAAGGGAAGCATTAGAGTCCAAATTGTTTCCTTCTGAGGACAGGCTCAGTAAGCCCAGAATTACAGCTGTCTTATGTTTTCTTTACAAGAAGCTTGTAGAAGCCTTTCTCCAACTTAATTCACTGGAAGTAAAGTCTAGAATTGCAGTTTGATTCTCTCATCTCCCACACAAGATCAGTTTTTACTACACTGGAGAGGGAAGAGCTCAGAAGGAAGTTAAAAAAACAGTAAATCGAACACCTGAAGGACTTGTCAATAACACAAACCTAACAAGGAACAATAGAGCTCCATTAAAAGCTGTTAACTGCAATATGGCTGTCTGCTTTGCTTCCTTCTGCTCTGACAGTGCTATGAATGGTCTGCAAGAGGAAAACTACGATGAAGTGGACAAAACTTTTTATACAATCCATGTATTTAATATAATATATCCATCACATTTATAGAATTATATTTAGTGAGGTGTCAAAATGATTCATTCACTTACTTCTAGTTTAGAGGTAATACTTGGGCTAATCATTACTTATCAAGTTTCAGGCCACTATTTAAATGCATGTACAAGTAATTGTATACAAGCACTTAAGTTTGCAGACAACCTACAACCTGTCCAGAAACATTGCTAAATAAGACCAAGGAGGATTTTAAAAGCTTTACACGCTGTAATAAACATGAGCTTGCTTTGAGGTATGAATTCCATACTGCACCACAGTTTTGAACTATGTGTGCTCCACCAACAGGGTTCTTGAACACTTCATAAAGCAAGCTACAGGGAAGAAAAAGGTATGGACAAAAGAGAAATCCGTATTGAACAGATAGTGCTGGTAAATACAAAGTTATTGGAAAAAGTAACAAGGAAGATATTCAAGCATAATATAACAAGAGATTCATCAAACCGGACAAGTAGCTATACACAGGTTATTCTCTCAACCTTGTATTTGTCCTCTACTCTTCTACCTGTTTAAGCCTACCAGTTCAATTATTAGGAGTTCTCCACAGCAGTCCTGTTCCCTTTGTTTTTGCACACAGTCACTATCCCAGCAGGGGAAGCAATTGCAGACGAGCCCTTTACTTTGTTAGCTTTCAGACTTTACTAACAAGCCTTAACAGTAAGAGGATCCTCTAACTGCTTGTGTCAGTCAGCATAAGCACTCCAGTCTCTGTTCCCAGCACGCAAATGTTAAGCAGGCAGCCATCTCAAAGCTGTTTGTTTCCTCTTTGCATTTTGCATACTGAGATTTTTTAAAGTTCCACCTACCTCAGCAGCACATTCCTTTGCTTTATGTTATGACAGCCTTATCAGAAAAAGCTTAATGCTTGAGCTGTCCCAGAATTTAAATAAAGGAACAAAACTGCCATGGCTTCACAACTTACCGCAGCAGGCAGAGGGCTTTCAACCACCCAAGTGCCCGGGATGAACTGTACTTTCATTACACACAAGTTAACAAGGCACACGGTAACCTGAAACATATCGCACGGACCTCAAGGCCACACATCAGGAAGATGCCTGACAAGTTTGGGACAATTAAACGCAACATAACATCCTTCACTGTAAACCTGTCCAGTTCTATAAGGGCAGTTATTGGAGAAGTCGGCCGTTTCCTTGATTCTTCTTGACTGACTTTGTTCTGTCACTTTCTCAGTTCAGAATGGGATTACCTCCTAGTCAGCAAAGACTCAACTAGAAAGGGGGTCAGCAACGTGATTACAGCCAAAAGCGAGCCCAGAGTTTTTCTGCGTCACTCACCATCAGAGGGCACTACCGTACTGCAATAGACCACTCTCACACTCTGCCAAGGAGAAAGCCTCTGATGCACCTAGAAAACACAAGCACAGCAAAAGGACAAATGTTGAGTCGCACTGCCTGGCAGAATCACAGCCCACAGCCGCCTCCTGCCCCCCCCTCCTCCCACCCTAATGCCTGCGCTAGGCATTTCCTCCTGGCCACCGCCAGCCCGGAGCACCTGCGGGAACAGCCCCAGCTCTGCCATCTGCCACCCAGCACGGCTCTCCCCTCGGCCAAGCTCACCTCTACGTGCTTCACACTCAGTGCTCTGAGTGTGAAGTGGTGAAGGATTAGGGAGTTCTTGATTAGGAGATTCATCCTCTTTGGTTGTTTTCTCTGCTGAACTACGTATTTTCCCTCCTCCTTACAGAGGGGGAAACCTAACTAAGATACAAGTAGTAAACACACCCGGGCATAGAACGGATTGTCTGAGGCAGAAACAAAAGCCCTGATACTGAGCTATAAAAGGAGCAAGTCTAATGAAAGAAGCAAGTGCATGAATGGCTCTTATGTTCTTCAGCCTTGGTAAGGGACTAATTTGTTCATAAAAACAGGCAATCAGGCCGATTTAAAGACTATTTAAGATCTGTCTCCTAAGATGTTATTTTGGATTGGTTACACACGAACCACCACATCCACCCAGTAAAATTACAATTCTGGCAAGCAGGAGCTGCACTGTAGAACAGAACAGAGCTCAACAGCAGCTCTCATCTGTCCACAGTGGCATACAGTCAATGATCACCAAAATTCAGCTGCCAAGTCTGCATTTCTGTGAAGGCAGCCCACCGTTATGGCTTGTTTCAAGCAAATTTGTGATGGAAGCCTGCAAACAAAAGCCATGCTGTTGATTATTTGTGAAGCTACTTTCAACAACCTATCTCAACCATCTTTACTACTACGCTTTTCTTCTGAAGCTTGCTCCACAAATCCAGGACAGCCTCACAGCTACATCAGTCTTACAGTCAAGGCCTGTGCCCAGGAAGTCAATGCATTGACAGCTCTGGAAACTTGCTTTATTTCGTGCTGTATTTACGCTCCATTCAGTCTCGACAATGAAAATCACTGAAGTCATCTTCAATTTTGCTTGTTGCTGCAACTGCATTTTAGCTTTCCACAATCGAGTTAAGTAGTTAACAGCAAAGGAGAGCTCAGCTTTAAACAGCCGCAACTGCACACAAGTGGGAAACTGCACATTTTGGAAGATGACACCTTTGGACAAGGTAACATAATAAATCACCTGTACATTGGGAACCAAAGAGTAAATTTGCCTTCTGGCATTTGAAAAATAAGTCTTCTGAACTGATTACCACTCCTATGCAGCTACTAAGCAACCAGGAATCTACCCAGTGTGAAAAATGATGTTTTAAATAAGAAAAACAAACTAACCACACGTGCAGCCATGCATTTCAGACAAATCAAGGTACTGCTTTGGCATCACTGTTACACTGTGAAGCCGCTTTTGAGCTTGAACTCAGAATCAAGTGGTACCTGAGAAGGGGAAACATCCGTAAATTCAAACAAAAAGCCCCACAGCCAACAGACCTTTTCCTATTTGAATCCAGCAACTTCAACTGTTACTCCTTTACCAAAAAAATCACACCAGATACGACAGTAAGTGGGACATGGAACAGTCTGTGAAAGCACTTTCCCAAAGGCCTGTTTACATATTTATTTCACCCAATCGTGTGGCAGAGCTGCTTCTCACTGCTTTCCTTTTCCCTTTTGCATAGCAGCGACCATTACTTCTGAAATACTGCTCACCAGGAGCCTGTCTTCCTACCACATTTGCACAGCAGCCCATACGTTTTACCAGCTGCTCTCAGAAACTCCTCAAACACACCAAATCCAGTTTTATCTCACCACAAAATAGCTATATAACTGAAAGATATTATAAGCTAGCATCTGCAATGAATTTACCTTAAGGCCATGAGCATTTGACAGGCATAAGCTCCAGTCTCCCTACCTTCAGACAACACAGACAAGAACAGGAAAAGGCAAAATGGGTTGAGAAACAGGGCATGTCAGATGACTAATGAAAAGGCTGAGGCATCCCCGGGCTTAATGTCTTGGACCATTTCTTTTGCCAACCACACAGCAGTAACCAGCACTACGTTTTAGACAAGGAGACGCTGGTTAAACTACTTCTGTCTGTCACTGCTGCGGATCTGAACTGTGCTTTATGATACTGCTGTCAGAAATCTCCCATCCAGGGAAACAGTCTCTACTGGTTAGAGCCAAAAAGAGAAACAAATGAACACAAACTCAGCAGAGACCCAAACATCATCTTCTGCCATCCCAGATTTGGGCGTGCTTAAGGAATAAGCAATCATTTTTATTCTTGAAGGGCAGCTACTGCTTTCAAATGGAGTTGGACAAAAATACCAGAATCTTTTATCCTATGTCTGCAATTCAATAGCAATTGTGACGGAAGGCTGACGTTTTGGATCAAAGTAAGCATAGGGTGGTGGAGAGGAACTTGTTTCAAGCTTGGCTGACCTGATCTCACCATCTGCAGACCATCAACAGCTCACTGCTTCAATGTGTGGAATAACCACACTGAGGTTCCAGCTGAGACTTCCAAAGCAAGTGATACTGTGGGTCTGAAAAGCACCCAATACTGAAATGAGGAGCTCTAAGTACCCTCATGATACTGTGCGCCTGAACACAACGCAAGCAAGAATTTACTACTCGCATCCATTCAATTCTTCCTCTCCTGTCTCACTGTTGGTAGGAGGCTCAAGGTTATATGGCAGCTTCACTCCCAGAATGATCAAAAGAGCAAGAGTTGAAAACAAGAACCACCAAAAAAAAACCCACCAATATCCAGAGTAACACTTCCTCTCCTGCCTTGTCAGGGCCTACATCAGACAATCTGAAGGTAAAACACCAGCATCTCTAGAGGTCTGACTAGTTAGTTCAAACCTACACCAGCAACAAAGTTAATCAAAGCGGAAAGTGGAAAAATCAGCCTTTTAGGGGTCAGCAAGTACGCTCCAGCAGGGAAAGAGGGAGCAATCTGGCAGAGCTCACCTTCTGCATGTTGTGCAATTACCAAACGAAAGGATGGAGCACTAAGTCTCCAAAGGCTGACTGCAGTCAGAGAAGAGTTATAAAAAATAATAATAATAATAATAAAGCAAAATATTAAAAGGTGAATCTGTCTAAAATATAAGTAAAACATGCTGCTAATTCATTACCTGGAGTGCCATTAACCATCGTGTGCAGAGCTTCTGTGAAATAGAGCCTTGTCTGTACAACAAATTGACACGCTGTGAAATTAAGAAGGTACATTTACAAGCACCAGCGGCATTACCCACCAACAAGGGGCCTCCTTCTGCAGAAGCTGCCTCAAGTCACAGGTAAAGCAGCTCACCTTCCCAGCTGCTATTTCTCTCTCTTCCCACTGTCACAGCATCAAAAAAAGAACAATTTTGCCGGCTCAGTAAACTTCCCAGCCTGCATTTCAGCAACAAAAATTGCTGCAAGCTTCCCTGGGCTATCACACTTGCCCCATCCAACCACTCCAGAAGAGCCGAAGGGCTCCCTTTCTTGATCCTTTCCTTCTATGTTCAGCCTGTGACATTCCGATACCTCTCAAACAGTGCTTCCATTCTAAGTCCTCATGTCCTGCCCTCACACTCCCCCCTTACACCAGTGTGCATTACTAAAGCAGAGTAGACAGAGTGAAAATGGTGTTCTGAGCAGAAATCTAAGGTGTAGATTACCAAAGGACTCACAGAGCTGCTCCTCGCACTTCTCTTTTACTCTCATTCCTCTCTTTCTCAGCATTCTTGTCCTTTTCTCAGTTCCACAGGGGTACCAACATCCTCACTGAGGGGCTCAGCTTCACCTTGGGGAGGAATTACAGGAACCCTCCAGAAACTCCCCAGATGTTCTAGAACTGGCTGAGGGCAGCCTTGCTGAACTGCAGCTATTGAAGCAAGTTCCGCAAGTGGAGTCCTTCATGTACAAACTACTGCAAGGCTCTAAGCACAGACAAGGCCACTTCAGGTCTCTATACCAAAGCTGGCACTGGAATTGTAGCTCAGACTCAAAATGTGGGGAGAAGTGGGACCATTAGGATGAGACAACCCCTCTCCAGCAGTCCCCACCCCAGGCCAGCGAGCAGCCAGGCCCACAGCACGATGCCATGCTGCTGCCTCAGCCAGCACCCAGCACAGCCCTGCTCCTCTGCATGCCTCTCCTCGGTACCCTCCTGGACTCCTCAGGGCCTTCTGAAGAGATAGAAATGGGTCAGTCTGGCATCAGAGAGCTTTTCCCGCCTTCTTTTCCACCTCCACTCTTCCCACACATCTGGGCTCCACAGTGCACTTCCAGGACTTCTCTCAGATTTAGAAATGGCAATTTACAATTTTACTTGTTCAACAAATAAGAGTAACCTTGTATGGAAGGCTTCCTCCAACTTACTGCTGCTACAGTCTCTGGGTACGTCCGCACAGGAAATATTACATGAAACATTTCCTCTAAGGAACACAGTGTGCTTCTGTTTGGGACTGCGGCGTACCATAAAGTACACGCTGGCACCCTGGTACAGCCCTTACTGCTGCAGGAGAAGTGCTCAGCCTACAGATTTTTGATGCCCTGCAGCAAAAACGCCAACCATTTCAGCGCAGATTGGAATGTGGCAGGGAAAGAAAGATCTCACCGCCATTTTCACCATGCAGCTCATCTCCCAGGAGCTGACCAAGTCCCACTGGCTTGAACTCATTTCTTTACCTTCACCAAGCACGTCCTTGCTCATATTCCACTCGCAAAGTCAGAATTTGCCTCAGAAAGAACACTTTGCACCCACTGCCTCCACAGGGCAATGCTTCTGTGGATGAAGGTCAAGCAAATGAGAACCAGCCCGAATAACATCACTGTTTTCTGTTTTTATTTTTAAAGTAGGCCGAGGAGATGGACAGAGAGGAGGCAATGCCAGTGAGAAGTGGGAAGTGTTAATCTTGGCATTTTGAAGCACTTGGTACGACCTACACATGAGCAAATGGTCCTCGGTTAACCACTCTGCTCACTACTCCTGCCTGAATTTTCTCTTCTCCCGGGGTTAGGACAGAGCTGCATCACATCTGCTAGCAAAGGAACACAAACAGGAGGTGAGCTATAAATACTCCCTCCTCATCCTGCTTCCTCTGCCTATCTGCCTCCAAAGGCACAGGTATTCCACAGCGTCTAGGAAGAGGTAGGAGAGAGGAGATTTAAAGAGGATGAAGCAGCTCCTCCCTGTTCTTCACTGCCCCTCTCTGATAGCATTACTGCTGCCGTGGAGATGCTGCAACAATGAGTTTTGTAATGGGAACATCACTGCTAGCAGTAACTCTGATAGAGCCTCTTGAGGGCAGGAGCAGGAAGGTGAGGTGAGGCAAGGTAAAGTTTAATGGACACGTTAATCACTTTGGTCAAGCAGCCCCTGTAGCTTTTAATCAGGTGCTTTCCTGATGCTTCCACTGTCCCACTCCCTCCCTCCTCTCCCCAGCCCCCTTCCCCAAAACAACAACAAAAATCCTCAGGATAATTTTATTGCAACCGCCAACAGCTTGCAGAGTGTTACACTATTCCTACTCGACCTGAGACGGATAACCACAGTGCTCCAGCCCACCATGCTCCTTCCTTCTCAGCCTCCCACAAACATTTCTACCTCGAGCAGTTAGAAATTGGGGCTCGAACATTTCCCAGACACAGTTTGTGGTGCCAGCTCACAGTTTCACTATTAAAATATTTTTGCTCTGCTGGAGAAGATTGGTTTGAACTCTATTTCCTCAGTACAGCACTCATGGTTACTAGGGGAAAAAAACAACAACAACAAAAAGAAACAAACTGAGAATTTAATTCTGTTTTTCAGGCTTTCAGAATGCAAGGGAAAGCTAACAAAACACCATTCCATATTTAAAGCTTGCGTCCCCTTTGCAACCTGAACACAAAGGCAAGGCAAAGTGGAATTTTTCTCAGTTCATTACTCAAGTATTGTTCTGTTAACTCTTCCCAAACTAAAGGGACTTCCAAAGTCAGTTTAAGAAACAGTTTATCAATTTGGTTAGCTTTCATTCCACTCATTTCAGTTTCCTTCTGTTCTGCTGCACGACTGCCTTCTTCAGCCACTGACATCTGAGGACCGTATAAGCAGACAGATGGGATCAGATTGATTTCTGCACAGCAGTTCACTGCTGTTTCTGTTTGTTTTGTCTCTAGCTCTTACCTAACCACATGTGACAACTCCCTGCATATAAAGCCAGCTTGCAGATAAGCTCCTTCGCCTCTTCTCCCACCTTGCTGTCATTCTGCATAAGGGCAGGATGAGCTTCCTGGTGAGGAAACACCTACCGGCATACCTCAACGTTTACAGGATCGGGAGTAAAACAATAAGCTGAGCTATGAAGTGGAATTTCTACAGCTGCAAGGGAATTCCCTCTGTCTCAGTGCGCACTTGGGAGGAGCCAACTCATACTGGTTTCCCAGGGAAATCTACTCAGGGATGAGGAAACCCTGCTTTCAGCTGGTAAAAAGAAACAGCAGGCTCCTGCAGACTTCCAGGCCAGCAGCGGCATTGGTACAGCTTCAGAGGAAGCAACACTCTGAAACAGAGGTACAGCGTTCTGCAGGCCTCAGCAGTCCTTTGCATCACAGCGCTGGAGGAGTCTCACAGCACTCATTCCCTGCTCATTTTCCTGCAGGAAAGAAAGAACTCTGCTAACCTTATATGGCTTCAGTTCAGAAAGCAAACCAGCAGAGGAGAAACGCAAGTAGCCGTGGCTGAGGAGTGCCTCAGGCAGCGTGAGGCAGCTCCTTTGCACCCACCGAGTCACATCGGGTCAGCCCAAGCTTGAAAGACAAACCTTACCCCTCCCAAAAGAGCTCAGACACCCAGTTGGCTTTAGGACTGGATCTCTCATGAGGCACTTAGCTAACAGGAGCCAAAACTTATCTGGCACATCTGGGGAATATATTTCAGATATTCTCACATTCAGAGGTGTAGGTCCTAAGACAAAACCCATGGCTTAAGTAAATGGTTACAAATACCTGACGCCAATTAGTATTGGCCAAGTTTATTCTGTGAAACATACCCAAAGCTTAGGGCACCCCACTTTAAATGCTTCTTTGCTTCCTACATTCAATTCACATTACTTCCAGGTACTACCAGGTGCCATTAGTAAAAATCAGTCCTTTTGCTAGTCCTACACTTATCACAAGGCCCTGGAAAAATCTTCTACTTGATTAAGAGTGGATGCTTGACATCTTTCCACCAGACACCATACCTGCCTAGAAAAGGCAGCGAAGCACATGTTCAGCAAGTGAAAAATCAGTGCTCTGCAGGAGCATGTTTTTGGTGTCTGGATCAAGGGCAGTAAGAGCACACACTCCTTTTGAATCTGACATGAAACAGTATGTTAGATTCAGCTCTGGAGGCTTCCCAGTCAGAATTCTAGAAGTTCATCTCACCTGTCCCCTCAGCAAGAGGAAGAGAAATAAAAGTGGGGTTCACGCCTTCTGTACCACACGAGGAACAGCCATAGAGAACCCTATCTATCTCATTTTAGGTATGGCTTCAGGAAGGCTCGTTAGCCCCATTTCTATAGCTTTCTCAACAGTGACGAGCCTGACCAGTGAGTACAGAGAGAAGCTGCTTCAGACCTGCTCCTCTGGAGAAGGTGAGCTTTCAACAGCTGTGAGGCCGTTCCCCAAAACCATCTACTCCTGACCTGGGCAGAGAATGGGCCTGAGGGACTCCAGTGCCTGCACCAACCACTTCACCATCAGCCGTTTCCAGGAAGGTAAGGAGTAAACTTGGTGATCAAAAGGATATAATTGATTTTTGAGGAAATGAATTATTTTAACAGCATCTCCCAGTAGCTAGCTTAAAGCTATTCATTTCAACATCTCCTGCATGAAATTACTGTACTACAGAACTGAACAACATAATTAAATATAATAGCCTCAAAGAGCAAAGGAGGCACCAACTGCTAAACCAGTTTCAGGAGCACAAGTAGAAAAGCAGTGGCCAGGTCCTCATCAGTGCTAATTAATTCTGCCATTTCCTGAACCTCCCCCCACTGTCCCGGGGAAATGAGCTGAAGTTCGGTTTATGGACACATGCTACGCATGAACACACCTTAAGTTTAAATAATGATTAAGTCCGCATGTCTGCATTGAATCACTAGTTACAAGAATCCCAAAGAAAAGCACACCAAAAACTCTTCCCATGCGTTTTCAATGGTCATCAGGTTGTTCACAATACATCAGGATTACAGGAGAGCATTATGAAGGGGGTTCCCAAATATATGGTTTTATTTTCCAGTTGAAAAATACAGGTTTCTACTAATTCTATGTCATTTTGGTTGCAAGGAGTTTAGTGAGATTGTAGTGGATTTTTCTCATTGTTCCACCTCAACTATGTCTGTTTTTAAAAAATTCAGAATCTAACATTGATGGCATTCACATCTCTATCTAAAAATGTTTTCCACACAAACCACTGCAGTTTTGTTCACAGAATAAGACAAAGAAACTTCACACAGCATAAATCAGTTCACAGCAGCCAGTCCCAAAAAGCCATCTCCTTGCCAAATTACAGTCTGTAAGCCACGTATCCAGCATGCATGCTATGAAGGGTTTGCAGTTCACACTTCTTCCCACTATGAATACGGAGGCTTAATTTATATTAAGAGATTCAGACGCTTTGGAAACAAAGAGCTAGAAAAATGGAGACCATTGAATAATTAACAGCCCTGGGGGAAGAGATTATTTCTGGGGAGAAGTGGGAGTGGAATAGAAAGCAATGGAAATGTTTGGCTAGGTCACTACCCTTAAAGCTTCTCCAAACTGATTCAACCGGTTTAATATATTTTGATAGGTATTCAGTGGTTTAGAAGGAGGCAATTTACCACTTGGCTCTGAATTACACAAGCTGTCAGAGACACCTTTACAGTTTGTATTTTCTTTGACAGATTCAGCTAGTTAATGAAAATTGAATCATCCTCCTCAGGAAAATTAAATACACACATGAAACAGAGCAAAAAAAAACAAGCCTGGAAAAGCCAGGGAGGGACAGGCACTGAGGGAAGGAGACCGACCAGTCAGCACAGAATGAGACCGCACTGTACTCCCAAGAACCTTGCAGCTTTTTCACTGAAGCAAGTAGAGCTGAGAAGCCGTACTTTTCCTCTGACCCAGCGCTAATTATTAGCATTGGTTCAACAACTATTTCTTACCCTCTACAAGAATGGTTTAGGAGGCTGGAGGCCGCAAACTACACACATTGGGTTAAAGGCCCCTGTTCCTCTGTTGCAGACATCTTAAGACAGGATGCTTGAAATTGATCTTACCACTTGCCATGGTGACAGGCCGTGAGCTGAAAACTCTCCAACCACACAAGCCTTGCAAGTTACTAGCAGAGAGCCACAGCTCTGATGGGCAAGCAGCACTTCTACTCAGTCATGTCACCCATGTTAAAGGCCCTTCACACATGCAGCAGCATAGCTAACACACCAAAAGGTGATCAAGGCATCCATGAGGATGGAACAGCCAGCTTAGGTCATTTCTTACTGAAAAAAGCTCAGGAGACCTATAGTCTGAGGTTGCTTCCCACTCTAAGATGCTGCTATCTGAAAGCAGGCCAGAGTTGCCACGTGAATCTTCCTGTAATTATCTTTCATTTGTATGAAGCAAGCGGATGATGGAGGGAGCTAACGAACTTCCTCAGCTGGTAGGACTGCCTTGCTTTCCAAGCAGCACCCTGCTTGTGACATCTTTCACAGTTGCGCAATACTGTGCTTGCACCAAGACATAGCTTGCAGCCATCTCCCAAATAGATAACAACAAGCTTAGAAGATTTGGAAGAAAAGGGAGAATGATTCAGGTCTAGGGTTCCATTACAAGTAGTTCTCTTTATCCCTGCCTGCTCATTTCATTTAGCTGATGCGTGAATTGTGTCAGAATAACTTGCAAGTAAATCATAATTGGCCACCACAACTGCTAATTATGATTATTTCCAACTGCCTTTGCTAAAAGCTTGCATGTCCAAAACTACTCTCAAGAGACAGAAAGCAGATTCCTCTTTTCACATTGTTTGTTGGCTTCTTTTTTTTTAAAAAAAAAAAACAAAGCTTATTGCTTAAGACAGAAGGCAGGAAGGCATTTCTAGTTAGGAGTGCAGCCACCACCAGGTCCTGACACTCCCAATCAAGCAGGCTTTACTGGCAGTTTCTGTTTGCCGAGCCCAAGTCCCTTGATAGCACTCTAACTGATTCAGATAGCACACAAAGTCTCAGCTTCCAGCACAGCAGTGCAAACGCATTAGCCACTGAAAAAGCATTAATAAAGAAGTACTAAAATAGCTGGCTGTAAGCAGCGTAAATGGCTGTCCACATGAAACTAGGTAATGCTGTAATAGCTCTAGATGCAAAAAAGTCAGTAAGACACCACTATTTTAGACACAGGAAGCAGTAACACTTAGAACAAGTACAGATTATCTAGCAAAGATCATTAATTTTTGAAGGAAAATAGTAATGATGGAAAAACAAATGTGTTCACAAGGCACAGCCTGAAAAGCAGCACCACAGTGAGCAGCAAAGCAGAAGGCAGACAGGTCGCAGCCTTGCTGCAATGCATGCATGGTGCAGCAGAACACTGTAGCAATTGCAAGGGGTATGTTTTCCAGAGTATTAAAATACAGCAAATCCATTCAAAGTGCATTCCACATGGATGGCTTGAGAGGAAACGGTTTGTCTACATAGGAGCATGATTCCTGTGCTGGCATTTGGAATAGTCTTGTGCTGAACCAATAGTGAGCTAAGAGCAAGCAAGCCTTTTTACCTTGTTCTCTCCCACAGTGGGCACCACGTGCTTTCAAAGTGCTTTGAAGTTACCCAACTTAAAAGGGCAAAAACTTCACTTCCACACTGCACTCCTGTAATTCAAGGACATGACTATTGAATTGGAAAACTGTGTAGGACAGAATGAAGATCAAGTTGCTACTGCAAGAGCTTGACTATAGCTTGCGGAAACATACACAGAATGGTAAGAGACAAGTTCACCACCACAGTGCTCCCTTCAAAGGCATTTTCTTCCCATATTAGAAATTGAAGAAGATTCATTCCAATATGACTAAAGACAAAAGCAACAGAATCAATTCAAGTTTCAGTTCAGTTTTCGTGGTGTTGACAGGTTCTCAGCACGCACCGTCTAAGCAGGATTTGTGCAGATTTCTTTGGCCTAAAGAAAGGCCAGGACAGCACCAGTTGGCCTAGCCTTTCAGATTGAGACCATCACCAATTGAAGTCATCACAAGCTTCTGCTTACACCAGCAGGCTGCTATCATCACATACTTTACAATGCACAGTATATCAACCTTTGAATGAATAATCATAAGGAGATACGGGAACAATTTTATAGCCTAGAACATAGTCTGAGATCATTTGTTTGGGGCTGTTTATGAGACCCGTTCTAATTTTCAATGGTAGGTGGAATCTGTTGTTGATATATACAGTATATTTAACAATACAGATGCAAGTTTGACAGAATAACATTACACAAGAAGTCTGATCAGTAATAACTGTCCTCCACTATTTTTTTTTTTTTGAACACTGTAGGAAGGGAATCACAGAAACCTAGAATGGCTTGGGTTGGAAGGGACCCCAAGGATCGTCAAGTTCCTACCTCCCTGCCCCAGAAAATGCATTTACATTTAAGGCATTCAAATCAATGAGTGTAACAAGGCAACTGTGGGTGATCAAGGCTTGCTGAAACCTTCACTCCTCAGACAATGACATTCAGATGCCTTACTTAAGATCACTGAACCTGAACCCTTTGTTTTGGGAAGGGGGGGGACAGGCAGGTGAGCAAACCTGTTGGCAGGCTTGCATGAAAATATGTGGCGGCTGAGGGGGCTTGGGTGAGAGGGAGCTTTTCCCCACACGTTTCTTATTCTCAACCCACCCAATCTGAAACTTTTATTTTGGGATCCTGTGCCTTCCGGAAAAAGCCTTGAAGAAGGAATAATAGAAGAATGAGTATTTGCTTTCATTAAAACAGCAAGAGCTCAAAGAAAACATCCAACAAATTACTCCTATTACCAAAGCACTGCACTTGCATTTATTTTCTCCGGATGCAGGCAGCTCCTATGATGTTTAAACCCTCCACATCTCCCCAGAAATCACAGCAAAGACCTACAATTCCATTCCTGCTGTCTCAAAGCAATAAGCATGTGGAACCAACCGAACCTCACGCCGTGGTGCTGTTCCTCCAGCCACCCATGCCACAGATGGGAGCGGTGCCAGCTCTCTCACTGCATACCACTGGGCAGTCTCAGCTGCAGGAGTCACTGTGGACAGACACTTTACAGCTCCGTGCTGCCCAGTCACATATGATCAGCAGCAGCTTTGCAGAGGGCTGCTTTGTACTCTTTGGGGTACCAGAAGATCTGCAGGGCGGTGATGGAAAGCTGCCACTCTTCCCCCCCCCAAGTTAGAAAGCCTGCACACAAGAATCAACACCTACGGGATGTGGGCATACTTTCAGGCAAGGAAAACAAGCATCCATGGTGTTGTCTAGATTAAGTTAGGAAGTTAAACAATGGAAATAAAGCCTGCATAGCCTGAAACCAACCGCAGTAAGCTCTCCCACACCATTTTCAACCCAGCAAGAGGCTTAAAGTGCTCATTTCAATCCAGCTAGAGATAAACTAACCCATGTGTCAGGTTTACCCCCTTAGTGGTGTGACAGACCTCCCTGCATGCCCCACACTTCCTAGAACTGCATTTAAAAGCAATCTTACCCTATTCCCCTCTTCCCCCTCACCGAGATGAGACTTCGGTTCCCCATGTAACTAGGAGATAATTTTAACTCTGTCACTAGATTGATTTCACTGGTGCTTAACTGCAGTATTAAGCAAATCATTAGCTGACATGTGGCATCTTTACCATCTGACAGAGCAACGTTCCGTTATAGCAAGGGGAGGGGAATTCCAGATACAAACAAATAGCACCCATCTTTAGATAACGCCAGCATGCAGCACAGCTGGTGGCACACTACACGGGGGGGCTCCACACCTTATCATTAACAACAGAGACAAGTCAAGCAGCGTGACTTTAGCCCACCCTGCTTGGAAGCCTCGTCCCAAGGTTAGCCATGAATGATAACACAACAGCTGGGTGCTGTGATGCTAATTTCAGCATTACTGTACATAGCAGCTGCAACAGCCAGTAGAAGACTTTCTGTATTTCTTCTTCGACTGTGCACAGATCTCCTCCTTTTTATTTTGTACAACCCTGAAGCTTAGGTCTTGCCTGTGACACCTCCTGCTAAGGGGTATTAAAGCACATCAGCCCCAGCTCAGAAACAGCGCTTTATGTGCTTACTCCATCAGCACATTCAGTCATCTCCTTGGACCTGAAAAAGGCTCCCATGCCTCACATCCACTTTAAAGCAGGCTAAATCAAGCGAACACCAAGTTAGGGCACTGCCTAACAAGTTCTAAGTTCTACAGAGGGAATGTTTTTCTTCCCATCCCACCTTCAAGGATCTTAAGGATACTGTTAAACAGGATAGCAAGTAAACAGCAAGAAATCATTTACCAAGTCATCGTGCCCAAATTCCTTCTCACAGCAACAAGAAGTTATAAGCAGGTATGTGCAAAACACCTATTAACTCCTCCTCAAAATCCACATCCCAGCACTACTTGGCCTCCATGTCACTGTTCTTTCTGTGCCTTCAGCAGCAGCCTCAACTGTGCACTGCCAAGGCCCCTCCACACAGCTGCATCAGCAGCTACCTCCCTGCCTTGCCCCAGGCCATCTTGGAGTCCCTCCTCCTCAGTGCAGGAATGAAAAACAGTTGCCATGTCAAGGTTTCATAGCAATGGATTTACAGCCTCGACAGCTGGCATTTCACAGTCTCACCCCTGACTGGAAAGCACCTGATAAACACCAACAAGTTTGGAGCTATGACCCTCTTCCTTCCATCAGATCCTACTTGCACATCCCAGCTTCCCCAGAATTCACGTCTACTTTGCTCTGTTTCAAATGTCATCTAGTTACCTGGCTCGACCTCACTAGATCCCATTGCAACCCAGTTATAATACAGTGCAAAGATTACGTATCTGTGTAACTGAAGTTTCTCCCCTAATAGCGGGCACAAAAAGAACTGGGCACAACTGTTAGAGCAGACAAGTGTCCCTAATCAGTAAGCCATTTCATTTGCACCTCAAAAACAGGAAGGAAAAGCAAAGCGCTTATTCAGAGTGAAGGCTGAGATAACAATGGAGAGTTCAGCTAGCATCAGTGTTTGCTCCTCATAGAAAGTACACATACCTCTCTTTAAGTGCTAAAGCACCTCCAGACAAGATGGGTTTGATGGAGACTAAAGCAAACACATTCTCTATCCTGTACATGACAGGAATCCCTAAAGCATTCACATAATTTTATATATTTGTGTGTATATATACATATATAATGTATATTATATGTGTGTATATATATACACATATACATACATATATATATATGTGTATATGTAAGTGCTCACACACACACACACACATATCTATCTATATATAGAGTGTGAGAACACTTTACCATGCTGCAAGAGAAGGATCCCAGGTCTCTTGCTATAAGCCCTATATTTTTCTTTTTTTTTTTTTCTTTGCCACAATAGCAATCTATAGCCCCAAGCTCTGGGCAGCCAGCTCACCTGGCGCCACTGAGAACCAAGCAAGATTCCAGATGGACTTTTAAAGGTCTCTTTTCTTGACTTGGCCTTAAATACAACTGAGTGCAAGAGCTGTGCTGAGCATTACAGCAGCTATTTGCTGTAATGTCAGCTACGCCGTTACTGGCACTTCACAGGGCATGGGGTTCAAGCACTGCTGTAGGAAGCACTGGGGCCGTTGCAGAAGGTACCCCACAGCCATGGGGCAAACTGCCCAAACAGGAGAAGACACTCCAAGGCAGCTGGCTGATTTTATATCTGCTGCTGACAGCACTACAGATTTGTACAGTAGGCATCGTTACAACATCTTGCAGCAGTGGGAGCGTCTCAAGCCTCCGCCACCATCATTTCCACAGCCATCATCTGATAACGGCTTTAATAGCCATCAACAAGATGAATAGCAAATTCATCAGCTATTACAGACAGCACTATTAAAGCGGGGACATGGTTTAGTGGGCATGGTGGTAATGGGCTGACAGTTGGACTACAGGAGCTTAGAGGCCTTTTCCAACCTTAATGATTCTACATCCATGCCACTTACATTTAAACAACTTGGTAGAGCTCTATACAATCTGAAAGCAACTTTTTTTTTTTTGTTAAATGTGAAGCAAAAATTAGGGGATTTGGGTCTCCCCATAAGGTTATAAACACTAATGCACCAAGAACAATGCCAAGGATGAGACAGAGGACTAATTTACTACCACCTCACATTCTTTGAAGCAGTGCATCTATACCTCTTTCTTTTGACCTTCAAGAACACTCTTCAGCATAGCAGATGTAGTTTGCAACTACAAGTCATACACACATACAGGACAAGATTTTACTCAAGCAGCTCACATACTTTTCAAATAGTTCTTCCGTGCTTTTTTTTTTTGTAGACAACCTCAACAAGCAAAGAAGGGCTTCAGAACAAACAGCGTATCTTTTAGAGTTCATGTGGCACCCACACAAAATGGTGGCCAAGGATGCAGTGCAGTCATGCGGATTTACTCATCTTTGCAGGGCAAACCTAAAATACAAGTGATGCATGGTTGGGCTATGTAACATATTAGTCAGCCTCATGCCCAACATATGCAGCTGTTTCATCAGCTGCCACCAGCCCTCTAGCCCTTCTTGGGCACAAGGGGCTGCTCTGGCCCTGTTTGCCACCAGCAAAATATACTTCCACTTCAAGTCTTCCATCACCAGCAAGCCTAACACCTTGTTATCAGTACAGCACATCACTAAAACTCTGCCTTGGGCCAGGGTGCAGGCATTCAGAATGCACACCTTCTGCATGTGTCCTTGCTTTTTGTCATTCCACATTTCATTGCTCTTCATTACCATGCAGGGTAAATTGCATCTCTATTCTCCTACTGCAGCAGAGCCTAGAAAAATATTTTACTGAACTGTGCAATCTTCATTATCTTCTTGGCTCACGGACAGAAGGAAAAAGTTATCACTGGCTCTCATGAAGATATCTGAGAACATTTAATGTAGTTAAAATATTACTGGCACAGAAGCAACAAAAAAATTGAAATGTGTCAGTGTTTGGCTAAAGTTACTATAATCTTTGAAAAAGTACTTTCTAAGCAAATTTATCCATGAGATCACAGCATTCTGACACACATCAATTCGGTTAATCACAAAAGAACTTTTAATGACTTGCCAAGACAGATAAATACAACAGACACTACCCAACATTTCCCTGAACGTACCTACGTGTACTCTTCATCCCCTGAAGTGTCTGCATAAGAAACCATTTCACTTCACAAGTGGCCACTGCTTTCATCTACAACCATCTGTTTGTACAATTCCTAAAACTACTCACGAGGTTCTTCAAAATCTAATACTTCAGTGAGAAGAGACTCAAAAGAAGTAATTCAGGTAAATAACAAGTACTAGGTATGCATCCTGTCCTAGGTGGTTTTAGTTCTGTGCATAGCACTCCTTACAGAACAGTCTGGTTGTGGGAAAAGCTGAAGGAGGCAATTGCTGTGTTAGGCAGGTACAAACTCTTAACAACAGTTCTACTCCCAGAAAGCACAGTACAGAGTTTCTGGTATTATATGGCTTTATAGTATCCAAGAGCAGATTAATCACTGGGATAAGACTAGGATAAGATTAAAAGAAATTGGTTTTCTAACACTGCCAATGGTGAAAAAATTGGTTTGTGAAAGATAAAACTTGCAGTCCTCCAGTAGGTTCCTCTTAGTTTGCTCTCCCCTCAAATAGATGCTATCATTTTGATGCATCAGTGGATTCTAGATGACTGCAATCCTACAATTCACATCTTAGAGAAATTATCTTCCAACTCTGTCTGGGATTTGTTCAAATATTACATGGGCTGAAGAATAAATCAGATTTAACTATTGAAAACAGAGGTCATTAATCTCTCAGTGCGAGAGCAGAGACAATAGGCTATGAATAATGCAGAAGAGTTAAAACAAAGTATTCAGTTCAGTCTATTATCCGAAGCGGATATAAAATAGTTGATTAAATCGGAGAGCAAAAGCTGTTCAACCCAATTACAGAAGAAAATATTTTAGAGCAATTTTTCTGTTAAATATTTGCAATTGATCTATAAGTCGGCATTTCACCCAAGGACATGAGGGGAGGGCAGCAGGCAGTAAACCTGCCCTTGCATTAGAAAAAGGTAAACGCTAAGCAATGTTAAGTGCAGAGACTTCTAGAAGAACACGTACTTTTGCAGAGTCTGGAAGGGTGCAGAAGGTGAGGAAGAAATAAGCATCCATGCCATGCTAAGGGTATCTTTTGGCCTGCATATGCTCAATTTGTTGTTGTTTTTTTTTTAGTTAGCACCAACTTCACATGTTTGTTTTGTTTTATAAACAATTCTACAGCTGTGTCTCCGAAATATTTGTTGCTCTATCACATACAGTTAGGATAGCTACATTTCACTTGGTTATGTCTTATTCTACTTCAATTTGGAAAACAAATCTTACTTAGTAAATGGTTTTTCAGTTTAAAATCTATCTTACGTACGTGATTAGTGTGTTTTACACGTGTATTTCCTGAGATAGTAAATGCAGCACTACACTTGGAGCAATGATTCCTGTCCATATCAACGTACCTGAGCATGGGTAAGCTAGTCACAGGACATGAGCATAGCTTCAGGAAAATAATACATGCAGAAGCTGCAAATACATCTACAATTGGTTATTTAATAGGAGCTCTTCTACTTAGTGACTCGCGTTTTAGTCGAAGGTAAAGATTTTTGGAATTACTTGGTCACGTCCCAGAGCCATCTTGTATTACAGTACAGCTCAACCAACCGTGAAGATTATGTAAGGAGGTTTTGCCAGGCTTGATTAAATCCAGTAACATTTATTTTTTTGCTTTGTTAGAACGGAATGTAACAACTAACCTCTCTGCTCTTTTTTATCTTCAGCTGATGAGCACCAATTGCTGCTCCAAACTGCCATGTTGAAGCTTTTTTCCCTTTCCCTTCTCAGCCTTCCAGACCGACTTTCTTTCTTTTAGAATATAGTGAAGGTAACCGGGTTGATTTAGATTGAAGCCTTTGCATTATCCAGATCACATTTGCTGCTATGAAGTGTTGGATCTTAAAAAAAAAGATACGGTTAGGAAGCTGTAATTAGAAGCATTTTTGCTGAAGCCAAGATTAGCTTTAGTGAACATGCTTCTGTTCCCTCCCCCTCTCACGTGAAGGCTGACAGTAACTGCAGAGATGCACATCAGTGTAGGTATTTCATTACAAGTATCTAAAACCTTGAAAGTACCATAGGTTTAGCACAGGCAGCACAAGAAGTCCTTTTGCTGGCAGCGAGCACTCCGTGATCCAGGTGAGGTCTTATCTTTGCAAAAGTTCTGTTCATTTCCCTCAACAGCCCTGAGAAATAGCTCTGTTAGAGTTAAATGGCAATCAATGTTTTTCCAGAATTTTATATGCCAAATCCTCTGAAATAAATGGTGTGGAAATAACACAGATCATAACTGGCTTAACCTTGGCATTATTAGGTGGAAATTCTGTTTTGGTACCCATTATGTTTCCTGGAGCCACTGGACAGTGCAGCGTTCAGGTTAAATGGAGTGGGCAAATGCTGGCTAAGTGATCTGTGATGTCTGATCTCCATGCTCTAATTTTGTTTTAGCAGCCAGAATAGCAGACTGAGGCAGGCAAGTGCTTTCCCAATACCAGTTTTAACCCAGTTTCCTTAAACCATCAGTTACTTTAGTAACTTTCAAAAGAAATACAGATTTGATATCTAACTTCCATGGAAACTGAAAAAGAAAAATGAGCTTAAGAAAGCCTATTTGCTTTTTAGGTGCCTGAGTTTCTGTGAGTGCAGTCCCATACACTTTTTTTTTTTCCCCAATAGTTTAAACTATTGCCTGTAAAACTGTCCCCTTTCTCCCCTCCCCTCACACATTGTCCCTTCCACCATCAAAAAAGAAAGAAAAATGGAGCTATGGAGCCAGGAAAGCCCTCTGGCAGAAGGGCATGCACACCCATGGAGTGCCTGCATTTCCTGCTGCCAGGATAGAACACACATTTCATATCATATATGCAGTTCTGACGTTTACAGACTGGAAAGTCATCTTAAAGATGAGATATAATCCTTCCTATCAGCCCGCATTCAAAAAGCAGCTCCCTTTGGAACCTTGACATTTCAAGGCTTAAGAGAATACTGTAATAGCTATGGCCCATTTCATGTTATTTATTTTTTCGCCTATTTGCTACCCTCCCCAATGTTAATCAGCTGACCTATTTCAGCAGACCCATTACACCTTCTATCTCACAGTTCAAACACAGTGACTCATAACTGAAGTTGCTCGTGAAGTCAGCCGATGATTATACTTACAGAACAACGTAGAATGTTATTATAACTAAATCAATACTAAATACAGTCTCAGCAGCAACCACCCCATTCATGCTTTGCTTGCACAAAGCTGCATGTCACTGCACATGCCCAGTACGTTCTCCCTCTGCTTACAGCCATGCTTGGAACTTGTCAATAAACATAGAACAGGGAACCCCAGTGAAGCTGTTTCTGCCATTTCCTTCTGCCAGCAGGGCTGACAGCAAACAGTAGTTTCACCTGATGCTGCCGTCTCTCCAGCACCAGCACACAAGGAGGTGAGTGCAGGAGAAGCCCAAAGGCAGACACCTCCTTTTTGCCTCAGGATTTGGAGCAAGGCCCTTCCTGGAGTGTGACTCATCGCTCATCTTTCTTTCTGGCCAAATGCCTGCAAACCATTCTCATTGTGACAAGGACAGGCAGTACGCAAGGGGAGGTTTCCCAACCTCTCAAAGCCTTTGCTGCACACATAGCACGGAGATGAGCGAGGACACAAAGCAGAGCAGCAGGTCACACTGGCTGATGCCACCAGCAGTTGTGTTGCCTGGAGATCTGGTCCAAAACACTCAAACAAAGCTTCCCCTGTGCTAACAGCACCAGACCGTGAGATGCCTGTGCTTGCTCACCCAGCCAGCTCTGACCTACCACTAAGACTATGCAAATCATCTGCCTTCCTCCCAGCTTGGCACTGAACTGAAAAACCCATTAAAATAGTTTCAATTTCTAGTAAAAAATTCCCTTTGAAAAGCACTACTGCAGTGACAGTGATGAACGGGTATAAACAAACATCTGAGTGAAGGAATTGCAAAATGCAAGCTGGCAAGCAAGCCAGACTTAGCATTTTTCAAAATATCAGTTGCCTAACAATCGTTCTAAGGACTGAAGCTCACACCTATTTTTATTTCAGCTTTGGGCAGTCTTACAGATACAGACTAACTTCAAGAACAGGGGTGCTGCTCACAGTCAGTCCGCAGCTCGTTCTTACACCAAAAGGGCAAAGGGCCCCATAACCACACAGATGTGCCACTGCTCCAAATGCTCCATTCACAGTGCAAGTGGCTCTTACAGCAGAGACTAAAACCCTGCAGCATGACAGTTCAGGTATTCATTTGAGAAGACTCATTCCTTCAGGTATGAATTGTGAACAAGCAGTAACACGTTCATACATTCATTTTTAATCACAGGTGTCTTCCAGCTTGGAAACTGCTATGCAACAGGAAAAAAAAACCCTCAAAGATGATCTTAGAGTATCCATAAGACTCAAAGCATTGTATACGAGTCCCCTGCAGTAAACCCTGCCTTGCAGTTATTTCCTGAATCAAGCCAACTCTGTCAACAGGTAGGCAATGTTTGTATTCTTTAAAGAACATTGTTTGCCCAAGGAAACACAGTCAAGTAGTGTGAGATCAACAGCACACTTCCATTCTGAAGATGCCATCCAAGACCAGCTCAACCCATGAGCTCCACTTCTGAGTATGTCCTTCAACCCCGATGGACAACTCTATTCACCAGAGGCCAACTCTATTCAATCAATGATTTTGCATAAGCAGCCAAAGGCAAAAGAGATTTTTATCCCTCTGACCAGACAGTAGTCAAGCAGAGTTGGAAATTCATTTAAAACCTATCCCTTAAAATTTCCCCTCAAGAAAGGTCTCTGTGTGCTGCTTGGAACATGAAGGAATCCCCCAGTTATTGCCAGTGCAGCAGCAGGAAAACAGGCTCAAACAGTACAGACATCTTCCACAGCCATGCTGAACCAGGCAAAGTATTGTTATGTGAGCCCAGGGTAAATACATCTATCACAGCACAACTTCCATGTTCTAAGCCACACCTCTCCTCAAATTTCTCAAATGGTGGCTGACCACCAAGTAACTCATTTTCTTACACTTCGCTCTTTACCCTCATTTTCCTCTTTGGTTAACACTGGATTTCTAGAGGCAGGGTTGTTTTTTTTTTTTTTTTTTCCCCCCAGATTAAGAAATAAAGCAACAGCAGTTCCAACATCACACTGGCAAGCCTCTGACCCTCTGGGACCTCTCTGGATGACAGGATCATTGACAGATGGTGAAATACGGCTTGGCAATCACCTCCATCAGCTCTCTCAGCACCCTCAGGTGGATCCCATCCAGCCCCATGGACTTGTGACAGTCTATATTGAGTAGGTTTCTACCCACCTCCACCCGAACCACGGGGATTCTGTTCTGCTCCCCACCCCAGACTTCCAGGTCAGAGGGTAGAGTACACCAAGGATAAGTGCACAGTCTTGCACCAACTCAAGCATCTGTAGAGCATTTTTTAATCTTTGACAAAGCTTCACTGGACCAGTCAATGCTAACACCAAAATGAATTACATCAATCACGAGTACTGCTACTGTAGCCATGCCTACCAGAGTACAATTCATTACATTACCTTAATTCAGCAGATCCCAGGCTTTCCCTGCTGTGAGAGGCAGCCTTCTTATCACCTGCCCGTGACTGTGCTCTCACATTCCCCCGGGCATCAAGCTCAACTATTTCTTCCTGCAGAGAGTTATCAGCTGGCTAAGAATCAATACAGCTTGCTGCCCAGCCACAAGATGTCTCATTTTCATCCCTTCGGAATTTACAGCTGGAAAATGAGAAATACTTCTTCATGCCTGCTGAGATCTGGGCCTGACGTTTTCTTTCTAAACAGAAATTAAGGCCAGTATTAGTGGAAGCTTAATCTTGTTAAGTACTGTATCACTTGTCAGCAGGTCTTTGCATCTATCCTTGTCCCTCCATGAAAATCACAGAAGTGTGGCTGAAACTGGCAGCTGAATCTTCAGTAGCATAAAATTGAATAAAGCTAAGAAGTAAAATCCCCAATATTACATTAAGGGTTCTGTTTTCCATGAAGGGAGGATATTGGTTCTTCAGATTAATTGTCCTGTTTTACTTCTATAAAAGCACAGTGGTACCTTTCAGCCCACCCAACGACACAGTCAAGCAATAAGGTCAGACCTCAGTTATCTCAAAGATCACTGTATTATTGAATTACAAAAATATTCCTTTCAATAAAAGCTTCACTACGAATTCGGGAGCTTTAACTCTTTCTGGAGTCCAGTCAGTACATCAGCTCTCTACAGATACACACAGAAAAGCTATTTTTTCCTCATCAACCCCAACATCACCCTGTAATAAGCCCAAGTTTACAGCCCAACTCATTTGTCTTGTTCTGCACAGATTTCCTGTGAGCATCTACCAGAGCTTTCCTCAGGCAGGCCCGCCAATGCTGCAGCACACAGCTGAAATGAGTTGTACATTATACAGAATAGCCCTGGAAAAGCAACTCCTTGAGCTGCCCCCTCCAACTTCAGGGTAGCATTTATACAAGATTAACAAATTCTTCTCTTTTTCCCCCAGCCTACTTCCCTGCTGCTCAACCGGCAGGAAAAGCAAACTATGTTATTCGTAGGAAGTAAAATCCCATTAACTGAAATTGCTACTGTATTGCTACTCAAGAGACAAGTCTTGCCACCTCACAGCCACCTCCCAGGGCAAATCTCAACCTCAAACAGCATGCTTTACAAACACTGTAAAAAAACCTTCTCATCTTTTGCTCCAGGAAGTGGATGAAGTAGGATTTAGTACTGATCTAGTACTTGAACTAGCAGTTGGAAACCCTGACTGAGGCACGGGGTTGGGACTTGATGATCCTCGAGGTCCCTTCCAACCCAAGCCATTCTACGATTTGGAAGACTCCTGAATCTGCTGGCAGCTACGTGACATAACTCTTCACTCATGCCCACTTGTTTCTCTCTGCAAGTGTGCACGAAGCTACCCATGGTCATAAAACTCTGAAAGACAAGCAGTTAAGAAATACCCAGAACCTTGCATTGACACATGGGGAGCCAAATAATACTACTACATCTCTACTTTCCAGGTTAGCTGGAGACAGATTACTCAGTAGTACACACATCAAATAATTGCAGATTCGACCATCCTCTGCAAAACAGGGTAGAGGTCTGTCCCAAGTGAGAAAGCAGCCAAAGCCTTTTGTACAACCACTATTTATCCGTAAAACCGAGTATAACCAGTCTGAAAGGGTTACTCATGCCCAAGTTGTCAATCCAGATTTATTCCTCCCAGCTTTGTTTCACAGTGATGGCTGCAAGATTTACTGAACACATGCTTTCCTCTAGCAAATACTCACTTTTAAAACATTCACTTGAAGCCCTCTGCTTAAGAGAGCAAGGACCACAGCACACATTTCACACCCCTCCAGCCTTCTTGTCTTACAGACAAGTAATTGCTTTGCACATTGACCTGATTCTAATTTCCAGGCAGCTGCAGCATGGCAATCCTTGTGCTGCAGCAAGGCTGCTTCTGCTACAATGCTCAGCACCTAACAAACCGCTCTCACACTTCAGCTTACATGGCGAGTTCCACTTGGGATAGAAGAGCATGCAAGCTGGACAGGTGATGTTTTAAGGTCTCACATCCATGCTATGCTTAAACTAAAACAAGAATGCTTCCACTACTCCTCCCAGAGGCTTGTAGGATAAGCCAAGGGTATGTTTTTTCTCCCTTGTTTCCTCTTTCAGGTCCTTCTAGTGCTTTTTAGCACTGTAAAAACCAAACAAGTTAATCAAGTTTGATGAAGGCCAGCTTGAATCACCAAAACACACAAACCTCTGGCTTCCAGCCTCTTGTCCAGTGCATACTGCTCAGCAAAAATTTCTGCTAAGTATTCCTTTGAAAACAAAGGAGTTCATCAATTATTACACTGTTTTACCAGCAACACGTGCAATGCTTGCCAGGGTATAAGGCCTATCTTTGGGTTCACTCAGCATGGACTGAAGCAGAACACCTTCCATATGCAGTGTGCATGAAAGTAAGGTTAAAATAAAGCTGCCATCTTCCAGGCAGCACAGCAGAAACAATCAATTCACACTCCCTGCCTGCCTTTCTGATCCCATCTCAGGAACTCTAAGCACCATAAGCTTTCAGAACATGTTTTGAAAGCATTTATTTGGAAAATACAGATCTTGAAAACCCTTAAAACAAGGCTTTTCTTAGATTTCTAGCTGCAGAGGACTTGGTGATGGATTTCTCACTTCCGCCAAAAAAAAAATAACAGAGAAGCAAAGCTGTACCACCTCACTTGGTATACTTGTGTGCAACTACAGCACTGGTTTACCACTGAACTTCACAAGGCTTCAAAAGAAAAACCCAGCTTCTTCACATGCGAGGCATGTAACCTCACCACACTCAGCCTGCCTCCTCCATCAGAAACAGTTGTGGCTGTGCTTCTCATCATTCCTTCAGTTTGTACTTCTGCACCCTAGGAAGACACTCAGGAGATGACCCAAAGCTGCAGAGATGATGCATACGGTAGTCCCCTTGCTTGGTATCTCACAGCTCAGCAGGCTTGTTCCCCCTAAATGCATGGAGAAACCTGCACATAGTTTGTATTTGAGAGGAAACCATGAAGCAAATGGGGAAAAGATACAAGAAGAATTACTGAGGGATTTTACCACACCTCACAACCAAGAACGTTTGGCCATAGCATGTAGAAATACTTGACACATCTTACTGCAAGGAACATACTTAAAGTGTACAGGAACTCATGCATACACATTGCAAGTCTCTCTGCACACACCTACATCAGCACAACCATACACGTATACCTGACAGCATAACCCAAAGTTTCCCTTGTTTCCCTTGAAGCTGAGCATTCATGGTGTTTTTCTGTTTGTTTTCCCTACCAAGACACTGGCAGCATAGGTAACTTGCACTGTTCCCATCCTGACCTTATACTAGACTAGATGTATTGTGGTTTTTTTTGGTTGTTTCTTTTTGTTTGTTTTGTATAGCAACGCCTTCCCCAAGGCCAGTGCAACTCAACAGTGGTATTAGTGGTTTAAATGGGAGCCATCAAGAGCAGTCTGAATATTACTGGGCTTGGCAGAGTCACCAAGGCCCGGGCTGGTACCCACAGCACCTGAAAAGTCACACACAAACTGAACCTATCTCTTCACGTCCTATTCTGACATGAAGGTCAGTCTGAAACAGTCTCACACCCATTATCACATTTCTAGAGGCATTTTCCAGTGCAGGCTGAGTTCTTAACATCTCCAGTCTCCACCATATAACATCAATAACCACGCGGCAAGTTGAGACAGTAATGTTAAAATGTAGGTGGGCAAGTCTCATTAAGAGCATCAATTTTTCTTCTGTATTGTCTACAGAGCCAAGCATTAGTGTCACTTTGAAAAGCAAGATGATGAGGAAAAAAAAGTCTCTCTCCTGGGAAAGCTCTACACATAGTAACTGCTTGAAGCAGCCAGGTCACACCCCAAGGTCCTCATCCCAGAACAACGGCTCGGTGCAAGGAATACAAAGGGATTTTCACTTCACATGCACCACGTGGGAAGCAAGTGTTTGTGATTAGATCCCAGCTCCACAGATCCCCATCCCCCCCCACCCCAGCATAACCCACAGTCTGGGACAAGAGCTCTCACACCCCGTTGTTTCTACACTTGCTGATCGAACCAAACGCCAAGACCATCTGCTTCAGTTTCCATATCATCTACAATTTTCCTCTTTGAAAAAAGGAAAGCTACTCTCCAGAAGCAGGTTTTCTAGTACAAACGTTGCTACTCTAACAGCAGCATTTCCCACAGCGTGCTCTAAAAAGCAGCTGCAATCCCCTCTCTATTATTTAGAAGGGATCTTGCTTTAGAGACGAAGGGCACCCCAGAGAGCCTGAGATGGGGAATGAAGTTATAGCTTGCAGGCAGTACAACCTTGCCACAGGAACGCCAAGGTTGCTTTCTCAGGAGCTGCCCATGCTCACTGCTGCTTGTCATGCCGAGCGTGCTGCGTAGGCGGGAGACGGGAGATACCCTTGCTGGATGATGCAGCGTTCCTTGCATGCTAAGAGGGAAGAGGGGGGCAGAGCGGTGCGCTGTGAGGAATCCCAGCTCCCCTGGCAACAAAAAGCCTTTGCAGAACACATTTCAATACAGCTTATTAAAAAAAAAAAAGGCTTTGAAACTCAGTTAACTGAAACTCCACCTCTTCCTTCCCCTTCTAAGCACGGCTAGCATCCCCTTCTTGGGGAACTACCTCTGCTGCAGGGAAACCCTGCTCTGAGCATCAGAAACAGGAGGCAATTCTGCAGTCTCATCAACACACTGCTGCATGCTGTAAGGGCTTTCCCCAGGTGCTTTGAGATCAGAGCCTGGCATTTAAGGGGATATGCAACCATGGGAACATATGGAGAAAAGAGAACGGATCAGAGCATTTTTGTCATCCATTACCCCAGTTCTTTGAGTGCACTGAAGCATGCAATCTCAGCAAATATATTAACACAATTTTACACTTCTGCCTCAGTTTTCTGTTGGGAAATTATTTTACCTCAGCAGTAGTTACAACACTTCTAGCGCAAATGCAGAGGAAATATCAAAAAAGCAAAGGATCCTGTAAAATTAGCATACAGAGGAGACAGCGTTAGAAAAGCAGTTGAGCAATAGGAGACTGCACCAAATCACCCACCCAAAATGATGCAGGAAGCCTTCACACTACTGTTTGCATATTTTTTCTGCCTCTCTCTATATATGCATCCATAACGCGAGCTGAAAACCATTAACCCTTCAAGCTGTTCTGCATTTATCCATCCTGACGAAGACAGTCATTTTTCAGGGATTTTAGCTCACCAATAAGCTTACGCACCGCAAGCCTTTGCATAATTACCAACAAACTGCCATAAAAAGCAGAGGGCAATCCTGAGCAACTTGAACACTTCCCCCAGAAGCCCATTCCTCCAACAGGAGAACTGGGCAAACAGTGCATCTCCCACAGCTGCAGCTGCACCAGCCAACTGACTGCTGGAGCCCGCTGCCAAGCCCTGGCCACAGGAGCCATGCACCAGCCAGGGCTCAGCTCTGGGGAGGACACGGCACTGCGAGTCCTTGGGATCGCATCCATCACTGGTTTCCTGTGCAGCTTGCTGCTCACTCGGTATTATGACTTTTAATTATGTTGCACTGGAGATAAGTAACCGTTTCAACTAAACATGTTAACTATGCAATTAGATAAGGGCTGGTGTTTGCAAGATAACTTCAGTTTTTCAGCAAACATACTGAGAATTGAAGACTTTCCACCCCTGCACAACACCCACCTTTGGAAGTTTCCTGAAGCAGATGATTAATATTCATTACTATCAGAAGAGTGGTTCCACTTATTAAGCGGAAAGGAATTCCCCAGTACCTGACCCCGCTCACTTCATGACACGTGGCAGCAGTGTTTGCTGCAGAAACTCCCTGAGGCTGGAGGAGGGAGCCTGGGTGCTGACACTGAAGCCAAACAGCTCTGCATCTCAGTGAGCTATGTGCAGCTGGGATAGGGAATTTGAGCCATTCAAGGGCAGGAAGCAGAGAATACAACTCATCATCCATATTCCTGCCCTGGCAGAGCTCTACAGGAAGGGCAGGGGTGAAGTCAGATCTTATACGAGGCTGTAGTATCAGCCATTGGGACTGTGTTAGCTCAGCGAATGCAGCTGGAAAAGTGAGCTGTCTGCATTCAACGCACAGAACACACCCAGGAGCCCTGCAGCACCTCACCCAACCAAGTCTAGGTGACTGCATTTCAGGTAAGAAACCCTGCCTTGTGAGGTAAGAAAAACCCTCCAGTTACATCACTTGCTGCATTTAGGACAGAAGAGGATCAAGAAGACATGAACATGAAGACCCACCCAGAATCCGTGCACAGTGAGTACAGTCCATGAAGTCACTCTCCTCCAGAAAAGCTACCTGCATAAACCTGTAGGATCCTTCCAACTGCAGTACTCACTGCCCCATCCCCGAGGTCTGCATTTTATTTAACTACTGCGCGCTTCTCAGACAACAAGCACTGCCACTGTAAATCAGGCAGTTACCACCATCAAGGGTTACCTATTCCCCCTGTGCAAAATAAAGAGAAATGCAGGCAATGAAACTCTGTTATGGCCCAATTGCTCACACAAGGCTTTCAGCCTGCCAAATACTAAGCAGTCTCTCTTCATAACGATGCTCGTGTTTGGGAGATGAAGAGAACAGATTTCAGAAGGAAAAGCTGAAGACAAAGCAAGCAAAGCAGACAATGTTTTACAATGCATTTGCTGGTTGTTGCCAGCTTATTAGGTTCAAGCTTACTTTGCTTTATGTATTTATCCAATATCCTGATATATATTTTGTTTTATGAAAACCATAGGAGAACAGAAGCAAGACACTGAAAAATGGATGTCAACCACGTTAAGGATACTACACATGCAAAAAATACTCTGGGAAGCAGGGTTAAAAAAAAGCAAAATACTTCCAACCATTCTTCACAAGAATGCATGTGTCCATTGTGTCAGTTATGTTTCCAGTAAGAAGAGTGGAAAACGGACATCCACAGTATCAGAGTTTAAGATGACTGCACATGCTCCATTATTAGCTCATTTCTGTCTATAATAATTTTAGAAATCAGTGGGAAAGTAAACACTCTCCTTTCCCCCTCACTCTATGTGATTTCTCCAAAGGCAGCAACCTTCAGATCATTGCGTAGCTGAGGGAGCACACACAGCAAAACACTTCATCTATGCCAGAGTGATATTAATAGCATGAAAACGCAGGGAAAGCCTCATGTATCTTAGCTTTATGGTTGCACACCAGGCAGTAAATGTCTCTGAGCGGCACTACGCATTAACTCTTCCTAGCTCTGCTTCCACCAGCCTTCCACGCTCACGAGTGACAGCCGAGCGTCAGAGATGGTCCAACACCAGGCTCAGATAAGCCTGCTGCTTCCTTGTGTTCACCATTTCACTCCCATTTTGCTATCAGCAAGCCATGCTTTTCACTTACGGAGGTGGCAGGGCTTGTAAGCACATACCAAAATAAACTCACATTCACATAGCAACCAGCAGTGTGGAAGTTTTATTGAGACTGCTCCCAAAACATCCAGCCCTGTGCAGCCTGTGAATGAATACAGCCCTTCTCTGCAGTGCTCAACTCATCTGAGCCTCCCAAGCCTCAAATTAGATGTTTCAGTTTACAGATCTGTGAAAATGGAGAAATACAAGCTACAGCCTTTCGGGAAGTTAATAAAATGTATTCTTCCTCATTCCTACAAGAGCATTTGCGAAGCAGAAACTGCTTTAAAAGAATCACTTGCCTCTTCCAGCACTGACTTGAATATACATTTAGGAAACCTGGAATTCTTATGCCAGTGTGGAACCTCAACAATCACCACTCCCATGGCTCAAACACAGCCAGGAGCCTCAAGCAGGTGCTGCTTATTAACCATTCTCTACACCCCAACAGTGACTTCTCCACAAAGACAACACTGCATTTTCCATCCCATCTCCGGAGAGAAGACGACATGCTCACCACTCCCAGCACACAGCACTCTTGCTCTGCTTCTCTGAAGCTGACCATTATGTGTCACTGCTTTCAGCTGCTATTTCTCTTAAGACAAAAGCACACCTGAAAAATAGAGGAGGGCTCAGTGACACCTACGCTACCTGAGCACGTATTGGCACAGTACTGAGCTGATGGTGCCACTGGAGAAGGATTTCAAACACACCACAGGGCTGAAAAGGACAGCCAACGCATTTGGACATCCTACAGGTTTTTGAGTTTGTTTCTTGCTCGACTCCAAACTCTGAGTGGGCAGAAAGACACCTCCTCTTTGCTTTCGTCTCTTCTATTTTTACATCACACGACTATCTAGCTTTGCTGTACCAGAAACCCCTTGCACTGTTTCATTATCTCATCATGGCATCTATGTTTCAGACAAGAAGCAGTTTCTAATTATATCTCACTCCCTGCTGTGAGGCTTAACTAACCTCAGGTCCTTCACATCAGGCAGAAGACACAGGCAAGCACTGCTTCCATTAAAGCCACTTTTTTTCCCCCCTCAAATAAAAATGAAGGGTAGACATCCTCCACTTAAAGTGCGATATTTTCTTCTCCAAATAGGTAGCTTCCTTGACAGCAAAAGATGCTAAGCAGAGTCCCAGCACTGCTCACCGAGCTGTTTCTATGGTGCTCAAGACCCCAGACTACACACTGTTAGCTTCTGGGAAACAGGGAAAGCACCACTACTGCGAGAGCCACCCCAGGTTAGTTTCCAGCAAAGCCTGCTGTGTTTCCAGGCATAAGAGGAACAGAAACGGAAGCAATACTCTAAGTCATTTCACTAATCCAGGGCAGCTTTATCTTTTCCAGAAGGTATCTGAAACACCATACGAACACCATCACACGAAGAGGGCACAAGGAATTCAGGTATCTATTTGCTCAACTCCAAGCAGAGACATTTTTAGGGCTGCATTTACTGAAGCAATTATGTTTAAATCCCACCCGGTCATCCTGTAGCTTTTATACACCTCTTCTGCTCTTTTGAAAAGCAGTTTCCAAACAGATGCTCCCATGGCAGGCCAGCAGTCTGACAAGGTAATGCTACAGCACCCAAAGGGAAACAGAGCAGTTGTCCCCACACACACCAGCAGTTCCATCATCTGTCCATGCAAGTCAGTCACACACACACACACACAAAGAGAACACTGCTGTCTTAAGAAAGAAATCCCTACAGAAGGCATTGGCCAAAGGTCAGGTAGTGAAGGGTAGATAGGAACAAGACAACTATGTGCTGTACCCAAAGATTATAATCCAGTAGATATTCTGCAAGTGCTTAGGTAACAACTACCACCCTGAGTGCCACTGCTCTTTTCACCAATCCAAGCAGCTATAGCTCTGATGGGGAATTTCGTTGGGTAGGCAGCTCACAAAAACAAAAAGCCACAAGGCACACAAGCTTATTCCTTTTTTTTTTTTTTTAATTATTATTTCTAGCCTCTTTTTACTATGTCTCTAAATGGAATATCAAAGAGAAAAATACTTCAACCAATAGCCATGAAAAAGAACATAGCATTCCGAGATACAGCTAAAATGGAAGAACAAAAGCATGGATTTCTTTGGAAACGTTTACAAAAGAAATCTGTCCAAATATATCTTCACTTGGGTAAGTATTCTAGGCAATTAAACCTTCTTGTTAACAAGACATAAGCTAAGTTATGAATAGACAATACTGCTGTAAAGCTTGACTGAATAACAGCGCTCACATCCATCATTACAGACAGTGCCTTTCCCAGGATGCTTTTCAATTGGACTTGCCAACTAACACGTACATCAAATCTGATGCATTCCATGTGAATTAATGCCAGCTACACTGAGCTGTCTCACATGGGCATGGTAAGTGAAATAGCTGTCAATGCCTTACAAATCCCCTTATAACCTTTTCTATAGGGGGCTACAAATGTTTAAGTTCACTATTAGTAATACGCAATAGGAAAGTAACTCAACCTGGCAAACCCCACAGCACTCCTCAAATGAGATTTTGGGTTTCACTTAGATGGCCTAACAGATATGCAATTAGGAGACGATATGCTCAAGAGTAAAAATAAATAAATAAATAAATAAATAAAATTCACAGCTGTAGTTTCTCAGCACAGCCCTATTTGAAGGATCAGCCTTAGAGGAAAACAACAGCACTCAGCAGCTTCCCCCCCTTGCACGCATCCTCAGCTGTACATGCCATGCCGCATGATCCTTCTAGGAAGGGACACCACGTTCACCCCGTGTGCTCTGGATGACTTGCACATGCACTGGCAGCACTTTCCATTAGATCTGCTTGGAAAGCGTGTCAAGCATCTGCCGCATGCAGGCTGTGCCAGCGTCACGCAGGCTGTGCCAGCATGCTTCCCACCAGCGCATCGGCAGAAGCCCAGCTCCTCCCGGAGCCCCTCACCCCACACAGCTCAGGGTGGGTGCATGGCACACCAAGGGCACGAGCAGCAACCTCTGAGCTACTCAGGGAGAGCAGGAAGCAAGAACGTACTCTGTATGATCCTGGTGTGGGTGTCTGAACAGCTTTCAGCAGCATACGTGATGAACACTCTGTTCATATTACAGCCATCTCTTCCCAATTCCCTCCATCTTGTGATACCTAAGTGATGACTACCAATTCTCTTTTCTTGCATTTATGTAGGGCAACCTCACAACACAACATGACCCCATTATGTTGGCTCCTGCAGAGTAAGTACCTTAAAGACACAGATTTTAATGCATTTTTTCCAGCTTACATAGAAATGTTAGTTTTCAGGCTAAATGGTAAAGCAGTCTTCAGTCCCTGTGCTAACACCAAGACCAGATGCAAGTGAGCCAGCATCGGAACGATTCTTATGCCATCTACAAGTTTCTCAGTCCCACAGTTCCCACACGTAAGGGCCACGCTGCAGCCACCAGCAGCCTGGCAGAGCCCCAGTGCCCTGAGACAGCCTTCTCTTCCCTCCCACCAAGAGAAAGCTATCACTTTTTATGAGGCTGTTAAAACTATTCAGAGCCAACCAACCTCCGCAGAGCTTGAGAAGATGGCCTCAATTTCGGTAGAGATACACTTCAAGCCTGGAAAACACCATGCCTTCTGAAAGCCAATCTAAATATATGGAAAACAAGGACACACACTGTGTGACTGTGCCCCAGAGCCAAGGAATTTTACATTGCTCCTATTGTGGGTTGGTGCACTGCGTTTCTTTGGCAATACCCATTCACATAGTTGAGTCTGCCAGCAAGAATCTAGCCATACTTCCATCAGTTACATTCAAAATCTGAGTGAAAAATGGAAATGCATTTGGGGCAACGTTACCATAAACAGCTGGGAAGCAAGATCTGATGTCAGGGTTGCTATGCGAAGCACCAAATAGAGCTGAAGTCACGCTCTGCTCCAAGAAATTTGTTCCCTATTCAGGGCAATCAGCCTCACTCTTTCCCACTTCAAGAGCTGAAGGAACAGCTTGATGTTGGGAAAATTTCTTTAAAAAGACAGTGATGCTTTTCTTTTTTGAGCTGATGAATTTGAAGAGTGCTTGATTGCATTACTAACATCTGCAGTCACACACCGCTTAGTGCCTTCAGTTTCCATCTGACACAAACAGGTAAACAATTTTTTCTTGCAAACCTGGGTTTCCATGCTTCCATACTACCTACAGTACCCCAAACAGCAACACGAGTAAACAATCTGCACAGGCTCTGCTATGCTGCAGATAGGAAAACAGCATCAGGCCATGCAAAGGTTGCGGTTTCTTTTGCTGTACTCTGCTCTTCCTTCGACTACTGAAGGAATATGAGGATCCAAATCCTCTCATGTGTGGCAGTGCTACATGTGATACATACATACCAACAAACTGCAAAGCACATTGCAGACCTCAGTTTGCTTCTGGACAACATCTAGCTTTGCACAAGCAACAACACTTTCCCCAGTTTGCATTCTCAGACCGATCACTCTCATGGTCTCACATTACGAAGCAGCATCAGCAAAATGGCAGGTTTTTTCATTAAGGCTTAGAAAGTCATCCAAGTTCTCTCCACATTACATCCTTTGGCTCCCCAGCGGCTCTGAGGAATGCTAGAAGTCAAGCTCAAATCTACTGAGTGCCATTAAAAAAATTCCAATCAGAAGGCAATCCCAGTGTCCAGAATGACTCACCCAGAACTCTGCAGGACTCACAGCACATTTCTAGCATGGAAAAGCTACTCACAATCTGGGGAAAACTCCTATTAGGTTGAAGGTAAGAGGCCAAATTTCTATGCTAGGCAGATGTCTGTCCAATAAAGTGGCAATCTTTAAACACAGCTGATCATGCGTCTCACTAATCACCTTCTCCCTCTGCAAACATTCTCATGAATGAATTTCTCCCAGCTATCCACCTCCTCCTGTGTACAGATACTTCTCCAGACTAGTGTATTTTATTCTTGTTTGCTTAAAAAAAAAACAATTCCAAATGATAAATGCCAATAGCAAATGACAGCAGCATTTGGCAATACAAAGAGAAAGCAGCTAGCCAGTCAGCTTTGTCTTAGACCTAAGCAGCTTATAAAGGAGCAAGTATCTGTGTCTCCTCCCATAGCAAGTGGGACAAGCTACCAGATCCACCACGTATCACGATCTGGGCTGCACAGAATGAAAGGCCCTTTCCCAAAGAGTCTACAGTTCCGGCACAGCTTTGTGAACAGCACATGTTTGTTCATTCCAAATACACCTGACAAAACTCCAGGTAAGCTGCTCTTGTTATCCCCATGAATGGAGACACGCACCGATCAGGTGACAAGCAGCATTAGCGCTGTCCTTATCCAGTGTGGCTTTGCTGGAGATATTTGTTGCTCTTGAATAATTTTCACTGCAGCCAAAGTCGTAGAAAATGAACATTCTAAGAGATCACCATATTTCCTTAAGCGACTGGTGAACTCAGGGGTTTAGAGGAATAGGCCACAAGTAACAGAACTTCAAATAAAACATTTGGAAACAGTACAAAGATTTCACTTTGCATTTGGAATTCTGAAATGTTACTCTCACTGTGAAGTTGTTGTTGCTGTAAGACAGAAATAGAAAACAGGACTGGATTACGCATTTTCTTCAATAAATAATGCAAAATGTCTATGCAGCTTTGTGAAGGAAGATTCAAGCCCAGGTCACTTAGGCAAGCATCCCATCTACTACAGATACATCACAGAAACCGCCCTTCCAACCACCAGCTGCACTTGCTTCACAGAATGGAGCCCCAGTAAGTCTTCACTGCGCCTTACTGTCATTACTATCTGCGTTAACAATTAATGACATGCAAGAAGAACTTACAAAACACCTTACTATGCAAGTCATTACAGGAGAAAAATGATAGCATACGTTTCGGAAAGCAGGGCACATCAATTTCACCCTTAGCAGAACTGATTGCATCTTAGTTTTTACTACACCCAGCTTAATGTACCTACAGCTGAAAAAACCTTCGCTCAGTAATAAAGCTGCGGAGCATTAAAATGTTTTGGCTGTATGAAAAGAAAGTGAAATGTGTTTTCCAGGGAAGAGGAAACGGAATGCCTCTGAAGGATCTGTGAGCACATCACATGTGAAGGTACATCTGCTGCTGTTTCATGCTTGCTCCTGCATATCCTCAGGGAGAGAAACAAGATTACCGCAGGATATTTTCATGAGCTAAATATTAGTCAGCATGAGTATTTAGCAGCTCTCAAATACAAAATCAATAGCTTCATCTTTGTTCAAAGCTGCATTAGCCTTGCATGCCATCAGGTGCACAGGCAGAAACCCCAGCAAGCACTTGGTGGTCTCCATCAAATAGCCAGAAAGGCCTCTGCCGCTGGGGCACTGATGGGCAGCAAGAGCCAACTGCAAGACCAGAAGTGTCTGACACTGCTTTTTATTGTCATCCTCCCCTGTATTAGCTACGTTTTAAGCACTGAGCATTTCCTTACTCCTCCACCTAGGAGGACCAGCCAAAACAGATTAGGAACACTTCCAGCAGTGCAACTTCAGTGACCAGAAGCCTCTTTCTAGGTGCCCTCCAGTCACCCACAGTCAATGCACGAAGGTGGTCTTAGCAGTGCTTATGGCATACCAAACACTCCCTCCATGATTCCGCATGCAACAGCTTTATAAGAGTACTACAGGATGGGAGATTTTTGCCAAGTTACTGGCAACACGTAATAGAAAATGACTTCGTACATCCATGTCAGCAATCTGACGCCATTAAGTTGACAGTCACGATACTTGTTTTTTCTAATAGGACTTGAGACTGGGAGAAAATAAGAAAATTAAGTGCTAGTTAAGATAGCTCAAGGTAGAACTCAAGTCCCTACTTTTTAAAAACTATTTCTTTATAACTTCATCTGTTCCAGGTCATAGCACGCAACCCAAAACAAAACGTATCCCCTATTCCTCTTGGATTTCAGTGGTTTTACATCACTTTCAGATGGTCTCAGTACCTGACTAACCTCCATTTTCAAGTACAAAACTTATAGTCCAGAATCACAGAATCGCTTGAGTTGGAAGGGATCCTCAAAGCGCATCTGGTCCAACTCCCCTGCAATGAACAGGGACACCTACAGCTCCATCAGGTGCTCAGAGTCCCGTCCAGCCTGACCTTGGGTGTCTGCAGGGATGGGGCACCACCACCTCTCTGGGCAGCCTGTGCCAGTGCCTCACCATGCTTACTGCACAGCTGATGTATCACAACTGGACACTGCACCAACTATTAGACTTAGCTGCACTCCTCACACAGCACACAACAGCTCAGCAGCCTAAGGCAACCAAAGCCGTATCTCAGAGATGCATATTGATGATTACTCCTGGGTAATGCAAACAGCTGCTAATCTGCACCTGAAGTCTCAGATGCAAAGTCTGAAGTTGGAATGTATTTAAAACTTTTTCACTCCAATCCAACAACCGGTCTCCTAACAACAAATTCTGAAAAGAGGAGACAAAACTGATACACTGAAGGCATTTTTACAATCTCTCCATTTTTCTCATAGTGTGCAGCCCTGCAAGCAAACTAAATACAGCACAGGCTGTTTGCTACACAGCTACATGTCATAACAGCCCTTTAATAGAACTTGCAACATATTAACATTTGCTCCCCAGCAACCTACAGGGCAACTTTGGGTTTTCAGGGTACAATTTGTTACTTCAGCTACCCACTGTAATCGGGGCCTCAGTGGTACATTGTAAACCAATATTACCATTTGTTTGTATGAACAGGGAGCACACTTGCACATAATCTGTTGACCAAAGCTAAATATTTCTGTTCCTACAGTATTTCCCTGCATTTCATGATAGATATCCCCCACCAATAGCTGGGAACAGCATTCTAATCCCTGGAAACCTAGCTTTGATTTTAGAAAGCAAGCTAAAAAAAAAAATCAACCACTGCACATTCAGCAGTGCCACAATGCCTTCATTTCAGCTCATGCCTGCTGATGCAGCAGCAGGTGTAGGGCACAGCCCAGGCAGTACTACCACAGCTTACACCACCCGGAGCTATGAACAGCCTCTGAGACTGCTGCCAGCACGGTGCATTATTCATCAGGAGACAGATCTTTTTATAGTCACATTCCTTGAACAACCAAGATTCCTCACACTCAACTCTTTCTCCTGGATTTTTTGCTAGATTATTTTAAGCCAAGACTTACAAAAACGTGAAGCTTGACTAAGAATAATTCTGACAAAAACTGTGGTATTGCAGAAAGTCTTAATAGCCAGGAGGAAGTACAGTATTTACAGAACCAACAGTAGCAAGAGAACAGTTTAATGACAAAACAAACATTTGCTAGATATGCACCAAGGGAAACATGGGCGAAGAAGCAGTTTTGTTATTCCAGTAGAGTCTGCACTGTCATTTTTAAAGCATCTAGAAACTTACTGATGCATTTTCTCCACAGAACCTCTGACTTTCCCCTGATAACCCACTAATGAGGACAGCCTTGGTAGAGCTTCTCATCCCCACCCTTCCCCTGTGGCAGAAAGCCAAGTCTTTTGAGGAGAGTGGTGCCCCTCTGCCAGTCAGAAGCAGAGTCTACAATCGAAAGAACCAGCTGTCATCTCTTACACCATCTGAACAAAAAAAGACAGCAGGGCTAGGAGAAGCTCCAGGAACAGAAGCAGCCCTTCCCATCCTTTTTATCTGTGCATGGAAGGCCATACTGGCTCCAGAATCCTGACAGATTATCAAACTGCCAAAGAAAGACTCTAAATATGAATTATATAAATTCAGTTTAGAAGAAGCTATGTTATCAGTTGTATTCTCTTTTGGAGAGAGGAATTTTGTACATGTATTATTTTTTACTTCCATTCACAAAACAAGAATAACTCTGTTCTCCACTTCAAGGGAACTCCTATCCGACTCATTACTCACTCAGATAATTTTAAAGCAGTAAATAACAGTACTGTTTCAGTAGTACTTTTCAATAGTACTTCAATAGTATCACATGCAGAGACAAATCAGCAATAAAAGCAAACAATAGTGCTCAAAAAAAAGCTGCCATCTTCAAGAAAAGATGATAACAATTACATAGAGAAGAGGTAGATGGAAATATTTTATCAAGAAAAAGCTTTTCCAAACAACACATTCTTGCTATCTAACCAATTAGTCACACAAGAGAACAGAAGAATGGAAACAGCAGTTGCCATCCAAGTGAGAATTTATAGTCCAGCACAATAGGTTTAATATTCACAGATTAAACTTTTAGGTGTGAAACAATCCCTGGACTAAGGTGCTTGCCAAGCAGCAACACAACAATCTTAAGAGACCTTTGACCTATATTGGAGAAAGAGGGTAGGTTTGGCTGCTCCAGGCCCATGTAGCGATGAACCAAACCCATATCCCACACCACAATGCTGTGCTCAAGCAGCAGTGCTTCCAACAAAAACATGCTATGGACACTCCTCTGACCCAACACACACCCTAACAAGGCCTTCATGGTTCAAGTTTGTTACAGAGAAGTAAAGAGATGTAGTTGGCTTTTTCTACATGTTTATAGAAACATTCTGACTTGGAGCACTGTGCTGAGGCTAACAAAGCAGCCAGGGAGAGACACCTATACGCAATTCCAGGGGAGCTCCAAGTCTCTGTTAGTCCTCCTCTTAAGGTCAGAGATAGCGATACCAGAGCAAAGTCAAGTTGCCAACTCTCACCTCAGGCAACATTCAATGATCCTTTTTCACAGATTAGAGTGGTGCTACATGATATTAAGATGCTTTATTTCTGAGCACTCCTAAGGAGTTCTACTGGAAATATTGATCTTGTTCTGCCCTTATTAAAATTTTTTCATGTCATTAATTTCCAAGCTGGTATGGAACTAGAAGCTTCTCCTGGTCCTGTGTGTCAACAGACGATCTGCTTGCCTAAACAAACCTATCACACGCAAGGTTTATTGCCTGATTTAACAGACTATTAAATGATCTGGCAGTCATTAGTCTGTACTGGTACTTCCATCCTGTCTAAAAGGGTAGAAGCAGAGAAACACTAATGGTTTTTCCAATGATATTAGGCCAGCTCACAGTGCCAGCAAAAGCTACATGGCATCCCATCAGAGAAGCAGTGACCATCTAGAAGGAGGTGGAGAGACAACACTTATTTCCCTGTGATCAGCCAAATCACATTCTCTGCAGAGGCCATAGAAATACAAATCGAGGAAAACAAGTAGAAAAAATCCCTGAGGACAAAGACACCAGTGACTGGAAGAAGAGAACAAGTCTCCCACATCAGCCTCCTCCAACCTCTGTGACCATTCTCCAGAAAAGCAGTACTGCAGGGATGGACAGTTCCTACGACAACTTATCCCAGCATTTGGTCAGCAAGTTCCTCAACTTCACTCCCTACCTGCACCCGCTGCAAGACCATTCCTTGCTAAGTGCTTGAGGCTGAAAAGACCAAGACTTCAAAGCTTCGATTACCATGTGGCACAGTTACAGAGAAGACTAGTATGAAAATCAGAGCACCCCAGCACAACTCAAACAATTGAGAAGTTTCTGCTTCTGCTGCTATGATGAAGTAAGCAGATTGAGAGGCTTGAGAGTTCATTATCTTCAGTATGTACTTTTCAGTAACTGCACGTTTTGTTGCACTGAGTCACTAACATCAGTGGTTTCCACTTACCAAAGCACTCCCATGTAAATAGCACTACAGGAGTTCCCAAATAACTATGACTACGAGATATAGCCAACTTTGACTCCTCTCCTCCTACCTACTTAAGTACAGACACATCAATAACTTTTACAGTAATACATATGGAACAACACACACCAAAGGACTTGAAGAGCAGCCCAGAAGAATCTCCTTGTGAAGAAAAAGGAGTTGTCAACATATAACCCAAGACAAATGGAAAATGAAAAGGAAGAAGAGAGAAGAGCAGGGCTACATCACAGCAACACATCAGTCGCTTATTGTCATGCAAGCACCACGCTGCTTCTGCTGCTCTGTATGGCTGCAATCACAAGCAACTCTCCCAGCTAGAAAGGGACAGATTCAAGCAGGCTGCTCTGCCAAAAGCCTAAGCAGCTTCAGCAATCGCTGCTGAAGGCATTATACTTTTTCCAGTAAGAGTGACTGAAGAGACAGGTAGTGCTGAAAGCCACCTGAGACTAAGCATTCAACCTCCTCAAGCACAGGCCTCCATAGCTTCCTATCTGCACTTCTAACATGCAAAGAGAACAAGAGCTCAAAGACAGGAAGGTGCAACTGGTATAAAAGCCAAAGGGCTTGACCATCATTCGCTAGATATTCTGCACTATTACCCAAACTATGCATGCCATTTCAGGCTACTCTCCTAACACTTGATAAGAGCCTCTCCACAGAAACAAAAATTAAATTTCAATATCTTTTTGATTCAGAGCTCAGTCATCAATTGAGCTCCTAATAGACAATGCAGTAAAAACCTCCAAAAAAAGATGCAAATGGGCAGGAAGTCAGGATTTAGCTCCACAACCCCACAGAAAGTACATTCCAGCTGTTAAACCTCAAAGTAAGCCAGATTACAATGTCAGGCTGTAAAATGACTAAGGGTTTTCTACGTGGGGCCACAAGCTAGAAAGCTAAACCAAATTAAGGTCATTTTGGTATAGAGCATCTTAACTGAAGAATTACATGAGGCTTAGTATCAATGGAAATTCCAGAGGCTTAAATGCTTGTGCTGACAATGCAGTTTAATCCTCCCTCAAAATTAATTCTAAATTACTTTTCACCAAGCAGCTAATTAGAGACAAGCATTTAGATGACCAGTTGCCATAAGACATGAAGAACTCCTTGCCGTAGCAAGTGGGAACTGGATGCTGCAGAATTGAATTGAATCTCACAAGAAGGCTTTCCTCCAAGTAACAAAGTCAAGTTTCAAGATGTGACAGCAATGCCAACAAGAATATAAAGAAAATTATATATATAATCCCAAAAGAGGAAGGCCAAGCTACACAGGTTTTCCAGGAGGGGAAAAAAAAAAAAAAAAGTTATTTGCTGAGCAGAAACTTAAAACCCTTCGATAGAGCCAAAGTGCTGTATAGCTCACTTCCTAATTACCCAATTCAGCGTGCCTACAGGTGCTCAAAGCACCAGTGCCCACCATTTCTCTAGATCTCTTCCTGCACTGATTTATTTCAGCAGCTTCACCCATTTACACCATCCACCTCATATTTACAATGTGAGGATGCAGGGTTTATTATTATTATTATTTTGACTGCAGGGAATTTTAAGGGACCTTCACCGTGGCCTCACGCTCCTGTTTTAAAATGAATTGTGTTGGAGTGAGGGCTTGTGATCAGCAACACTGTGCAGATCTTTCACTAGAGGAGGCAGAGTTTACATGGATTTAAAACCAATGGGCCATTGCAGTCAGTAATCTCCTGCAACACAAGCCTCCCTTCAATAACAGTTGCCTTTGCCAGGAATACAAATACATTCTTTAAATGAACAAACACTGTGATTCCCATTTCAGATACAGCTGTCAAGTGCACACTGGAGCAAAGATATCATTGGCAACAAGTTACAAACATTTATATCCTATAGCCAAAGCTAAGTCTTTCTGCAAGTTTTAACTTGCCATAACACTTGTCAGGCAGTGCAGAAAGATACAAGTATAAGAATAAAGGATATACATAGATAACTTTCCTCAGTTATCTTCCAGAAGGAAAGGCTCCTTGTTACATGAACTCCAGCATCGTTTCCAGAGATGAACATGGGACACCACGTTGGTTACATGAATGGAAAAAGGCTGTTCTCACTCAAAAAGGAGTCTAATTCAGGGAACAGGATATGTATAGCAGTAATTTGGAGTACAAGACGACTCATTTCCTTCATGGCAAGACTGGGCCAGTGAGCCCCATGATTGCACTGCAACTGAGCTAGAAAATTCTCAACTCGCATTGTGCACAAGGCAGGGGAACTCATCACTGGCCTTGACTTCACCCTTCTGACAGTTCAAGAACTCCCAAACAGGATATTCGAGTAGGGCTGAGCAAACAATCACAGGAAATTAGCTTTGCATTCTGCTAGAGGGAATGAAGCAGTCTCTTTCCAGCTGAGAGCGTATAATTGTCTGGCACCAACTGGATACATCCTGGAAGCTACAACAGCAGCTGAACAGTTTGTTTTGGTTGGGTGTATCTATTTTTCCCTTTGTCTCAACTCCATTTGTTCTCCAATCCTATCAATTGCCAGCAAAAACTGAGTTTTATGACGACTTGGGGCCACGATGACCAAAGTGACATTCCCTTGCATACAAACAACTTTGCAATGCACTGGCTGTGGTCACAGCAGGCAAGCCACCAAGGACAAAACAGGGCAAGAGCTACAGGGCGGCCCAGGTAGGAAGAGACTTCAGAGACCCCTGAGGTTATTCTCTTACATGTGTTTTACTCCAGAGTTAATGGTAAGCGCAACAACCCAAAATACATCTACCAGGCAAAGGAAGAATGTTTGTTCTTATCTGAGGAGATAAAGGCAAGTGTAAGATGCCCACAGCTTTTATCTCCTCAAACAGCAGTGAGAAGTGGAAGCACAGCACCCACGTCCTTACAACATAAAGCTCAACTGAATTGATACGCAACTGCTTTTAAAGGAATATTGTTGCACTCCAGTGGGAAAGACTTCCACATGTTTGAATAAGTACAGAGAGGAGTTTAGAAGAGATTCCTTAATAAGGAGCACCCAAACTCAGTTGGCTCAGCTATTAGAGCTGACATGGCCAATAACAGAAATGCTGTTAGTAGTCCAGTGAAAGGAAAAAAATGGTTAACTGGTCATCGGAACACAAAGTTGCTGCTATAATTACATACTGTTCCAGCAATACCTCTGAATGTAGCATTTTTGATCCAGGGCAACATGATTTTTTCCAGGAATGAATTCAAGCAAAATCTAATGCTAAAAATAGATCTTTTCAAGATGGAGGCTTCTCAAATGAAGTTTCCCATCCAATATATTTAGAAGTGTAATTGTTTTTCCAAGCTGTAGCTAATGAGTAAGTTGAGGGGGAGGTTGTTTTGGTTTTGTTTTTAAAAATCAGAACTAGTTACAGCCTCCCTGTAAAGGGGAAAGAGGAACCCAGAGCAAGTAGCTCCAGCTGATGCCAGTATTTCAAAAATAACTTGCATAATCTCCAAAACATTTTTATATCTCTCCTCCAGAAAGAGGCCTTTAATGACATCTGTGATTTTGACGTCAAGTACCCTATATGGATTCAAAGCACACAAAGCACTTCACAGAGAGTGGTAATTGCTGTGCCTATTGCTAAGAACATGCGGAATGAATGGACAGTAGGACTGAAAGATCTGGGAAAGCCCTGGGATAGCATACTTCCAAGCTTCATACCAGGGACTTTGGCAGAGTTTTAGTTTTTATTTAGACAGACAGATTTCATAAGAACACTGTTCTGCTCCGAGCTCTCAGCCAGAGATGCCTTTGGCACTCAGGGATTAGGGCAGCAGCTACATGTGCCAGAGATGAGGGGTCTGAGCTGTTCTTCAGAAGCAAGGCAAGGCACAGACCTCCAGATATATAGACTACAGCACACACTTCCTGAGTATTTATAATGGGAGCAAGATAAAAGTGCCATTTCTATGAAGTGACATCAGTGTGAACACAGCACTACATCAACAGGAACACTTACCGCAAAGCGGAACACACACAGTTCCTTGGCAATTTGAAAGGGAGCTTGAACTCTTCTCCTGTTAAAGCCACTCAGCACATAATCCTAATCCTTCACACCTAATCCTTTCCTCCAAGCTTCTCACCTGTGATGGGGCAAGACTGATATTCCCAGTGCCTAGAACTGGCTAAGAAGCCAAACACACACTTCACACAGCCTTAAGGCGAACAATGCTTCCAGCAACAGACTCTAGGCAACATCCATAGCACTTTAATTTCTTTTCAGGTTTATGAGGAAAACAAACTGAAGATTTGTTGCAGTTATTACATGTCAGCTCTGCCTCCCAGACCTCTAGGGAGGAAGCTGGTTGGGGAAAAGACATGTAGAGGCACTATAAAAAATACCCTGTGTGCCTGCACGGTTATAGACAATAGTCACTGGGATGCATGAGTATTCATAATAGGAAACAAAACAGCATTCCCCTCACTTCAAAACATTCAGAGCTCCCACTCCAGACAGTGTAACTCAAATATCCAGTCAAGAGTTCCTATAAGGAACATTCTGAGGAAAACAAAACCTTCATCTATACACTTGGCAAGCTCTTGACAAAAGCTGGTAGGAATACATTAGAGCAATTACTCATACACAGACAGTGCATCACTTCTGTAATACAACAGTGGATCAGTTTTCACTTTGCCCTGGATTAGAAGACCGCTCCACAATTTCCCACGGAAGCAGGAGCAGCCCAGTAGCTACGGCTTGGGGCCCATCAACAGCATCTGATTTTAACTAAAGTGAAATTTTATCAAAGTAGTGCACATAAGCCAGGATAAACCACTTGATTTATAATGCCAGCCGGGAGGTACTGTTAAGAATAAAGATTATCCACCCATCTCATTTCCTTTCCAAGCCCTTCAGTTTGAAGGAGGGCTGAGAAAAGGCAGCCTTCAAGCCAACAAGACCAACAAAACCACCACAAGAAAAAAAAAAAGCCTACAGACACACATTCTCTCAAACATACAGCTAAGAGTAATATTTCCCCCTTGCCTTCCCCAAACTAAAGACCACACCAGTCTATAAGCTTTTAGAGACAGCAGAGTAGGAAGGTTCCAGCTCCAGTTAACAATAAAGAGAGAAGATTTAATCAACAAGGTTAAAGTCAACTGGATCTTCAAGGCACCTGCAGCATTCTCCTACGGGCCAGGCTTCTTATGGACAGCTACTGCAGGAAGCTTGGACAGCAATACTGGCATTTCCACTTGAGAAACCCAGATGTTTAACCGGATAGCAGCTGTTCTACAGCAAAAAGCCAACATTTGTCAGGAGTTCATTTCCATCAAGGATCAGGTGAGAAAACTGGGGGGGTGTAAGTAACTGCAGTTCATGTACTATAAAGTATTACCATGCCTGTGCAATTTCTCTTCCATCTTTTAGATGACTTCATTACTCAGAAGAGAAATCTGGATCCATCCGTTCCTATTAGAGCATAAAATGGCTTGGTGCGTCCCCTCAACAGCCCTTTATTGCAATGCACAGCTGTTTTTCCTCTATTCAGCCTACCCGCAGCCCCAGCACAGTAAAAACCCCTGCAATGCCTGCAGTAATACATTAACTTAAAGAAGAAAAATACTTCCCAGCTGGTAACTATATCCTTGCATTTAGTCCACATGAAGATCTAAGGAAAGTCCGTAAAACACAAGCATTTGAAATAGGAAAGCTATTTGTAAGGTGCTGCAAAAGTCCCTGTTGCATCCAACTCCTGTGGCTAGGGAGAATGAGACTGTAGCTGATACAAGGAAAAAACGAAAGAGATCACAGCATGGAGTTACCTCATTTTTCTTCTCAATCTTTCATCAGCTGATGGCAGCAGCATCAATACTGAGTAACTTCATTTGATTTACACAGACTACCATGAAAGCAGAACAGAAAAAAATTCAACCACTCCCAGAACCAAAGATCTCATCAGTACAAACAAAGGACAACACACACGCAAGTAACGCCTCCTGAAGCATCAGCTTAGCTGGTCACAATCTGATGCAAGCTGAGCATCCACAGTACTCTCCTGCTGATTTTGTGACTTTCAGTAAGCCCTAAATAAGTAATAAAGCTGCAGAATTCATGTTCACATACAACTCCACATCCCACATCTCCTGGCTTTGCATCTGTGAGGGAGACTTGTTTGAACAACACCAGAATTCCTATGCTTCAGCTGGCTCAGCTGGCAAGCTAAGCTTTGCACCTGACTGAGGTCAGACTACAAGTGAATTTAAAGAAGATGATATTAACAGTAAAGGAGAAAAGTGAATAACAGCACTGAAAAACAAAATGTGGTCAAGTATTACTAAAATTTCACCAAAGTTCCTACCCATTGCATGAAGAAAGTGCTTATCCAGTGCTCTTTCACATTGCAGGATACCCCCTAGTGCAGCTCTGACAGGCTGCTAGTGCTGCCAACAGAAGCCAGAGAGACCAGCTGAGGAGAATGCTCCTGCCTTAATTCACATCACCAGTACTTACCACTGCCCACAAGGGGAAGCACCTAGAGGAAAGGCCAGCCTGGAAAAATACATGCATACCATTATCATCCCCCCTCCCTCCCAAGTGGTTTACCATCAGCTTCCTCTGTATGTTTATTTGAAGGTGAGTTTGGCCTTGAAATAAAAGTATGGAGTGAGGTTAGCTCAATTAACTATACAACAGGTATTTAAAGTTTGTTTTCTAGACCATAGCTGTCAAGCTGATTGCAAGCATGAATATCTCACGGCAGCATCTAAACAGTCGTTCGCATGTGCAGCCACAGAGCAGGTTTGCACAATTTATCCTAGAAGGAAACGAGCTCTGGGAGATCCTCGAGAAAACAGTGAGCTGACTCCAAAGCTATCCTATCTGCTTCCTATTAAAACACTTTCTCTCTTAAGCCATAAGCGAATCATGTTTATCAATTAAAAAAAAAAAATGATGAGCTTCACTTCAGCTTTGGACAGGACTGGTATAGATGGAAGAGAGCAGAGGACCCAAGGCAGATTGTCTATGCAACTCAGCATTGTGCTGTTTGATTTCACTTAAGTCAAAACAACTGCAGATGAAAAAGCAGACCTTTCTTCCCTACGCATCTCCCACCATCCCCCATCCTGTTGCATCACTGCAACATTTTGATGAGGAACAGGCAAACTGTAGATGCTCAAGCTACATTTTTTTTTTTTAAGACATCATGCATTACCCATTTAAAATACAAGTGCCATTGTATGTGCTCAGAAGTCTGCCTAAAAAGGAAATATGATGCGTATCATAACAACAAAACAGAAGTCAGTCGTTAGGGAAGCACCCTGCAAATACAGAAGCAGAAGTTAGACAAAATACAGGCTCATGATAATGCCAAAGTGCATCTATTACAAAAGCCTACCTCAAAAGCACAGTAGAGAACAGACCTGACACCCTGCTGCATGTTTATTTTCAGCAAAAAATCATCTGCAACAAGCTCACTGGACAGAATTTGCCTCCGAAGCTCAGCCTGCTATGGAATATCAGTTAAATCAGTCATTAATTATGGCATTTGCTAACATTCACAGAAGAAATCTACTGTACACAAGCCAAGAGCATGAAGTCCATCCATCAGATAAACATTCATGAATATTTCTTGCACTCGGAGACAGGAACAGACTGAAGCCATACAGATGAGACAGACTAACGTAAAGTGATTTTCAACACAAGCGAGTTCATCTCCATAATTTGAATCAGTTAGAGAAAAGTTGCAGGTTCATAGGAAACATTTTGCACACGTGCTCAGCTGCTTAGAACATAGTAAGAGCATTATTGTTATCCCAAATACACAACAACTGAGACACAAATACAGCTCCAACTTACTACTTCAGGCCATCAGCAGTCCCTCACAAAACACCAGCTCACCTGCTGTCACCTTAACCATTAGCAATAAGCAGCTGATGTCACAACAGCAAAGGCTACTGCAAGGCATATACAAGAGGACATATACAGGACTTTCAGTACCCAAAGGTTCTTCAGTGCTGCTACACATATACACATCAAGATGTCAAGAACATAAATTCGTCCCCTAGCACCAGTCCTCCCGCTCTTGCTGTTTATAGACTCCAGTGCAAGTGAAGCAGCTATAAAAGAACCCCCTCATTACCACCTGCTCAGCCTTCAGTATGCTGCATATCCTAGAAGGAAGAAAACAACAAGAAAACACATATTGCAGAACTGACAAGCACGCCATTATTTTATCAGAACAGCCTTATCACATAGCATGTAGCTAAGGAAAGCAAGAGTCAAGTGCAGTTACACAAAGCAGGAAACAGTTTCATCTGCCATGCCATTATTTTTCATTAAAAATGTGCACAGTTGATTTGCTTTAAATCATTTATCAGGTCAAATACAAGGAATTTCAACAACATGATTGCCCAGACACCCCGAGCTCATCAAGAACCCCAGTAATTTCCCTCCATTTGGTTGCTAGTACTGGAAAAAATGTTGGTTTCTATAGTCTGCAAGAGCATCAGACTGGAGCTCCTGCGTGCTGACAGCTATCTAAGGTAGTATTACAGCTTAGAGAAAGAACTGTATAATTCCCCAAAGTCCATCGAAATACCTGCAAAAATAAGACAACCACTAAGGAGAAAAGCTTAAAAGTCTGCATTCGGCCTAACAAATACACAGTTGGTTCCTCAGACAGGAAGGCGTGCGTTCAAGATACACAAGTAATTTCTAAATGGAGGCCATCATTCAGCAGCAGGCTGGTTTCTGCCACAACAGTAGGGCACTGCAGTAACCACCAGCTGGCACTGCTCCGACTGCTGCGCTCACCGGCTCCCAGGTCACAAGCATCCACCATCTTGTCTTCATCTTTTAGCAGCCAGGAAATTCTACACACTACTACAGTCATAGGGAAACAGGATTAAACAGTGCAGTTAGTGAGTGAATAAGAACGTTGAATTAGTATCTGTATTAATCATCTGGCTGACTGTTGTTTTCAGTGGGTCTTGGAACACTGCATGACTCTGAATAGAGACTCTCATTCTGTACCTTTCACTGACTTCCCTTAATTCACAGCGTATTCTACACTACCAGTAAAGCAACTTGTCACTAGCTGCTAGCCTTAAATAAAACCAGATTCATGGTACTTTTCTAACAGACCTAGGCTAGTGCCTCCCAGATTACATTATAGCCTTGCTAATAAACAGCAGGATGTCCCCAAGTCAAAAATCTTCTAGACCTCCAAACACACGGCGCAGCTTTTCAAGTAACTATCAGTGCATATTGACAGCTCACACCTTTGGGGAAACCTTCGCTATTGCAGACTTTCAAGTTTTTACTTTTATGCTGGCAGACAAAAACTCAAAAGATTAAAAAGGTGAGGTACTGAAACGATGAACAAAACGATACCAATAAAGAACAAAAGACATAGTGGGGGCAGCAGGGAAGTGGTAAAGAACCTCATTAGTCAGGAAAGAGCTTAATTAAGCCTGGAAAGAACAGTACTGCTAAATGCAAACACTCAACTTTTTTAAAACAGATTTTTGAGCTATAAGTGTATAGCCCAAGATTTCAGGCAGTTGAAGACAACTGAAGTGGCATTGAAGCAAGATACATGAAAGCAAAAGCAGAGCTCTACATTGGGAAGCATGGGGATGTTTTCAATTGAATATCCACATATAATTCAGGTGACACCTGGGCAATACCAGTACCTTCCTCACCAACCAGGTTGAAGTTAGAGCTCCCTTGCAGCAGGTTTTGAGACTACATCAAATGGGAGGGAGCAGACAAAGCACTGATGAGAAAGGCTATCGCTTTCCAGAGCAGAGCTGGACAGGTTCATAAGCCACCTGATGTAGCTTTAACTCAGAGCATGGTTAGACTCAAAGTTGCCAGCTTCCAGAGGTCCTCTCCAACCTAATCTCCCAGTCATTTTCAACACCTGTTTCAGATTGCCACTAATTAACAGATCAGGAAAACTTGCAAAACACAACCTTCTACCAACACTGACAGTATCATTATAAATATAACAAAAACCTCTTCCACAAGATCAAGTTCTCCATTCTCAGCTTCTAGTGTTACAACCCCACTAAGTTTGTTGCCAGACTCTTGCACACTGCAAGCAAAAATCACCAACCTATAAACACTACTTGTGACACAACAGGTGTGATTAGTTAATGCTTTTGCTACTTGAAAGACTCCTCATCACTTCTCACGTGGGTTAAGTGTATATGCAAGCTCATCTGCTCATTCTTTCTAAAGGAAAACAGGAATGTTCAGTTTAAGGCAAGCTCACAGAGGAGCTGTATTTTAGGTTGTTAGCACTTCTTTTTGTCAAAGCAGCGTTCCTTTGTGCTCCTGCTTATGCCAAGACAGTACGTACTTTAAGTCCCACGTAGACTGGCATGATCTTGTTCCCCTAAGGTAAAAAAAGAAAACAAAAACCCAAGACATATAGCTTCAGGCTATTTAGTTGGCTTGGATTTCGTCATGAGAAAAACCAACTTAAGTTTTGAATAAAGATTTAATCAAAACATTTGCTAGCAGTGTTTGTTTAGACTTCCATCTCTAGGAGAACCCAGACAATCACTCCTTACGGGATTTTGTGGGATGATGTGACTTGTAGATTCTTATATAATTATATCATTATAAATAATATTATATTGATTATATTATATATTTATATTATATATAATACATATATACAAATATATATATATAGCACTAATCATTAGCTTAAAAAGCAAAAAGAGAACTTTGTTTACAAGTGAATTTATAAGCTTAGATCAGATACCGCGGGCTTTGGGACAACAACACTAAACAACACAAACGTTCCTGTTTACCAACAGAGCAGCTTATTTTGGGGAGAACTACAGATGTTATTTTTCACTGCACGTTTGTGAAACATCAGCAAGAAGGAAGAAACAGCATAAAGACAAACTGCTTCCCCTGCCACCCTTTCACAGCCATAGGCTCACTTGAAAATGGTTCTGTATCCATTTTCCTACTAGATATGTGCTAAAAAATGCCATCGTATACAACGGACAGAAGCCACGTGCTCACTTTGCTGGTAAGCAATAACTCAAAAAGTAACCGACACATCTGTAAGCCACAGACCGATTGCCTTTGTCTGAACAGAGCTGACATGCTTTAGAGCAGAGCAGTAAACCAGGAAAAGGGAAATAAAACAACACAACTTCATTAGCCACGTATGTGTAATATTCACATAATAACATACACTCCTTTTCCTCTCCCGAGACAAATGACCAGAGAAAGCCCAACTGTTACTCAGAACTTCATCTAGAAACAGTTACTCCCTGGACACTCCATAAGGACCTCAGCCAGCTTTCCTTCATTAAAAGCTGGATATGGAGTTAGGATGCACGCTCAAGTTTTGGCCTTTTTTTTTTTAATAACATAAATCAACACACACCATGCCCACCCATCACACAACCAGCTAACAGATAAATATTTATACAGCATTATCTTTATTTGCTTTAACCAGCCACTTGCATGCTTGAAAAAGCCAATCTTTGTCCCCTGCCCTGCCAATATAAAAGGCTCATTCTGATCTAAGTCCACACAAGCAATAACACATCAAGTACTGTCTGCAAAGTTTTCAGATATTTCCTCCTGAATGAGAGACCTCCCATGAAGACACCACTGTAACACAAACAAGTGCAAAAGGCACTGAAGATCTCTACGCCATCATTTCCAGGGTTGCTATAACTTTCTTTGAGGCTTGGGGAAAGGCTGCAGGGGAAAACAAGGCATGTGTACTTTATTATTTATTGTTTCCCCAGAGGGAACTGTCCTGGTAATAAAACAGTCCATTCTTGATCTGCAAATAATTTGTTCCCTCCCCAGCCACGGGGCATTCATAACACCCCAGCAACGTTAGAGGATTTAAGCAGCCAGATAATTACAACACAACATATTAAATAACACAGAAGGCTAATACAAGCAGGAGCCCAGAACTCCCAGGGCAGAAATAACATGTATTACTCACCGCACGCTCCGGACTGAGGAAGGCCAAAGCTGATGCACAGCTGAGCAAAGTGCTGCTCAGTCCTCGCTCAAAGCTTTGTCCCAGGGGCTGTCACAGCCCCCTCCCAATCTGCTTCTCATTCTACTGTTGCAAACACAGCTGCTCCTCACACATGTGGCAGGCAGCAAGTCCCTCCAACCATCAAAGAGGGAGCTGGGCCAGGTGGGACTCATTCCTCCAAATCAGCTGCTTTCTACCCATTTGATTTAACTCTGAGCAATAAGCACAGCTGCTGGAGGGACTGAAAAATCCCCCACTAAGGGCCAAAGACAGACAAGGTGCAACAGAAGGGACTGCATTACATTCCTCCTTGTTGTTTGCGTGGCTTTTGGTATTAAGCCTGATTTTTGTAATACTACCGAAGTTTTAAATTGGTTTGATCTCTATCCTAGCAGTTTGTCGACTTTTGTCATTAAACACTGACGCTTAATGTTTACTAGACATCACATAGAGAAAACACCCAGTTAATATGATGGTACGAGAGACATACAATTTGGGAAGCAGTATCAACTCAGTTCCTTCTGAATGCTGGCAAAGAGGACCAGCTTCCCCAGCCATGAAGCACTCACGCCCTCCAAGCTTCTAGCACTCTTTTGAAGCAGAAACTACCCTGCTCTATTTATACTGCATGCAAATCAAGATTTAACTCCAATACTATTACAGTCACACGTATGTACCTGACATCACAATCATATTTCCTAAAGCACAGTGATTTACTTGAATGTGATTTTTTTATGGCCATATTGCAGAGGCAGACGTCATCAGTGCAAAGAAAAGTCAACTTCTGATCATCTCCAAAAAACACAGTTGTACAGCATGTACTATATATCTCTAATAAGTATAATGCTAATTAGACCTGTTCATTATATGGCATTAAATAACAATCCATTGGTGCTTATCCCTGGCAAGCCACAAAAGCTGCATACCAAGGAGCTCTCTCTGAAAGCATGCTGGAGTTGATGCATACACAGATCCAGAGAGCGGACAAAGCAGCCTGATTCTGGTTGCAGTCTTATTTACAATAAACTTCCTTCTTTCCAGTTCAGACTTCAGCAACATGAACAACTCAATCCCAAAGGCAGTTTTTAAAACAGAACAAATAGCCAGTTTAACATCACAAGTCAAATATCCTTTATGAGGTCCAAGAAATATTCCGTTTCTCCAGGAAAGACTCAAAGGATGCCATTCAAAGGGCAGAGATTCCTAGAAACTAAACATTTACTTAAAGCATACCTGAGGAAATCCACACAGCACCGGTTGTGTGCTCTGAAAAGCTCTTTTGCATCCAGACAAGGAAGGACTCATGAGGCCTGCCCAGGAACTGCATAAACTTACTTCCTCGGAGGCCTCCCTCCCAGCACACAGCTACAGAGTGGGCACAAAGCAAGTTGCAGCAGCTTCTCAAAGTCAGGGTCACCCTGCAACTGGTAAGCGTGGGTTGACATGCACAAGTCCTGAAAACCAGGAGAATATCCAGTTTGCAAACTTGTACTGATACTGGAATATGCCAACACCAGTTCTTCCTACCAGGTTGTCCCCTTCACACACGTTTCACAGCTCAGGCATATGGGCAAGGGAAGCTGTGCACTGGCTCCCCTTCCTGTTGATGAAGATACAAACACCTTTAGGTCTTTAATTCATACAAGTTCAGAGTCCTCTAACCCAAACATTAACTTTTCCACTGGAAAGAATTAAAAGCCAGAGTGTGCTATAACTAACCACAAGATTGGTGAGGCTGTTTGCAGCCCAACGCTTCCAACTTCATGATGGATGCCTTGCAAAACACTTCCTTGCCAGAACAAATGCTGTCAAAGAAACCAAGGGAAGGCAAAAAGATCGAGGTGGCCCCGAAACTCACAAGCTGTGTCATTCTCATTTTGCTTGACTGTGGAATCAGCAAAACATCAAGAAATCTGAACACAAAACTTCCCACTTTTCAGCATCTAAAGAATAGAAGCGAGGCATTCGTCTTATCTGAATTAACAAAGCAACAGTAAAGCTAGAAACATTTGATGCTGAACTTCTGTGCAACTCACTGCAAATGATTTGTTGTTGACTGGATACATCGTCATTATTACAGGAGCCTGCCAGATTACTGTTCTACCGACAGCAAATCCCTGTTATTTTTCTAAACCAGGATAATCTTAACATAAGTACAGAATGATAAGCTGTATGCAAGCACGTACCCTCAACTTCATATTCCAAAAACTGTTTTTAACATATTCTGACTGAAAACTGCACCACAAGTTTTCAGATCCCTATGTAGTGCTCTAAAGATTACCGTATGCATTTCTTGCTTAAAATTATCACCAGTGAAAGGTCTCAACAAGATGAGTCAATCAACAATGCTGTAGAACAGCCTGGCTGGTGAGGGTGCTGCTTTAACGATAGTCAAAAAGCTGTTGAATCAAAAATTAATTTGCAGGAACATCGAGACTGGGAGCGATGCATAACAATCTGTGTGCTGGTTAAGCAGGCTCTTCATACCACTATGTGTGCTGTGTGGGTCTGCCTGGCTTTCAGAAACTACAGTTATTAGGAGACAGAAGAAAAGGGAGAGGACACAAAGATGCAAGCAAGACATTTATCACTGGAGGCTCTGGAGCTTCAAGTCAGCACATTACATGCAATTAATCTTGCTGGCTACTGGTACTTAGCTTTTTCAGCAAATAAGGCATTAGTCACACTCAGTAGCTCTACAGAGAGCTGTAGCATCTCAGAAATACCAGAACAAGTGCTAGAAAGAAAGAAAGGTCTGATGTACAAGGTGAGATGTACCTCGTTCAGGTATGCACCGTACAAAGAACAGCAGCCACATCAGCAATGGCAGCAGCAAGGGTACCTCCAGCATCACAAGGGCTGAAAGGAGTTCTTGGCAGTATAAAGAAACGGCGCTCAGTCAACCACATAGGCCACAAGTAGCATTCAGGGGGCTGTTTTGGAGATTGAAAGGCAATTACTATCTAAGAAGCAGCTTAAGATAAAAGAAAAAAGCCTATACGCAGGAGTCATATTTTGTTGCACAGACTCCAGGAAGACTGTCTCACTAGAGATGAGGCAAGCACTGCTGCTGCAAAGGAAGGAGGTCCTGCACTCCAACGCAAGCTCTGAGCAGTAGACTCAACCAACAAATCAAACGCTAACATTCACATGGCCCATGCTGCAATGTAAAAGCATGTATAGCAGATGAGCTCAGGATGTTTCTAATACAACAAGTAAGGAGAGAAACAGGCGGCTTTTAGTAGCAAAGTATGGCATTGCTTTGTCACGTGTTTTTATTCACTTAAATTCAAAGCTGTTCTAAACAGAAGTATTTTTATTCTTACCAGCTGAAACTAACAAAAACTGAATCGACTGCACCGCCACTATCGCCACAACAATCAGCATGAAGGCACACCTCTTTGCCTCTTCTCTTCAGGACATAATGGTTAGCGCACTACATCCAACCTTTGAGCTTCGTAGCTCTATCCTAGTTACTGTGTATAGAAAGAGATGACTAATGCTGATCAGACCCGTGGGTGGAAAGGCAGCAAATGTCAAGTCAGAGTCCGGTTATTTTTTCCTATCAGATCAGTTATCAGCAAAAGCCACATCACAAGCTTACAACCACCAATCATAGCTGCTGGAAGCTGAGACATTTTGTGGTATGTGCAAGGTTGTGCTCCTCTGAGATTATTCATTACTCATTTTTGGTATCTTTTAAGAGCAACTAATAGCTCTACAACAGCTCAGTAGTCTCATTGGAAGGAAGTGAGCACCTTCTATCACTAAACAACAGCCCTACTGCAGAAAAAATTATTCTCCTTTTAAGTACACTATTATGTACGGGGAAAAGAAATACACTGCAGCAACAGAACCAAAAAGACCACATTATAGGTAACAACAGCATCTTCTCACAAGAATTTAAGTCAAGAATCTAAAAAGAAATCACTCAAGTGCTTCAAAATGCCATCAAAACCTTGTAATACTACAGCAAGAGATCATCAAGTAGAACATCAACAGGTGGCAACGGTTCAGCCGCGCTCCATTCTTCATCTACTCTTCGTATTCTCTTCTCTGTGGAACTGTCCTTACCCTTCCCTGCAGACTGGCAAAGTAGCCTCCCTGGGAATCCACGGGACTGATTTATACAGATTAGCATGGTATCAAGTTCACTTTCAATATTGCTCACCTTGAACTTCATTATCTGCTTTAAAGAAGATAAAGATATTATACTTACAATGTCTTTTCAGCATAATATTCTTCAGTTCTGCAATGAATTATGTAGGTATTTTTCCACAGTGAGTGTTGGAAGGATTTTATGTTCAGGTAGTATGTAATAAATCAGTATTTCACTCCCAAGGAGTCACACAGATTTCCAGTGCTGATCTCACGTTTATGCACCAGCACTTCATGCATCTCAAACACCCACTGCAGAAGTTGAAGGACTCAGCAAAATGTCTTTGCAATAAGAGAGAAGATGCTGTTGACCAGTTCTATTCCTTCAGGTAATAGACAAGCTGAGGCAGATCTGTTCATTCTCGGAAGCTTCAGGCTGGAAAGCTTGAAGAGACTGCGAACGAGGATGGAAAAACGTCATGCAAATCAGCATGACTGACAATGAATACTGAGCTGCAAGCTTCTTCTCAGCACAGAGATAAATCAGAGCTGGAGAGCTGCAGTTATAAAACACAGCTCACAAAACACAAGTTCTACTCACTCTGAATTACGTAAGTTCTACATGCAAACTGAGACAGTCCCTAGCAAGTAAATAGGACCATGATCAAATGAAACATTTGCTCTTTTCAAGGCAAATTATGGCCAAAATAACTTATGTTGTGTTTTATACCACTTCACGTTTACAACAGAGAAAAAAAGGTAGATACTTTTGAGAACTTAAGCGCCATGAACTGAAGAGAGGAGATTCATGAGGTATTTGTGAATACTATGAAAACTGAAAGTGTCTTAAACTCGGAGAGCACGACAGAGAGCTGGAAAGCTTTATCATTCCCAGGTTTCTTTAGGAAAGCCTGAAGGATGCAGGCTAACCCATCTCAGGGGACATTCAGAAAAGTTATCAAAAAGGAATTAGGTGCTGTTTGTTGGTTTGGGGCTTTTTCCAGTGTGTGTTCAGTAGAAATGAGATGAGGGCTTACTTCACTTTCTAGCAAAGGCAACTCAGCATGATAGATTGGAGTACCGACAAGCACCTCTAACGTAATGAGGTTTCCATTCAGCTTGGTCAATCATCCACGCAGCACAGCCTCCATACACTTTACAGCATCTCAGTGCACAATTACAGCAATTCAGTTTTCTTCGTGCACTTCCACATTACCACAACTATAAAAAACCCGCATATATTCTTGAGTCAGAATCCAACGTGAAGCATCATTGGCACTAACTTGTAGCTATAAAAATCACATCCTGAAGGAGGCAAATAGAGCTCCACCGCCATCAAACCCATACGCTAACACAGCAAACACGGAGATACAACCATCAGCTGACTGTCGTACAGCAACACAGGCTATCTAGTGTAGAAATACATATAAATTATGTAAACACTGCCTTGAAGAGTACCGCTGTGCTTCAACACTAATTTCAAGAGCAGCCCTCTACAGCGCACTCTGTTACATAAATGTCGGCCTAATCACAGCAACTCTGCTCACAAATGTTGCCAAATCTCCTCGAGTACTAACGTGGATGAAAACATCCAGGATGAGTCAGCTGCACACCCACCTTACTTGGGAGTACAAACTACACTGATGACAACAGACTGACCACAACAACAAACAATCCTCCAGGAGATTAAAGCACTTCCTTCAAACTGATCTACACTCAGGTAATTCCTCCTCTTCACTGATACCGGAATAATGTGGGGACGCTGGGCTCCTAACCTCCAAGAGTAAGACTGCATCAAACTGGAGCCTGAGCATTTTTCAGCCCAGGACAGAAAAAAAAAAAAAAAAAGACAGAATCTCATCTGTGCCACCAACAGCCATTTCTATTTCCAGGTTTGCCCAAGAAGTAGGTCATGAAAACAGCAGCTCCACTGAGCTCACAGCCTCACACCCAAAGCCTCGGTCCCTTCCTCTAGCATTCCCGACAACTCAAAAACCCAAATCTGCATTGTCTCATCTCCAGCCCTACTCAATTTAGCTAAATAATGAAGAGGAGTACTTGTGGAACTGTTTGTTTAAGATTACTCTCTCGAGCATTAAATGCCAAGAGGAAATATGGAAACGGTCACTCCTACACACCAGAGTGACTAGCTGATTCAGAATTGGGATATATTTTTCCTGAGTACATGTGCAAATTTGAGTCACGGTATTTATCTTTGGATGAAGTTATTCTTGAGATGAAATACATCTTGGACACTATAAATCTACTCAACTTCACGATCAGAGAAGTTCATGGTTTTCTGGCTTCCAAACAAAGCTCTGCTTTGGACCAACAGCTTCTCATTCGTCGGCAATTAGAATCTCACCACTCCATCAAGCGGTTAGGAAACAATGTTCCTACATTTGTAATGGTTTCTCCTTTCAACTCCACTTTTCCAGGTGCCTAGAAAACAGGTCTGCAGGAAGACTGACTTCCAGAGTCCCACCTCACCTGCCAAGCCAGTGAATTCTGTGGATAATGTGGCATCCAGATACGCTTTTGAAGAGTGCACGTTCTAGGAACAATCTTCTTAAATGATCAGAAAAACTCCTTTAAGGAGAACATTTTGAAGAAAAAAAAAGTGCCGTGTGGAAGCAGCTAAGCTACCTCCGATTTAACAGCTTGTCACTTTGCAGCGAGCACACTGCAGGTAAGCCTGGGCAGTCAGTCACATGTCATGCTGCAGCCAAAATGAAGTCTGGATCTTCACATTATGTTTGCTCCCATTGCCTTCACTTGCACGGAAACCGTCTAACTACGCACCCTCTGCAGCCTCATCTCAGTCCTTGCACACAGTGCTGGCCACAGCCTGAATGACAGCCAAATAGCACTTCACTGTATTTTTTCCAGACAGTTCATAAAGCACAAGAACTGCTTATCTGTAGTTTGCAACAGGAAGGGAAAAATCTTTAATATATTCATTTAACTCAGAGGAGAGCATTAAGAGCTGGTTTCGTTATTAGCAATACACATGGCTCGGAATACAACTCCTCTTTCTTAAGAGGGAGGCTGGAGTTGGTTTTCCTGAATCACTTACACCCGAGTCCAAATGAAGATGACTGCTCTGTTAATATAATATCCCCATACTCAGAGAGGAAACGACGCAACGCTGTATTAGGGTAATTATCAAATCAATCCAATATTTGAACAATGAAATTTCTGTTATCGCTGCTTTGAAACAAGCCCCTTGATAAGGGGAATAGCCCTGCAGCGAGCAGCAGTCTCCCCTGGGAGCCTTTGACACAGCAGATGTTGTTATGCATTACAAACACGCGGTGCTCCATCACCCGGCAGAACATCAGGCAACTCCCCCTTCCCCCTGCAGGAATCCAAGAGGATTTCCCAAGTAACATCGTGAATTAAAGCGTCTTCATTACAAAAAAGGAATCATTTTTCCCCTGCAAAATCTCTTCCCTTTGTCCTGTCTCTGTTATCTGAGGGACAGAATACTTTCTCTACCAGCCTCCCCTCTCAGTTATCCCCCACAAAAGAATCTCTGCAACGTTTCAGAGAGGTTCACATTAATTTAAATTACTTCTAAGCAGCTGCTGCAGCATATTGCTCCTGTCTACCTTTCATCTAGAAAACGTGAATGGGACACAGTATGTCAGATACTTCCCAGCGGTAAGCACTGCATGCATAATGACATCAGTCATTGCACTGAAGTACTATGCAAAGAAACGCCACGCAAACCCTGGCCAGTGCTCTCTAATACACTATTTGAGATATTCCTGTCACAGCTGTGCTGTTTTAGCCCATTTTCTCTTAAAATCTTCATTTGTCAGAGTAACATTAACAATTCTCATTTCTGGAGGTACTTTGCCAGGCAGAAAACTCACTGACATTTAATTCCAAACATCTAAGAAAGATGACAGACAAATTATGAGAATATAGTTGTTGAGGGTTTTTTTAGTGGCATAAGTAGAGAAATCAACTCTGTTTCCTTCTACGGTAACCCATAACAACCGATGGGTTATTTCAGGACATCCTTTAGAGCCCACTACTCTGACTACAGTCTGGCCAATGAAATACCCATTTGCTCTTTATTCTACAGATCTCACTTGTAAGTCATGAAGAGCTCAGCATAACTAGAAGGTATTTTTGGTCAAAGACGAGCAAGGTTTAAGAGCAACGTCTGCAGTCATTTTCTGTGTTTTCAAACTTCTACAGCCCCAAGAAGCGAAGAAAATGGAAAAGCATCCTAGAGCAATGAGCCTGGAAATGCAAACCTGAACTGCATGACTGCAAACAGTGCTTCTCCAGAGGTTATTGGATCTGCTGGAAGACAAGCTTTAACCATAAAGCTAAGATTAAAAGCTAGACACTGTGACCGCACTGTGGCTCGCATGCAACCTTGGGTTTTTAAGCTTCAAGAGCTCTGGAAAAGACTGTTACGGAAATCCAAACTCTACTTCAAGTTAGAACTACTGTTTGATTGGATTTATCAAGTACTTCCTAGAGTGCTCCACCACAGAGAGTTCTTTAACTTTACCCCATACCTTACCTAGGAGATCTAGAGCACCTAAGCCAAGTGACAGGCAGACAAACAGAGGAAGGAACCCATACAAAGAAGAGCAGCTGACAAGGAGCAAACAGTCACAGCTCAGCAGCTACCACCAAGTCACGTTTTAGCTGACAGTGAGCAAGCCCATATGTCAAGGAAGTACCTCCTGCTCATCGGAAGCTGTATCTTTTACAAATTGTTGGCAAAGCTACGAGTTTACAAGAAACATATGTCAGATGCTAACTGGATGGTTCTTAAAAGTTGCTGTTTCAGGCTAAAACATACAAGTCTCAAAGGTAGAAACAAAACGTTTACACTACTGTATTTAGGGAATGCACTTTTCCTTAGCAGCTCCAAGGTAGAGCCATAATTGACGCAAGACCACGCACATAATCTCAGTATGCAGCTTAAGGAAATACAACATAATAAAATAAAACAATGAAAGATTTGCCCAGCTCAGTGCTTTTCAAGGTAACACGGTTATGCAAAACATAGAAAAGAGACTCTGCTAGACCCTTTTCCAGCAGACGACCTAGAAAATTGGAAGGCAGGCTGGAAACTCCATTCCACCTGGAAGAAAAGGATGCTGTTTGCCAATTGCTACCTATGATCACTTCACTCAAGGACCAATCGGTGAGTTTCCCCATCCAAAATTACATGTAGATTAATACAATAAATCCAGTTACTTGGTTTTCTACTTTCAACCCATTTATATCAACTAACAGAATTGAAATGCTGTAGCAAAGGAATCCTCACATAACCCCACATTCAGGTGCTGTGTAGCAAGAAGCTCCATGCAGCACCTGAGAGGGTTCAGATGCCCCCAGCTCCCACACATGAATGAACACACACACACACACACACACACACCCTGCTTCTACATACATTTGAAAAGCATTGGCTTTGCACTTTCAACTGGAAACCACTTGACTACTTGACACTATGTTGAGTCCAGGTAAGCTTCGCTTAATGGAAGGAACAGATAACAACATACACAGCTAAAGACCTGTATGATGTAAGCAGTAGAAATGGTTATCATAGCACTATTCCATACCAAAACCCTCCCAAACCAGCAATACATTTCACAAAGAATTTTCTTGAACCCCTCAAAGCTTGATGCTAAAAACCTCTAAGTACACTGTTTTGTTCCCAGAAGGCTACAAGACAGGATGCTAGACTCGATCATCCAGAGTTTATGTTATGGCTGTTATGGGGCAGGTAAGATGCTCTTGTATCCCAGTAGGACAACTGACAGTGCTTGGCACAGCCTGGCACAGGCCCAATGGAAGCCCAGCAGGCACGCCAGCCTGCCAAGGCACGGCTAACCACAGTCTGGGTTGGCACGTACGCTGTGCTCCCCATGAAAATTCACCATTCTGAAAGCATTAAGACCAGACAACCCCTAAGCACTCTTCAGGGAGGAGGTCTGTTTGTGGACCAGGACGCCTTCCCCTCACCTCCGTGGACGGTTACAATCTCATACAAGTGCTGTGAAAGCAGCCTACTGAGCTTAGGTCAGACCCCTGCAGTAGCCACGGTTTAATAACTTGTTTTGTGGGGAGCCACTGCCATCCTCCAGTAGGTCCCTCCAGTAAGTTATCTATCCAAATGAAATCCCACTTCAATTATTCCAATAAACAGTTTCAGAGATTTGACAATGACCTCATGGCGTGGCAATCCCTACCTCCTGGGGAAGCCAGTAAAAGTGATTCACTCAAACAAAGCTGCCTTCCACATTTTTTCCTCTCCTACTTATGCAAGTCGTTCTATGTTTCTTAATTCCTTAACAGCTGCCAAGAATGCAGAAAGAGATAGCAGCCGTACTTCATATTTTACACAAGACATAAGCGACGTCCCATAGGCTTGCCCTACTGGAAAATAATTCCATGTCACATTCAAGTACTGCATATTTTCATCTTCATTAAGATGACATATCATTTTGAGGCCTCAATACTGGGAAGAAAACCCTTTGCCAAAACTTTAATGGAAAAAAGACAAGTCATTTTCTGTTCATCATTACACACTCAAGGACAGAACACTCAACTCCAGCTCAGCCTAGTTTGCCCTCACAAAGCCAGTACCAAAACACCATCAACAACAGAACAGTGATATCAAAGATGATCTCTTATCTAGAGAGCACTTTATAGATTGTGATTGTTCCCTCTCAGCAGGGAGAACTGCCCTGGACTACCCGTGGCAGCATAAAGCAGCAGTTGAGCTCTGAGGAAAACTGACTGCCAGCCAACAGTACAAACACTTGCTCAACAAGCAAATAATGAACACCCCGAAACTAAAATCATTTCTGCACCTCCATGGACAGGAAGCACCTGCAAATAGGAAAGTAATTTAAATGACCTATTTGTGATCTGTATGCTATTTTATAGGATGGCAAGTGACTCGTAGCAGCAATACGACATGAAGTTAAAAAACTTAAGTTCCACCCTCAAGACTGCATGCAATCTAATTTCATAGAAAGATCTTATCTCAAAGACGAAGCTAAAAACAGCTTCAGAACATGAACAAGAAGCATTGGGCTTTTTTCCTTTCTTTTTCAGGCTTGACTCCTCTAAGCAGAGCTGCACCCCTCCTGGCTGAGGGCAGCTGAGAAACATTCCCCACATGGAAGGAAATCTGCCCTGGAATTTCTGTATTAATGGCTGGATCAACCTTATCATGACCGTAACTTCCTTTCCCACCACAGAGCCTACATACAAACTCTTGACTATTCCCATAGACTGGGCTGTAAAAAAAAAAGTAAGTACTAACAAGTAATTGTCACCCATTGCTAACATCTACCCCTCTCTGAATATCACACCTTTCACACACACAGCCCTGCACGGGTATTTTCTGGACTCTACAAAGTCAAGTTTTTCACTGTTCCCTGCAAGAGAAAGGTGCCACAGGCACATCGAAGCTCTGAAATGCTTTTTTTTCAATTCAGTATCCCTTCAAAACCTACTTTGCTCCGCAAGAAATCCCAATGCAATCTAACAACAGCAAAAAAAGAGAAGTCTAAGCAGTACAAGATTCCCAGCTTAGTTCCATTGCTCCATGAGTAGCTGAGGACAGATCCCCTTTTCTTATTTGAGTTTAAAACACTGAAAGCTTCCTTACTTTTGAACCCTTCAAATGAGCATTCAGATGTAGCTTCTGTTGTAACAGTAAATCTAGTAGGAGGCAGCAGACCTCATTTGGCCTTGCATTTAATTAGCTTAGGTAGCACTGAAGTGGGCAAGTGGTTGTGATAGCTACCAGAAATTGTCACCCTTCAGCCACCTTCCGCCAGGGTGAGGTGAGCGAGGAGTCAGCAAGGCAGCAAATACGTGACTGTGGGAAGGGGGTGAGGAAAAAAGCAGGAGGAAAGGGAATTCTGGTGGAGAGCCCCATCTTCGCAGCCAAGTGAACAATTGCTAGGGCTCTTTACATTATAGAAGTTCTGCTGTGATGGGATTTATTTATATTTCAGTTCAAGCCACATCCTATCTTGACTTCCCAAGTGACATCAAGTGCGTCTGTACTTGTTCTACGGCCCACACACGATTGATCCCATGAAAAATAAATGTATCACTCATCCAACACTATGAAAAGAAAATCAGATCAAAAGAGATAATCAACACAAAACTGCTGTAAAATATCTACGTGGACTTCCATAGTAAAGTCCTGGGGAAACGAGGGGGGGAGGGTTTAATTTAGTATTCCACATCCCAGCATGGGAAACAATTGAGGTCAGGGTAGGCAAAGGTCTAGTGAGCACAACAGTTTTATGCCCCTTCAATCCATTGCACAGCCAGCAGTTCTTCAGCTTGTTAATCATTCCTTTTAAAATTATGATCGGCAGTAGGCAAGATCAGGAAAACAGAAGTGCAGTTAATTAAAGAAGCTTTTCCATCCTCAGCAAAAATCCAGACACCACACCAAGATGTTCTTCCAGCAATTGCAGTGCTGGCAGCCGCTCAGCACCACTACGTGAATTCTGCGAGACCCGAGCATGGCCTATCAAATACATTTGTTTCAAGGGAAAGGCAACAGAATGGCAACAAACTAAGGCTTGTAACAGCCAGGGCATATCCTGACAAAAGGAAGCAACAGTTTCTTTGAAAGCCGATGCTGCAACAGTTTCAGCCACAGAGTGGAAGAGCGGCTGAACTGTGCTGTAGGCATCTCAGCCATGCGGGGCCAGCCTTGGCACAGCGCCCATCGTACCCTCCTGGGACTGCTCACCCTGTGGGATTCAGCATGGGAGTGTCGGCACCGAAATCCTGCTCCGCTCAGCACAGCTCTCAGCATACGCAACTCTGGTTCTCATCTACGGCAACTTTTAAAACCAGCCTGCTGCTGCTTGATGTCGGCAGGCGGTTCAGTCTCTATCGTCCTCTCTTGCTCTTTTTTAGGCTTAAAAGGAGTCTGCCATCTACCCAGAATCACGGGGATTAAGTACCACAGAGCACCATATGCAGCTGAGCCCTTGACTTCCTGCAGGTATTCTTCTCCAGAACTGAAACAACTGATTACATCTTAACCGAACGTAACCCAACCAGCTGGTTACATACACTAATACAACAACAAGAGTCTATTCTTTACAGGTGAAAGCCACAAAGATTAAGCCTTTGACATGCAAAACCAGATGTATTTAAGTCTTTTGTCTACCTAACATCGTGCATGGGGGAAAAAAAAAAATAATCGAGGTTCATAAAGAAATAAGCTTTTTCACAAAAGGCTGCTTCCCACCCGCACTGCATCTCAGCAGCGCAGAGCTTTTACCTCTGGCAGCTTACCCTTAACACCCACACCTCTCAGAACAAGCAGGGAGCCAATGAGGACATTCTCTCGCTTCCTAAGGAAGTTTCCTCTCAGGAACATCTACTTCATTTTCTCTCCACGCTTCTGAAGACAAGCTTTCTGACAGGAAAGCAGCAGTGATTTCTAAGCAGCAGGAAGCACTGCAGGACGAAGGCCTTGCTAATAGGCAGCCTCACAATCTAGGGATGCTATGAGTGCTACTAGACGTTATCAGAGCCAATACCCTGGTAGCCCACCAAGCATTTAGCTCCCCTGCCATTGCTCACAAGGGATTGCATGCTTGCACTGCTGCAGCATGCCTTGCATCAGCCCAAACCTCTTTTGCCAAGCACTGGTTCAGGCTTTTCCCCAACACTCCCCTCATGCTTCTGCTCTTTGCCACTTTTTTTTCCACAGAGGTGTTGCACAGAAAAAGGAACTGGACTCCTACATCATCTTGTTTGCCTCCCTCTCCCACTGCCCATATCCATAGTCAATATTCCAGCAACAGTCAGACCTCCACAGCTCCCTCCATACCAGCAGCTCTGCCGCTTTGCCCTATGAACGAATGGTTCACCCATTCTCCTCTCCAAAGCTGCAACCATCCACCCACCCCTGGGCAGAAGGGGACGTGACAGTTAACAGCAGTCCATTCACTGCTTTCGAAACATGACAGAAAGCTATAAATGCTTTATTTCTGCCCTATATCTCCCAATACTACTGCAATGCCATCGGAAACTTCCTAAGCCAAGCACTTAGCGGAGTTCAGACCTTCATACTCTCTGTTTGATGTTACCTAAACACCATTCTTCACACTTCACCACTCCACCCATTTTGAGACAGTTCTTCCTTTTTCACTCACAGAAGTCCAATCATTAGATGCTGGTTCTTCCAACATACTCCTGTTGAAGGGACTCACCCATAAGAGTCCCATTTCCGCTCTCTTTCAAAGAAACCCATCTATCATCACTTCGAGGCACCGAGCGACAGGGTCTCCCTGCGTGCAAGCTACGCCCCGCCTTCGTAGCGAACCAGAACTACAGGAGCACCGATTGGAAAAGCGCCTTCAGGTCACCCTGCCCGCGTCCCTCAGCGCCACATCTCCGCGGCCGTGCAGCGCCTCCACGGACGCTGACTCCCCGACCCCCGCGCAGCCTGCGCCCGTGCACCGCCGCCCGGAGCAGCGACCCCTCGCAACCCCGTGGAGCCGAAGCCCCGCTGCACACCCGCGGCCGTGCGGGTCGAGGCGCGAGGCGCGGCGCGTGCCGACCTCGACCCCTCGGGCTGCCCGCGCGCCACCTGGCGGCCGCCACCGCCTCCGTTAGCTCGGCGCGGCCGGAGAGAGCCCGCCCGGCCCGGCCCTGCCCGGCCCCGCTCCGCTCCGCCGCCGCTCCTCCCCGCCCCCCCGGGCCCGAGGGAAGTTGACGGCGATGGGATCCGCCCGGGGCGGGCCCCCGCTCCGCTCAAGTTTCGCGGCGCTAAGAATAACGCGCAGCTGCCGCCGGCGTCGCTGCCCCCCGCGGGCCCGGCTCTGGGCGGGCGGGCGGAAAGCTCCCGCCGCCCCCTCGTCCCGCACCCGCCCCGGCCGCCGCCTGAAGGGCACTGCCACGCGCCGGGCGCTCTCCGCCTCACTCACCGTCCGGTGTCGCTGCTGCTGCCGACGCCGCCCCAGCGCCGGGAAGCAGCCGGCGGCGGAGAACGCGGCGGCAGCGCCGCGGCGGCGGCAAAGGAGCAGCGGCAGGGACCGGCCCGCCGAGGCCGCCATCGCGCGCTGGAGCCGCCCCGCGCGCACGGCCAGACTCGCGCTGCGGCGGCGGTCGCTGCTGCTGCTGCCGCCCGGCGGGTGGGGGAGAGGAGGAGCGGAGGAGCGGAGGGGCGGGGCCGGAGGGCAGCGGCGGCCAATCGGAGCCTTCCCCTCGCCGGCTCGGGGCTCGTCAAGCCAGGCCGAGCGGCCAATCGGCGACGCGCAGCCGCGATTCCGAGAGAGGCGATTGGTCGTCGCCTTGTCTCCCCTCCTCCGACTGCTTGGGGGCGGTGGGCGGGACCGCGAGCGGGCTGGAGGGCGGGGAAACTCCTCAGGGGCGGTGCTGAGGGGCGGGGGCTGGGCGCGAGGGGCGGAGCTCCGGTGCTACGGCAGATGTAAGTCCTTGCTGGACCTGTATGCGTACACATACATACATGTGTCTGTTGGACCCTATACACAGCCCTTTCAGGTCCTGTATCCACATGTCCCTTCAAACCTCCACACCAGAGCTCATACACACACCTTCCATGACCTTCTTCTATAAGCACGTACCATGCCCCACTCAGAGTCCTTTCAGGTCTACGTACAAGACCCCTCTATACACAGGCGTTCCAGGATCCATTCGTAAGCCCCTCAGACCCTATCGGTGTATGTACATATATTATACACGTGTATATCTCCCAATCCACATGCAATTAAGCCTTCAACAGACACCCCCGAACCCCTTAGACCCCAGACGCGCTCAGACCCCACACGTCACGCCTCAGACCCCTCACCGAAGCCCTACGTGCCCAGCCCCACAGCTGCACCCCTTTCAGGACTCTTCCCGCGCGCTCCGCGGGGCGGGCCGCGTTGGGAGCTGTCCCCGCCCCCTGGCGGTGCCGCCTGCGGAAGCGCGGGCGCGGTGGGCGGGGCGCGGCGGCGCTGAGGTGAGCTGGGCGGCGGCGCTGCGGGACCCGGGCTGCGGGCCTCGGGGAGCGGACCGACGTGACCGTGGGTTCCTTTGGGGCCGGGGGAGCCGCTGGGGGGCGGTGGGGGCCCTGAGGGTGCGGGGCCGCGGCTCGCCGTGCGTTGGGCCGGGCTGTCCCGCCGGCAGCTGCTTGCGGCGCCGCCGAAGCGAAGCCTCGCTGTGGCGGCCGCGAGCGCCAAGCTTGAAACGTGGGAAATAAAGCTTCTCCCGGTCGGACCTGCGGCTCGGAGCGAGCCCGGGTGCCCGGAGAGAGCTTCGCTTCATACTAATGCTGGCTGCCGGGTACGAGCCTTCCTCCAGGTCGATGCCGGTTCTAAATTTAACTCCCTTTCCCTCCTATGCGTTGTGAGGTAGCATAAAAGCTACTCGCTGCCAGAATCCCTCTGCCTGCTTTTTGTCAGGCTTTCTTACGTGGTCGGTGCCTTTCTGGAGGTCAGCAGCCTGCCCTGGGCTGCACCATCAGCACCTGCTGGGTAGTGCTGTGTGGGTCCCTCTTGGCCTAATGCCTCTGGGTGCTGCCCCAGCTGCTGGGCACAGGGGAAAGCTTTCAGTAAGTTATGATTCTGCAGCCTGACAAAGAAAAGCACCCAGAAGTGTTGCTGTGTGTTCAGAAAGTTTTATAGGATGACAGCCAGGCTGGTGAAATGAGCTATTGGGGTGTTGGGGCTTCTCCTCTCATGCCTAGCTGCTTGGTGTGGCTGCAGGAACTGACATCTCTTCTCTATTAATTAATCTTGCACAGATTGCGGTGTTCAGGTGTTTCTGCCTGAGAACGACACCTGACTGTGCACTGAGGCAGTGCCCCTTCCAGCCTTCCCTTGCATCCCAAAGCATAACATGGAGGTGAAGGCTGGGTGGCCATAAACCTCATCTCAAAGACACTGGGAGCCGGTTGGGTGAGGAGGTGTCCCCTTGCTGTCAGGAGCTGCCAGCCCAGACAGGTGGCACAGGCTTTGGAGGGCATAACTCAGCTTAAGGACAGGGAGGTTGTGCAATGAGTGCAGCTCTCACATGCTGGGTTCCTGTTGGTGTGGAAGTGCTAGCTTGCTCCTGCAGTCACGTAATTCCAATGCTAACCTGAACTGCATATGTACAGCTGCAAAACTAGAAAACCTTGCAAAAAAAATCCAGCCACCCAATGTGCTTTTGTTAAAAGGTGTTGCTGAAGAAATGGCTGAAGCTTACACAGTGATTTGGCCTTCCCCTGCAGCAGCCATGGAAGAACTGCCTTAAAACACCATGTTGGCAGGTCTGCAATGCTCCTTCATGGAGTGCCTCATCACTGCTGGGACTTTGTTTTGTTCTCTGCTGTGTGTGAGACTGACAAAAAAATCTGCAATAGCAAAGTCATCTTCCCATGCCACCAGTCTTTGGACTGCTGGAAAAACCCCATGCCTTGGTAGGGAAAGGGCAGGGAGAAGTGGGAGTGCAACAGCTCTCCATGTGTCACACTCTGTGATGTGTTGAGTCTCTCCTCACTAATTCTGATTTATTTTTCTTGTTACTATAAGTAATTGCCAACAGCGTTGCCACAGCTACATGAATTGTTGCTAATTTAGATTTTGTAGCTAATATCAAAACAATTTTTCTTAGTACTTGTTCATTAAATAGCTTTGATTGTATTGGATGGCTAAATTGTGTTTGATGTGCAGTTTGTCTTTTGAAAGATCTGCAGAGTGAATTTGGGTTAACAAGCTGCTGAAGTGTAGAAAGGCTTGGTTCTCATCATGGCATGATTTATCTACACCATATTGCCTGTAGTTTAATGTTGTGCTTGGGAAGGATGGGATAATTGAGTGAGAGCATCAGGCTATCCTGAGCTCCATAACAGTTATCTATAGGAGAAACAGTTCCCTCTCTGGAGCTTCATAGGATGCCTGAACTAGAGTGGAGTGAGAGACTGCTGCAGGCCAACACCTTGTGTTTAAGGTTGAATGAATCAGGTGCTTATATTACACTTGAATGTATAGCCCACTATGTTAAGTGATGTCTCTCAAGGGCTTGTGGGTTTTCTGACACACCCTTCCTCCACATTGGTTACTCACAGTTTAGTGCTCACAATGTGAGTACTGGAGTAAGATGCATAACCACTAATAGGCAGACCATGATCAAGGAAGATTGTATAACATTTATTGCTGGCAGCTAAAGTTACATTTATTCTTTTTCTCTTTTGTAGAACACAGCCCTACAATCCCTAAGAACTAACTCACTGTGTTCTTCATGATTGCTTGACCTACAAACACAAGCTGGGAGCAAAGCCACCTGCAGTACAGGTAAGGAGGCTCTTGCTGCCTTTGGGATGTGCAGCTCAGTCTGTGCTGGGCCCCAAACTCAGTTACTTCCAGTTGTGAAGAACTGATTACCTGGCTGAAATTTACCCTTAAGGCTGCCCTACTTGGAGTTACTTTTGTTCAGAAGTGTTCATTATTATAGGATTTTCCTAATGTTGTAGGTTACCTTTTTGAAGTGTGTGAAGTGCTGCCTAGCACTGGCTTTCAACCAAAGCCCAGTTCTACCACATTTTAAAAATATAACTAAAGCAACTGTTTGTATGTATTTACTTAAAACTTATTTGAGTGTAGGAAGATACCTTAAAAAAAGCACATTAAGGACACTTAAATTATTTGTGCTATGGAGGAAAATGAATGGCATACCTTGTTTATATCATTAGTTTGTGCCCAGTAGCTTTCTCTGTAGCTCTATGTTGTATTAGCCTTATATAGCAATTAGACAGATTAACATGATGGGAAAAGCAGTTTCACTAGAGGTGTAATGACAGAAGAATTAACATAATAGAAAGGTGCTATGAAAGAAAGGAAAAAAATAGCTTACCTGTATCAGATGATTCCAGGTTTGGAGGGAAAAGCTTCATCAAGGAGGGACCTCCAGAAAGAAATCCTTCCCCAGAGGCAGTCAGCCCTTAAATGAGGTCTGAGAGGTGTAGCCAGGCTCCACCCCTTCTGGTCACACACCTGAATTGCCTTCACCTGTGCTCCCAGGGCTGACTGCATCCTTTCTGTAGGTGCTCAATCAGTGGCTCAGGCCGTGACTCAACAGTTCCCATACAACTTAATGTAAGTGCTCTGCAAGGTTTCCCACTGTAGTTCTTAGGCTGAGAGGTCAGCCTCCCTGATGGGCTTGCGGCAGTGTTTGCAGAGGACAAATCACTCCGTTACCCTCTGGTACTTTAGTAGGATGAGCTGCAAGACTTGCAGACTGTTTGGAGCCTCAGAAAGCTTGGCATGAGTGCTACAGGTGTTTCTGGGGATTTGGGTCATTTTAAAGGCACGTGGCTGCTCTTTACTTTGTTATGCCAGTTCATTTGGTCTGTTTTGCTTATCCTCAACAGTATATCTGAGCTGCACTTGGTACAGGTTAGCAAAGTACTTCAGAGTTTTTCTAGGTTCTGAGCATCTTTGCTGGGACTTTGCAAGGGTGTTGGTAATAAAAAAGTCCTGTGGTGTGGATATGACTTTGGGTGGGGTGGTGCTGCCCGCAATAGTTCACTGGAAACTAGGATATTCCATGGGTCACCTTGTCTTGGGCTGTTGAATATTGTAATGTATGTCATAGACTTTCTCCAAACAGAATTGATTTTGAGAAGTGCTTGGCACCATGGCACAGCTGCCTCCTGGTGAGGAAGGGAGCCCTCTCTTCAGGATGATGTTTGACACTTCAGAAATATGAGGAGCCCTAGTGAAGTCTGAGTTACTACAAATTGTCTAAGCACATATTGTCCGCAAGTCTTTGACAGGTTTGTCCCTTACTGAAAGAGATTTAGGGCACTATAAAAAGGAAAAAATAGGCAGTTTGTTCAGACGATGCAGTATTTTACTGCAACTTCTGTAAAACTCTCTGAAAAGTCCTTAGCTAGTAAATCTTGTATTACCTTGGCCTTCTTCCTCAGCTGTGACTGCAGTGAGCGTTTTTCCCCGTGGAAACGTGCCCCAAAGTTTTCTTCCGTGTGTGCTGGGTGTAACCTCTGAGAGCAGATTTTAACTGCAGTGTTGTCACTGCTTTGGGCTGCAGCAGTACCACCTAAAGGGATCCTCGTGGTTGGGGCAGCACTGCTTTGGGCGAAGGGGGGCGGGCGGAGATTGGGTCTGAGCACCGCTCCTTGCAACTGGGAATTCTGAGTAGCTGAGCGCACTGGGACTAGCACCATATTGGGAATGCATGGCCAGGAGCAGATGGGCTGCTCATCCCTGTGTAAAACCACCACAAACATGTGGCCTTAGATACTTTCCATAAGCAGCCTTTATTTCATTGCAGGGTTTCCTTGCTGTCTGTGCAGCCTGTGCCAGCTTCTCACCCTTCCTCTATCCTTCAGACTGAGCGCATCAATGATGGAATCAGACCAGTGTCAGTATTTTCTAGCAGTATTATCTGCTATCACTTTAACTTAATAGTTATGTTATGGTTAGTGTGATGCAAACTTTCAGTCTCAGCACTTTTTCTGCAAGAGCTAGAAGAGCAGCAGTATCTTTCAGCGACAGCCATTGCTGAAATCGAATGCAAGGAGGATGTGTAAGGATTGCCACCTGACTTAAGCTAGTGCCATTACAATACTGCCTTTTTTCTCCCTTTATGGCCTCGGTTTCAGTGGACTTCAAGGCAAATGCCCTCCATCTGCAGACAGACACTTTGCTCTTCTGTTTGCACAGACAGGTGCTGCAGTGAGGGAGATGGTGGGTGGCTGCTGCTCATGCACTGACTCATCCAGGTCTTTGCTTCGTCCTTCGGTGGGGTGCTTTTTCCAGCTAAGCAAGTGGACGTGAATGTGCTATCTGTCTTGCCACCTTGGCTACAGCCAAGTGTTTGTTGGCTTGCAAATACTGGAAGCGATCTGCTCAGATAGCTTGTTTTCTCCTAAAAACACCCTGCACTAATCAGACTGAATCAAACTGATAAGCTGTTGCTGGAAAGCAACCGCAACAGATAAGACTTTTCCTTTTTTTGGCCACCAGTGCTGTTCTATTGAATTAGTAAATAACTGCTGTCTGATAAATGAAATGTAGGTGTGTAGTGGAAATGCTGAGTCACAGCTTGAAGCAGTGATTGAGCAGCAGGTGGGGAGGCAGGACAACCCACGGGAGCTCAGGTGCAAGCGATTCTCCTGAGTGACTGGGAGGGGTGGAGCCAGGATCCACACCTTTCCAGACCTCATTTAAGGGTTGGCAGTGGAAGCACATGTATTTTGCTGGAGACCTCTGCATATCTGAGGCCTTCTCAAGGTAAGCAGTTTTTTTCTTTTGTATCTGTGTTTACAGCTGTTGTATTTGAGAAAATCCTTACTTTGTAGTAGCCCGGGGTTTTGCTAGTCTGCTACCAGTGCTGTACTTTTTCTTGTGTTACAAGGTGCTTTGCCCTTCTTGTTTGTTTTGTTAAGGTTTGTATTTAAAAAATGATTGGATGTGTTAAATCAAAGCAAGGTTCTTTAGCCAGGAGTGAAGTTTCCTGAAGAAAGAAGCGGCTGTGCCTGGGTTAGGTGATGTTTCTGTTGAATGTGATGTGGTAGGGAGAAATGGTTGTGTGTTAGTACTCAGGCTGACGATCCTAGTGAGTTAACAGATCTTAGTCCTTCACATTAGAAAGAAATAAAGGTATGAATTGTGTTGTGATAAATTCTGAGGTTATCTATTGCATGTCTACTTCCCAAAAGAAGTATTTTATTTCTGGAGATGAGCATGTATCTGCAGGTTCATTCAGGTTTGATTCAGTGTATTCATGGCATTGTAAAGCTTCCATTTTTTTTTCTAATTACTTAGAGTTATTTTTCCTCGAGCATTATTTTGTTTTGAAACCTTTATTTGTTAAGGAGTGACGTTGCTTTTCTTAACAACAAGTAAGCTGTTGATATCTTTTAATTCTTTGAGTGCTCTGGAATTAGTGGTTCTTTTGTACAGACGGGTTGCTGTCAGCAGCAGGAGCTTCAGGGAGCATTTTTCTGTTTGGTGTGAAAGGTAGGAGTTCTGAGGAACAAGGTGTGACACAAGTAAAAACAAAAGTAAGCCCTGTCATTTCATGGTATGCTCCTTAGAAAGAGGCCTTTTGCAGTGCTTCTGGGAATTCTTTTTAGCCTATACAGTTGGTTTTTGTTCTGCTGATGGGATGCCCAAAGTAACTGTGTTCGCTCTGTTCAGGTGCGTCTAAACAGTTCATTTTCTCTGCATCCCAGACATCTGCTTGCTTGGTTCAAATTGCTAGATTGCATCCCATCAACTTCAACTATGTAAGGCAAGTCAAATCTCTGAGGTCATTAAGCAGATGTATTCCTGCTGGCTTTAATTTTCTGCAGAAAAGGCAGAAGTGTTGTGTTTCCTACCCCTTCACTACCAGTGTTCTGTCAAATCTGTGCTCCTTCAGATCAATGTAATAATGGAAAAGGCTTCTAAATTCTGCTGCTGCAGCTGGTCAGGTGTTTTTGGGGGTGGCCTGATTTCTTGAGAAGTTATTTGAGCACAGAATTATAACACTGGGCTGATTAAAGGTAGAAACAGCTCAATAAAAGCAGAGTCGCTATTCTGAATATGGGATGAGATTAATTTTTTACAGCTCCAGTAGTTACCAGCTGGCTGTTGTGGAAATGCTTTTGGAGAGTTTGGCACTGCTGGGGCTTACAGTTGTGCTTTATGTTGAAAGGCTCAAGAAAAATGGGTCTGCGTTTGGGCCAGGGGAGAAGAAAAGGGAGACTTCAACCAGGGAAAGGATTTAGTTATAAATGGGCATGGGTGACTTGTGTAGCCCACGTAAAAGAGGGTTGTTTGTTCTGTGAGGTACTGGCTATTACAGCCTGGTCTGTGGTTTCTAAAGCAGCTGGTAATAACAGGCATCTACATTTCATGCAAGGCAAATAAAGCTAGTAGTAAGAATGTACACATGAAATTGAGGGAGAATACCTATAGGTAGAAGTGGTAGTTGAACAGGCTTGATTCCAATTGGCTGTGTTATTACTGTCTTATTTTTGTTCCAAGTGACTCTTAATGCTAAGTAGATCTATTTGGCAGAATAAAAGCAACAGATGAGATAAGCATACCATAAATAATGGAATATTAATGGGTATAATCTGAGAAAATCAGTGTACTAATAAGCTACAGTAACAGCAGGGTGTTTGCTGAATGCTCAAATGTCTCCCAGTTTAGTATTAGGCTGAAGCTTTAAATGTTAAGAAATACAACCGTATATCTTTAATTTCAGTTGTTTTTGGGGTAGGATGAAGGCTGATAGTAAATGTTGGGCACCTGAGGAATGGTGCTGTCTGCTCCAGGAGTGCAGCACAAAGCCCCAGAGCTGAGATGCATTGGGATTTGGGCCTCTCATCCTCTGTTCTGTATCCTGTGCTTTAAAATCAGACTTGATGCATCTGTGAGCAGTATGTGAGGGGGAAGCTTTTCCTTTCTCAGGAGAAGTCCAGAGGAGGCAAAGCCCTGTATTTCTGTCTCTCACAGTGTTTACTGTTTGATGGGAGAGTCCAGTTTTTGAGAATGCTCCTCTGCCTCCAAACACTAGCCTGGAAAGCTGGCTCCTCCTGTGTTTTGGAGTAGTGCAGGATGTAGCATGCCCCCACCCCCAAGAGATTCCTAATTAATTGTAAGGTTTCTGTGTGTGAATCACAGCAGATTCAACAGTATGAAGAAGATGCTGTTCTGAAAGTAGAGATTTGCCAGAGTGAGAGCTCCCTGCTGGCAGGATGCAAGCCATTTCAGTGCCGTGGGAAGGAAAGAGTGCAGGGATAAAAGATTAGATAGAAGGAAGTCTTTGGGCTCAGACCATGTGATTTATTTGTTTTTTGACTAGTTCATTTTCAGAGCTGAGCTGTTCAGGAAGAGGTGCACCCTTGCTGTAATGACAGTTAAAAAGAAATCGCCAAGCAGTGGCTTAGGTTTCTGCTGAAGAGCTGGCTGTATTATGGATTGGTGCTTTATAGGCTATCAATCAGTCTGAATTGTGCTCTGAAGCACATGTAGCTCCCCTCTCTGGTAATGAATGCTATCAAGTATTGCCCTAAACTCATACCTGAGAAGAAATTGCTTTTGCTACTAGATTTCATCTTCATTTTCATAACTGATTTATGTGTCTTTGTAAGCTAATAATTTCAGTAATGTGAGTAATCCTTTATCAGGAAATTACCAAAGGTAAGCTGAAAATTGGGATTTAGGAGAAGGAAAAAAGCAGGAGCAGTTTGGCCTCTCTTGGGGAGAGGGAAGAAATGGATCCAGGCTCCTCTGCAGCTGCAGTTCACCTTTGGGCAACCTTTCAGTGAATTACACTTGTACAGACCTCTCTTAATTATGCTAGATTGGAAATGGAAAGAACGAAGGGAATTGGTGGGAGGAGAACCCAAGTTAATGACTTGTCTTTGGTATGATTTCATGGTATGTGATTTAGGAAATTAACATTCATTAATAGGTGTGAAATGTGCATGTGCAAATGTGATTTTGAAGAACCTGTGACTTAGACCTGCTGCTGAAATACAGAGCTTGTGAACTGAGCTCAGTCGACTAAAATACCTTCAGCTTGAGTGGTGTTCTGTATCCAAAGGGTTCCTTCTTTGCCTAATTTTCCTGTTAAAATAAATACTGCTCCCTGTTTGCATATGTGCATGATTCAAGCATTTTGGTGGAAGCAGGTTGATGCTAAGAGCTTTCTTCCCCTTCATTCAAGTATCTCAAGCCAGCATGCTCACGTTATGGTTTTTGTGGTCTCAAGATTTAAATGGATTAATGCAACTTCTGGGAGTTGCCCATCCCATCTATCTGTCCCTTAGCATGAGGGGAGTGTGGCCCCTCGTTGGCAGCTGCCTCTGGTGATGTAAGGCAGTGCTGCTGATCCTTGTGATGTGTGCTGAATAAGCCTTAAAAAAAAAAAGACAACTAAGCTTGCTCATAGTCGGTGTCCCTGACCTTGTCAGAGCTGTATCTATGCTGGAACAAGTAAGGGAGGATTTTTAATGCCTTTAGTGGCTGTAAGCACTAAGTATGGCAAAATGCCTCTGAACTATGAGCAGCAGCACGCTTTGCTGTCCTGTGTTTACTCTGGGAAATGCACTGGCCCTCTACTTGTGGTAGGACGGCCAGCATCTGAGATGGGAATAGGTGAGGAGCTTTGTTGTGCAGCGCTGTGTTGGGCTGTCTTGGTGTTATGGCGATGTCAAACTTAGGTTTTTTTAATAGACAAATGGCTTCAGAAGGTTCTTTCAGTGAGGCCACCTCTGCCAATCCCTGCAGAAGACTTGATGCCCGAGCAGTGACTCATAAATGCCAATCTAAGATCTCGGGGTTTAAAAGTATTTTTCATTTAAATTTACAATTGACATTCTGCACTAATGTGCAAGCTTGCCATGTCCTAGTAAAATTGTTCAAATAAAAAGTGTCTGTGAACCCTTCTGATTAAAAATTAAACATCCATCAGCTTATTCAGTTACTGTTCTTCATCTCACATGCCTGCACCACTGAGGCCGGCTTTGACATCAAAAAGCTGTTTTAAGTGTGTTCTATCTTGAAAATGGGGGCTGCTCCGGGCTGTCAGAGACTGCCTGCAGTTCTATGGGGTACCCAAATGCAAAGAAGTCCCTCTTCCCCAAGCTGGGCTTTCAGTCTCAAAACCATCAGCTAAATAGGGCACTGGGAAAGTGGGAACAAGTCTCTTTGTTCTCCTTGATAGCTGAGAGAAATGCAAAAGAGATGACATCTGCCAGTTCTTGTGTGCTCTGAAAGACCCAGGGCTGGACTGCTGATGCTGTGGATGTGGCACAAGGGGAAAGGCAGAGAACCTAGCTGAATTTCATTATGAAACACTAGCAGAGAGAGTTCTGCTAATAGAAAAGTAAACATTCGCATCAAGCAAGAATGTGTGTAGCTGCTAAAATAACTTGTATTTTTTTTAAAGCTATCTGCACAGCCTACATTTGGGCAATGCCTGTTGCTTCCTGACTCAGAAGTGGTGCTTTCCTGATGTCTGACATCCTGAAGAAACCCACAAACACCAACACACTGATGGTGAATTACACTTATGAGGGTTTAGTCTTCTCCAACTTGCCAGCCATATCGTGTGCCACTAGAGTGGGACCCTGGGCCTTCTGCTTGCTGTGTGGCAGCTGCTGTAGCTGGGGGTACAATCAAAGCTCTGAAAGCAAGTGTAGAGTTCTGCTGAGCAAGAACTTCAGGTGAAACTGGTTTCTCTCTTACACACAAAATTATAGCCTACAGATTGATTGTAGCAGTAATCTGTTGGACAGATTGCTGGGACAACAAGAAAACTTGTCTGGTCTCTGTTTCTGTTGTTTTCAGGTGAAGACTTATGTCTGAACCTTCAAAAAAAAAAAGATTGATTTCATTCAGTCAGTGCAGAAATTGACTGTGTTTCTAAGGGTAAGCAATAAACCATGTCAGATCTTGAGAGCTGTAAAGTTTCCCCAGGTTTAGTTGCCACCCATCTGGATATCATGGTATTGAGCTTCTGGCTGCTGCGGTCAGGGCAACATGCTTATTTTTAAATCTTTTAAAAACACCAATATTCTCAACTGATTTTGGCTTAAACGCCTGGAGCTTTTAACAAAAAAATACCAAATAGCATGGCACTGGAGATAAAAAAATAAATAAATATGAGTGAGTAAAATCACAGATGGAAAGCATAGAAAATTCGGCCTCCAAAGTTTTGTTGTTGTTTTAAATTAAGCGCATTCTTTGTTTCAGAATGGTGAGGGGAACTGCATGCTTTCAGCACCCAGGTAATTGCTACCAAGGGAATGCTGCCTGGGTGAGTGTCCCTGCACCATCAGGAACCGAGATTAGTTGGACAGAGCTTTAATGTAGTGCTTCTTAGGGCTCGGAGAGTAGACTTATGCATTACTAAAGCCAACAATAGGAAATGTAAAATCTTTCCAGGTTCAGGAGTAAGCACCGTGGGGCTTGATTTTCATTTTCAGTGATTAAATGATATTGGCAATGCTTCCGTTCCCCATTACACCTTATGCACGTAGAGCTGTAATTAGGAAGGGGAACCCAAATAAGGGCAACATTAGCTTCTCTGTGAAAATAACCCTTGCAAATATTTCTCTGCCTGTATAAGAAATTCATCCCTGGAGAAGGAATAGGAGCATCAGGTTTGTGTAGGATGGAAACAATTTGAAATGAGAGCTATCTTTCATAGCAGAATCTTCTGTGCTGGAGAGGATTGAAGAATAAGCAATGTTGACTTGCTGAATTCCATTAAGACTTCAATTTTAAGCCTATGTACTTTTAAAGGAGTCAATGAAATGGCAAGCTTATTTATCTGTGCACATAATGAAAACTATAAATGCAGTGCCTTTCATGTATGCTGGCTGTGAGAAGCGAGGTTATGGTTCTTTGCACATACAGCAGGATGGAACGATGGGGCAGGCTGCTGCAGCTGCTGTCTGCCCCTATCTTTGCTTTCCCTCCTCTCACCAAGTGGGCCTTGATTGTTTTGTAAAGCCTTTGAGTGCACCTTACCACCTTTTGCCTTAAGAGGAACAGCATTCCTAGTTGTCTGCTGATTATTCGGTGGAGTATATGGGGTTTATCTTCCATCCCTCCTCTTTGCCTCTCCTCCCTCTGTTTGCGTCACTAGTTCGTGTTCTGGCACCCTGAGCTGCAGGTTGCCTTCAGTGGAGGGCAAATGCAGTTATATGTCCCACTCTTTGTAGCTGAAATGCAGGATGTGTTTGTGCAAAGTGTTCCTGAGATTCACGTTGTTGGAAGCTAATGCTTTAGTGAAAGTGTGTGGTAGCATCTCATTGTGGAAGTGAGTAGAAACCACTAGAGGTGATTTCATCTTTTGTCGTCTTTGGTTCTTTATTCACTGGCTGGTGATATTGGAGCAGAACAGCAGGAGTGGGTAACAAAGGGGAGCAAAAATAATTAAGCCACTGCTTTCCATTTCCAGTGTTTTTGCTGGTGATGGGAATCCTTCTAACATTTTGCTCCCAATTTGTTTGTTTTTTTTTAAATCATGGCCTCTCCGTGCTTTGTCATACATGGATTGACCCCATTGTGATCAGAAGACTGAACTTACATCTGCTAAAAGTAAAACCTTCCTTTCCCCTCAAAAGATACAGAATGCAGCAGCTTTCCTTTTTGAAGCAAACATTTGGCCTCAGCCTTCTATTTTGTGAGCTGGCAAAAATTGCTTTGACTCCTATAGCTGGTGCATGTTGTTAGGTGGCATTTTTTTGTAGTTTGAATTTCTACTTTGTAATAATGTAATAATGTTTAGATTTGTAGTTCTGGTTTCTCATTTGTCTCTGTATTGTTGCACATAACGGGTTAGGGATTGTCTTTTATGAGCGTTGACGTTTTGAAAGTTGCCTGCTACTTAAAGTTGAGTAGAAATGTTTTGCTTGAGGCTAGCTGAAAAAAGAGCTTAAGAATGGGAGGTCTTTTTATAGGGAAGTTTAAATGACTGAAGTTTTTCCTGCTAGGTTGGTTTGCTTGTTGGATTTTGCTTGCTTTCTGGTACCCAGCTGTCTTTCCCTGTGGCCAAATAGCTCTAACTCATTTGCTGCAGTTGCTTTTAAGATCTCCCTGGATCTTCTGTGCTCTGGCACTCAAGCAGGAGTGTACAAGTGTCTCCTCATAATGAAATGTGATGGGGGAAGGTGAAGAGGAGTTTAAGAAATGCTGTAAGAGCATTCAAGTAGGATGTGACGGCTGAGTGTGTTAGCCAAGTGTGTGCCAAGATGCAGTTCTTGTTTACTGTTTATTAGACAGATTTTATTAGACAAGTTACACTCCTATTTCAGAACAGCTAATGAACAACTGTGACAGCTACTTTGTGCATCTTCTCCTATTTTAGGAAAACACATACTGCTGGTTGGCCTCTCCTTTCACGCTGAGGGTCAGTGCAAGTGTCTGTTACTGGAAAGTATTCCTATGGTAACACATTCTTCTTTCTTGACAGGATGTTCCGTCTTCGATTTCTCCCCATGGCAGCAGGGCTGGCCGCTGCTTCACGGCGTTACCATGGGGCAGCACATCACCCCGGGGCCCGCAGTCGGCTTGTGGTGGCAGCTTTCATAGGGACAACTGCAGTGACAGCAAGTGCCAGGCTCCTTTGGCAGAGGTAATTGTTTTCTATTCCTAAGGTCTCCTGCAGCTCTAGATCCTGTGCTAAGTACCTGCAGATGTGTTTAAGATCTGTGGGAGGCTTTGTGAAGTGTTATTGCTTGTCCTGCCTCTGCTGCTTGGAAGAAACAGGAAATGCTGCTGGTGGCCTCCTGGAGCTTCTCACTGTTCTGGGTAGTCAGAAATGAGAAAATCTCTAGGCTAAAGAATTTTCTTCTGTGGCTGTACTCAGCACAGGCTGTTTGCTCTTGGTGGGGTCTGCTGCCAGGCTTACCCTGTGTGGTGGTGCTGAGCAGGCCTGTAGTGCTGTGCAAACAAACCAGCTGACTCAACCGGGCTGGGTGAAAAATCCCGGCTTCTGGGGGATGGGGGGCTGCCAAAAACAGTGAGCTTGATCAGGGGATGCTACACTGGTTTTCTTTGTATTCTGCTGGTTGATTCACTTAGAAAATGTAGCAGGGGAATGGAAGGGGGCAGTCCATCTTTCATTGGTAAGGTAGCTGTGGGCAAGATGTGTTTTTTAAGTGTCAGAGTCTGAGCGTATCATCTCATGAAGCTCAAATATTGGTTTCATGTCTGTGAGGAGAAAGGTGGTATCTGCACCTGCCTGTTATGACCCTCATTGAACTCTGGGCTGTGCCACATCTGAAATAAAACCAGAAAGACTCCATTCTCTTGCAACATGAATGTGGCGTAGCACCAGCCATGCCACTTGAGCTCACAGCTGCAATTAAGGGTGTGAAAGGGAAGTCCCTGCTCAAAACCCACCTTATTTTTGTTCCCATATGTACAGTTTGTTGTTACTTCTCTACTATACTGTTTGGCTAGAAGGCTGTACTTTTAATATAATGGGAGGAAGATGATGCTAATTGTTCTGGCTACTACTGGTCTTGTAAATTGTGATGTTGCTTGTCAAAAGGATTTCTCAGATCAAGGAAGAACGCTGTGATTCAGCAGTGTCGTGCTATGGTTTATTAATCTGCACTTGTGGAGTGCTTCTTTACCTGCAGGACCTGAATGCACAGTCTTGCAGCATGAAGGTGGCTGAATGCCTCTGTGGTGATGGTCAAATTAACACTTTTCAGGCAGTGGAGTGAGCACTTTTTCTACTTAAAACATCTTCTGTGTGATTGTAAAGTAGGTAGGATGTGATGTCCTACATAAGGCTTTCCCAAAGACATGAAGTCCAAGAAGGCATATTCCCCTCCCTAGTGATCAGTAAGGCAGGTTGGTAACAGCAAGCAAGGAGAAGGTTGAGGAAGACCTTTTGCTTCAGTCTTCACTGGCAACTGCTCTTCACGTATCCCTGTGGGGTGCAGCCCCCACTACCAGTACAAGCCGGGAGATGTAAGGACAGAGCGTGACCCTGCTGAAAAGGACTGGGGGTACTGGTGGATGGCAGCTGGACATCAGCCAGCACTGTGCCCTCACAGCCCAGAAAACCAACCATATCCTTGGCTGCATTCAAAGCAGTGTGGCCAGCAGGGTGAGGGAGGGGATCTGTCCCTCTGCACTGTGAGACTTTACCTGGAGTGCCTTTGTCCAGATGGAGAGTCCTCAACACAGAAGAGACATGGAACTGTTGGAGTGTGTCCAGAGGAGGGCCACAAATGTGATCCAAGGGATAGAACACCTCCCCGTGAGGACAGGCTGAGAGCTGGGGCTGTGCAGCCTGGAGAAGAGAAAGCTCATAGCAGCCTGTCAGTACCTAAATGGGGGTTGTAAGAAAGAAAAGGATGGTTTAGCAATGTCTGCTGTGATAGGACAAGGAGAAATGGTTTCAAACCAGGACAGGGGAGACTTATGGAGGATACAAGGAAGAAATATCTTACCATAAGGGTGGTGAGGCACTGATGTAGGCTGCTTAGAGAGGTGGTGGTGCCCCAACCCTAGAGACAGCCAAGGTCAGACTGGACAGGACTCTGAGCTCCTGATGGAGCGGTAGGTGTCCCCCTGTTCATTTGAGGGGGGAGGTGGACCAGATTACCTTTAAGGGTCCCTTCCAACTCTAACGATTCTGTGATCTCCCTCCTGCTGCAGATTCACTTCTACTTTTTAAAAACAATGAAATTGTTACACTTAATCAGGAAGATGGTGCTTCTTGGATGGAGATGCTAATAGTATGCTGAGAGCTAGTCAGGGGTTATTTGCAGAAGTGGTTTTAGCTCCTGGAGTACCCAGCTGCTCCTGAGACCCCAGGGATCTGCCACCAGGTGTGACCTTGCTTAGCTGAGGGCACTGATAAGCATCAGATAAAGCAGACAGGCTGCATCTTTGGAGCAGTGTGGCCTGTGATCTCCTGATTAATTTGGAGAAAGTTGCTGTGATTTTTTTTCTCCTTTCTTTGCTCTCCTTTGTTTTCTTTTACAAATTTGCCAAATGTTTGAAGTTTTCTTTTCCTTTATGTGGTATTCGGTAAATCTACAATGCCTGTAATCATATAACAGAAGTTAATCCAGGTAATCATTTAATTACTTGACTTTCAACCATTAAATAAGATAAGGAACAAAACTGTTACTTGTTGGTATTAAATATTTTCTGCAACATCTGTAGGACTTCTAAACAGACTTTTAAATAAGCATTTTTAACTGTCTACATAAATAACAGATGAGAAATGCAAAGTTTTCTTTGTATTTCAGAATATATAAGTCAGGTGGTTATTAGAGTTTAAGAATTGATATAGGTGAGTACAAAGCATTCCCAATGACAGTAAGCAGCAGTAAGTATAATGAATTAGTTATAGAAGGTAAATACATAATGCATCCAGCTGGAGTGTGGGGATTAAATAAGTCAAATGTCACTGAAAATGTTGTTTGTATACTGCAGAGAAAAGTGGAAGCATGTGTCTGTTTGAGTGCCCATGTTTACTTTAGTGAATTATTTTGATTTATTAAATACTGGATTGGTACTTAAATAGAAGCTAAGTTAGGGCTGTCTGTGTAACCAGTTCTGTTTGGGCAGTACATTTGCTATACCAATCACAGAGTGTTTTCCTTCAGCCTGAAATAATTCATTTTGGATGAATTCTGCAAGTTATGTTCTGAGTGTCATCAGAAGCGAATGCTGGGATTAGCAAACCCATACGAGGGTAGAAGTCCAGAATTGAGAAGGTGTACCTGAACCCCAGTGAGTGTGTGACATGAGATAGGGCAGAATTCCTAAGTCTGGTGCTGTGTGGGTGTGTTGTTGGTCAGATCTGCACCTGCCCACGATCATGGCATGTGGTTTTCTGTGTAGTTATCCATTGCAATTCTTGGGCTTTCTGCTCTTGCTGCTCTCCAGGAGCTGTTGCTGCCTTTGGTGGTATATATAATCTAAATAATTAGTACAGGTAGCTAATGCTGCTCAGTTCTGCAGTGGTGGAGTATGCTTTGGCAATGCAAATAGCTGAGCTTAGAAGACCAATGAAGTTTATTCTTTCTAAGCAATAACTTAAACCCAAGGGATTTCCAATTGACAACAGAAGCAATTAAGTAGCTAGGTGTTAGTATAATGAACTGAATTAATTGAAATAAATCTTGGTGCAGTCATTGGCTGCTCCAAATAAGGCATTAATATATGGATGGGAACTACTGAACCTTAGCTTGCAGCAAGCTTAGTGGTTGCAAGAAAGCATTACCAGCAGTCTTGTAGAACTTTTATTCTCTTTGTATTTTTCCAATACCAGTTTGGTGTATTAAGTGGCCACTGTTATCCTCTTGATAGCACACAACATCCTGGCTCAGTCTGTGAGCATCTGAAAGCCCTTGAATTGGGATTTCAGTGCTGGAGCTTGTCAACACAGTCAAGCCAATGCTGAATGATGTGGGTGAGCAAAGGTAGCTCTGGGGGTGCAGAAGATCTCTGCAAGCAGAGTGTTGCTGGGGCTGTTCCTGATTGCATACAGTTGTGCTGTATTTCTTATCCTTCTGCAAATATATTAGTACTAAGGGCAAGACACTTGTCTTTCCCTGAAACATTGGCAATTCCCACAAGAAGTGGGATTCTTTGCTACCAGCACATTTGTCTGACGCATTCTTTTGTTTTTATTCCTTGCTTGTTCTGGCTCTTGCCCCATCCTCTGTGTAAGTTGAAGCAATCAAGTGTGAGATACCTGCCTCCCAGCTGTGTTGGTATATCCTCGTTCTGTTACAAGTTCTTGTTTTTCAGTCTCCACTCCTCATTAGCAAGCTGGGCTGTTCAGGTGCTGGCTGCCACTTCTGCTGAAAGAGATTGAGAATGTTTCAACTTTACCCTTCCCTGCTTTGCCTCTTTCTCCTTGGGCTCTCCTGTATCAATTCTCCAGTTGCTTCCCTGGAATATGCTCTGTAGGGGACACCCTTTCTTCATTGCTTTCCTTGATTTGTTGACCTTCACAGCTTTTTGTCTGTCTTGTGTGGCTTTTCTCTCAGTGCTCCTGGAATTAATTTTGAAGCTTGGATCAGCCCATAGCAAACTGTTTAAGAATGCATTACTTTTTTCCAGCAGAGTCTTAGGAGTTTTAGAGTAATTTGCTTAGAATACATTTTTAATAGAAAAATTGCTGGAAATACCTTATGCCAGCTGAAAGTGACTTTGCATTTTAGCAAAACAAAAGATATCATGTAAATCATAGTCAAGAGGAGAGAGAGAACTGTTTTATAGCTGCAGGTACCACTTGACCTGATGCAGGAGAGAAAAGATGTAAAATTGGTAGGTACTACCCTCTTTATGCTATTTTGAGAGCTCTGCTCCATCTTTAACTCTCACAGTGACAAATGACAGCCTTAAGGGACTCTCCTTGGGACTGCTGCGCTGAGGGATTTTCTCTGAAGCTTGAAGGTGCAGTGATCTATGAGTGGTGTCTGAAAGAGCACTGTGTCCTTTCTGGTGGCTTTTGGCTTCATTATTTTTACCCATGAGCATTGGTGGAAGGAAAGAATCTGATGCCAGGAAATGAGCCAAAGTGAGTGAATTAGGAAAACATCTGAACTACGCTGTGGGGACTGACCTCAGCTGAACTGTGAAGCTCAAAGCACAGGTATAGTCCTGAACATGCAGAGCCATGCAATTGGATCACTACGTGTTTGCAATATCGTATTTAAATGTTGCATAGCAAATCAAATCTGTGATTTGTGCAGGGAAGCCTGCTGGCAGTGCAAGAAGCTACTTCACAAAATGTCTTGAGACTGCTTCTCCTGCAGGGCGACACTTGAAGTTCTTTCTCATAACACACATAGGCACTGTTGGAGCCCGAGGTCTTTCATGTCGCTTAAGTTGCATTTTTTACTCTTTCTTTAAAAACAATATGGGTGCCCTCTGGTGGCAGAGTTCCCACGTGCTGCCCCTCCTTTAACGTGAGTAACTGTTGGCACCTACTCACAGTGTCTGTGTCCCATAGAGTGCCCTGTTGTCCTTGGCAGTTATCTGGAAAGCAGCATCTCTTCAGGAAACAAAGTAATTTAGGAGCAGAGTGAAGGAAATGATTTCTTGGTTCAGTAGAGGAAGCACAAACTGAGATTTAGGATTAATACAGTGCAAGTACCATCTAGCTTTAACTCCTGATGTGGAAATAGTATCAATTGTCTCAGCTTTAGGGACCAGTGCTGTCACTGCTGTCACCTTTCCCAAGCCCATCCTCTTCCACCTCCTGATAATCTGAGCTGCTCTTTGGGCTGTGCTAAAAACTGAGTCTGTGGAGAGGGAGGCTGGATTTCACAGTACACAAGTGTGAACACCTCATAAGCTGGAGAGCCAGTAGTGGTCCCAGATGTGGCCTTTGGGCTTCCAGATGTGATAACTGCATGGCCTGAAATTTGTTATCCTGTCTCTGGCTGCCCTCCTGTGATCTTCCCCTGCTGTCAGATGACCAAGAGAAGCCTGAAGCAACCTCATTTCCCTCAAGAAGGGATCTGGAACCTTTGTTTCTTTGCCAGTAAGACAGATTGCAGAGTCCTTTAAGTATCCAAAGCAATAACATCTTTGCTGCATTTAAATAACTCCATCTTGCAGGTTAACTATGAAAGTCATCCATGAGATGCTTGGAACATTTTTTCCCTTTCTTCCCCACTGTTTTGCTCGAGTTTGTCTTCATTTCTAAACTCTCTGAAATAATTTCAATACTCAGGCAACACCACTTACCTTAGCTCTATATTTGCTCTCCTGTTCTCATGTCCTCCTTAATGGAAATGAAGATGGATTGAAAAGCACAGTCAGGTAGACAAGAGCTGCATGTTGGGTGCCTATTAAGTGTTCTGGCATAGAAACGTGCCTTTTTCAGTGCATGTGAGTGGGCTCACCAATTTCTTCTTGCTTTGCAGGACTGAGCCTGTAGCTGGCAGAGCAGAACCAGATGCTGCAGCGATTAATGTTGTAGTACATTTTCACTTCATGGCTTGTAGCACACATGTTGATGAGAATTCATGTCTTTAACAACTAGAAGACCGGGTGCTGGGGTCGGTCTTGCTTAAAATTTCTTCACAATGGTTAATTATCAGTGTGGGCTTCTAAGCTTGATGGAAAATAGTGGTTTTTGGATTAATAGACTTATGTTGATAATTTACATTAATCAAGAAACCTGATTTGTCTGTCTTTAGAGAAACTAAATACTGTCAAGGAACTCAGAGCAAGTCAGTACTGAAGGTCACCAATCACATCAGTATTTCCTAAAGGTTATATTTGGTGTATGTAGTGTGACTGCTAAATGAGTAATGCTGCCATGCAAATAGGCGTGAAAGTAGACCTAACGCAGACAGCTTCCCAGAAGTGCTGAACAGCAGCAATGTGTAACACTGAGCCTTGATTTGAGATTCCTGTATTTACACATATTCTAGGATGTATGAAACCAGTCTTGTAGATAAGTCTGTGTTTGTTGTTTCCAGATGTTCCCCTTGCTCTTTGGCCATCCTCGTGGGTGTTGTGTACTTGTGCTCAGCTTGCCGAGCGAGCGAGACTGAAACTTTGAATCTCTGTTGATGGATTGCAAGGGACTTAATGACTTTATCCTCGAGGTCATAGTAAAAAATGGAATAGGGCTGGGAATTTACCCTCATCAGAGCTTGGGAGAAACTCAGCTGCTTGTTGATGATCAAATGCTTGTGTTTAGATGTGTTATTCATGTGTTTTTCATCCATTGAATGTGCCGTGTTGATTTTTTTTGTGTTATTCTGGCTTATTTATCACAGTATCGTCTAATAGTGGGTGGAATACCACATGGGAACTTGGAGTTATTACATGGGTGTTGTGATTATCAGCAATGCTAGTAATCTCATCAAGAAATGACATGTGTTTAGCATAAGACTTGCTTTCTATAAGCCCTTGTCACTATATTCTTTATGGTCCTGTAACTAAAAAGCCTAACAAATGTCATTGTGCTCATTGCCCTGTTTGCTCTTGTCAAATATGAATAAGTTAAAACTTACTGAGTATCTACAGCAGTCGAGCACAAGGTCTCAGCCAGCTCTTATTAAAACTAAGCCTCAGGCTCTTGCAGAAAGGTAGAAATGCATACTTAGTGTTGGTCAGCAAGGTACATATTAGCCCCATTTAAGTGGAGATAGTCTCTGCTCTCCTCGGAATGTCAGGATACAGAGAACATAAGCCATTATGTTTCACAGTGAACACTTGCTCTGTTTTTATATATCTGTCACTTCCAGTAACAGTAAACAATCTTCATTTATTACATGCTCCTGTTGTTTTTGATAACTTTGATAGTTAAAAAACACACAACAGTTTTCTGTTGGGCTTTATTCCCTGCTTGGGTGTTTGTGCCCCCTACCAGTTATGTACGGTAGCTTTTAATTTATACAAAGTATGGCTAACATTCTCTCCTTGTCTTTCCTGTTTTGTTTCCTTGTTTCTATAGTGGTTGTTTTCTTATGAGTTCAGGTTGTAACTCTTTGGCATTCTTCTCATCCTTGAGTATAAGCTTTTAAACATCCACTAAAACTATTTTCAGCAGTTGATAATTATATTTCTAAGTCAGGCTGTGATGTGGCTCAGTTTTTCAGCCTGAAGAAGCCAGGTTCAGATCAGCCCTGAGTGTGTTCTGTCTTTATGTGGGGCCCCATAAAAAGTCTGTGGAATTGGAGACTGCTTTGCCTCCCTTACTCTCCAACATAAGATATTCTTATTTCTTCGAAGTAAAGTTTGGTGTCTAACAGCTGGGATTGGTGGTGAGCTTGCTGTCTTTTGGGAGGACCAGGAATGGAGAATGAGATGCCAGCTCTGATCTTACTGAGTTCCTGTGGTCATCCTGCCTTGTGCTTCTTGCTGTCTTCATCCACCTTGCAGCTCTATAGGATTGCCCGGCCCTCTTGGACCATGCTGTACCATCTAAATGCCCAGGAACAAGCTCAAGAGGAGTTGCAGCACTGAAAGCAACTGTAATTTTCTTTGGGAAGAAGCTATTGAGCTTGTTGATATTTAAAGTATAGTTTGGATAAAGAGGCTCAGGTGAGCAGTACATCAGAGAGGTGGAGAACACAGGCTTATGGCTTCAGGGTCAGATGGCAGGTGTAATTGAGCCATGGTCATGTGCATCAGTCAGCTGCAACTCGGGGGCACCTTCCAAGTCTGCCACTTGGTGAGCTCTGCTTGGAAACATAAGCAGTGTTTCCTGGCTTAAGAACTTACGGTGCAGAGATTTACAGTTCCTGATGGTATTAAGGTAACGTCAGCGGGATGCCTCCAGCGTGTCATTAGGGTTGACAACCTTTTGCAAAGCAATTATTTTCCTCTGCAGGCTGGCAGGAAGAGGTCTCTGAGGAGTGGCACGTTATCCTGCATGAGCTGAGTTAGCTAGTAAGATTGACCTAAAACAGTTCAGGTTTGCCTTCTTCACAGCAGTCTCCCACAGAGGGGGCTTGCAGTGGAGGTCCTCACGCTCTGACCTGTCCATCTGTGTTGCATGTTGGTGCCAGCCCCTAAACTGAGTAAAGGAAGTGGGAGGGAGCGTGTGCTGTCAGCTTGTTTGCTGCCAAGACAAGGCTGGGTGCCTCCAGTCTGGTCCTGACAGGCAGCTCTGTCACCTATTTACAGAAATTTGCTGGTGATGGAGAGAGCAGTGATGGAATAAATGCACTCCTACAGCTGATTCTAGTGCTTCCCTTCCCCTCTCCTCACCTTACATAGGTTGTGTATGTATGTAAACATATGCTTCTCCCTCTTTCCCTAGTGTATAAGTCTCTTCCCTCATGATATCCCAAAGCACATCTGCTGCTTGTCCTGTCCTTACCAGACAAACATAAGCCCTCTAGCAGCTGTTTTATGCATATTGCAGTTATCTCAGCTTCCTCTTTTCCTTTTTTCTTTTTGACAGCAACCTGATGACTTTAGGTTGAGTTTTCCCATGCTGTTCTGGACTCTTAACATTCCTGCTGTTCTCTGGGTTTCCTCCAGCTTTTCTCTGAATGCCCCTTCAGTGGCTGTGAATGTGCTTTCAGCGGGGATATGCCTACTGCTGGCTGGGGCGGGAGGGAGGATGTACATGTTTCATAGATTATGCTGCTGTTTCCTTGGAGCTATTTTGGGCTATGACTGGTGTCCAAGAACCACCTCCTCAATCTAATTATTAGTCTCTGGAGCCTGTCTTAATATTGTCGTGTTTTCATTGCAGTTCTGGCCATGAATTAATTGTGCTGACTTGCGTTAGTATCAAATACTTTGGAAAAAAACGGAGTAAGTAGTAGTAAAAAGTTCTGTGAGGAAGAGAAAGCCCTTAAAAATTGGGCTTTGGATACTAGCCATTTTAGGTTAATATCCTACTAATCATTGGTTGCGGTGGAGCTGAAGGTGAGACAGCTTCTCACTTAGTCTCCTCATCCTTGGAGGATGCTTGTTTTTGTCTCATATCCAAACCAGGCAAAGCTTGCTCTTGCATTTCATTATGAAAGCCTGTAGTGGCTTTAAACCTCACTTAGATGCCTCTGGATAAGATGTTTGTATGCAAGGAGCGTTGTGGCTCCTTTCTCCTGAAGAATGCATCTGTCAGGCAGGATTCATCTCCCCTGCTTTTGGTTCTGTGGCAAGGTCTTTGCTGACACCTGGATGCCCATGTTAGATTCCCTGTTTCCTTCTGAGCCTGCTTAATACCTGGTAGCTAAGGACTCTTCTGCTGCTTTTGGGATTAGAATAACTGAGCACTGTTATCTCTGGCACAAAGATTTGTTATTTCAAAACACTTCTTTTTTTTTTTGCTTGGTTTATCTAGGAGAAGCAAAACTCTTCAAAATGAAGAACTGTAACTTCTTTAAATGGAAAGACTGCAGCTGGAGTCCTTTTCTAGTCCCTGGTACAACTCGCAGGATCCTTCTTGGATGTGGATCCTATGGTTGAAGAATGATTTGCAAAGAGAATAGCTAAGCACTGAGTAACCCACTATGGTAGCTAGGGGCCTTTCTTTGGTGAAGATGAATGCTGTCTTCAGCTTGATTGTTGGCTTTCTCCAAGGGTTAACAAGGAGAGAGTACTATATAGGTGAGAAATACTCTTTGCCTTCAACTTCGTTCAGTATTGAAGAAAAACCCCAAGGAGACCAGAAGGTTCCAAGCATGGCAGCTGGCATCCAGGACAAGCATGCTAAGTGGAGAAGGGCTGGCAGCTTATCTTGGTGCACAGCGAAGTGAGTCTTGGTTCCTTTTGTCTCCCCTTGCATAAAAGCTGTAGCATCAGGCCTGCCTTTGCTGCCTGAAGAGCTGGCATGCTGACTTAAGCAGGGGAATAGAAACAAAGTTACAGCTGGCAACTAGCTCTCCCCAAAAGGGGCTGTGGAGTCTCTGCGTGGTGGTGGTGGTGTAGCAGGGTATGGTTATGGATCTGAGGGACTCTTGGCTGTGCTGGTGTCTGTGCTGAAGGACTCCTTTATATGGATGTGGTATGGACATTACAGGTGATGGAAGCCAAGATTTAAAACAGAGGGGAATTGTGCAGGACATATACCTCATTGTAGGTGTATGTGGGGAGCAGATCCTTCTGCGGTGAATTCAGTGAGTAGTTTGGACTTTGGCCTGGAGGTGAGGAATAACAGATTCTGTTTGCAACCTTGCTTGTGAAGCAGGCAATAAATTCTGCTTTTATTCTCATATTTCATCTTGCTCATATGGTGGGAAGGTGATCCATCTGTAGAAGAGAGTTAATTACCTATATAAACTAGAAAGGGGGGGGGATGGGGAGCCTGTGTTTGAAGAGCCTATGTCTGCATCGCAGTAGCCAACCAGCTTGACAGCATGATGGATTGAAGGAACGCGTAGGTTTTGCTGAAAGTGTTTGATTTGTAAGTTTTATTTATCCCTTCCCTGGTTTGCTGTCAGTCAAGCGTTACAAGAGCAAATCTTCACTGATACAGCTATCCTCTGGCATGTTTGATATGGAGTAGCTTGGCCACATATACACGCAATTGTCTTTTACTGTTTTTTTTTGTCCCCAGAACTTTGTCCCAAAGGACTTTCTTTGAGCTGCCTGGGACTCATGTCCTGCCTGCATTTGAAGGGCTTTCCTTGTTAGTGCTGCTGCTGGAGTCTCAGCTGGAGCCAGCCATGGCCAAAATGAAACAGAGCATGTAGTCACTGGTCTGCTCCCCACGTTGTCCAGCTGCTGTGCTATTTGAACCAGATGTGGTTCAGTGAAAGTCTAAAGATGGTGAGACTTAAAAGACTCGGACCTTTTCAGGAAGCATAGGCTGGCATGGTACTCTCCATTTTGTGCAAAGAGGCTTCATTAGTACACCTCTTCACCAAGCACTTGTGTGTTTTATTAAATAAAGCTCTCCCAATGTTATGTTTGATGTATTCTCTTCTACTGCAGACTAGAAGGCTCTGAACTGCTTTAACGCAGCCATAGGATAGTGGGTGGTTGTGTTCAAAGCAATGCTGGGCAATTGGTGGCAGCTGTTGGAGTGCTTTTGATGGTCTGCTGTAGTACTTATCACAATATGAATAAAAATTAATTTACTTTCACAGTGATCCTCTCTGTCCTTAAGCATGCTTTGTGGGAGCTTGTTCTATGAAGTTGTTGTTTCCTATGGTTAAGTTTTCCCACCCCAAAAGTTTGGGAGTAGTTTAGCCCTTAGTTATGGTACAGGATGAATTTCTATTAGTGAATTATTGAATGTTAGTAAGGAGAGAGTTGTTTACCTTGGTAACATCTAAATGAATTGAAAGAGCCCCTGCCTTGTTTCCTCTTGGAATGTGACCTGCTGAGGTTGCTGTAAAGCTCTGTGTTGTTGGAGAGGGGTACACACTCTTCTATTTTGCATACTGTGTCTGTTTGTTAAGAAGCTGGTAGGATGAAATGAGCTGAGCCTTTTGCTTGAAGCTTGAGAGACTTCCAAAATCCTGTTTAGCTTTTGTTTTTCTCCCAAGGCAGCTTTTTTTTAACCAAATCATGCTGCTGTAAATAATCACATTCATGGTTGCAGGGAGCACAAAGCACCAGCCTTCCTCTGCTGGCTAATGAGCAGTGCCTAGCTGGGTGTGAGCCCTGTACCTTAGTTCAAAATAAATCCCCAGGAACACAAGAATAATGGCACCTTAGCTGAAGTTACAGGCAGGCTGGAATGGCTGCCTAAGCTGTTAGAGCCATCGGAAAGGATGAGTTTAACCAAACTGTCAGCTGCAAAGTTTGTGATAAATTAACATGTGTAGAGATTGTAACCCTACTGATGGCTGATGTGGTCTGAGCTCTGTCTGGTTGTTAGCTGCCTTACAGGTAAGGCGTAGGAAAGATGTGGTCTTGTCTGGCTTATGGGTGGATCGTGTTTCTGTTTAACCACCACACTGCTAGTTGGTCCTTCTTGTCAGTCCTTGTTAATTTTCTGAACTGTTTTCTTTTTGCTTGTTGCAGGGCCTATGCAGAAGACTCCGTGAACCATGACTCAAGGGCAGAGCCGGGTGAGAAGGTGAAGCACCGGGAGGAGGGGGAGAGCAGTGGCGATGAAGGCAGGAGGGCCGTGGCATCAGGCAGTGAGGAGGCTCACTCAGAAGGGGGGAAGAAGAAGAAGTGTTCTGGCTTCAGGGATCGTAAGGTACAAAACTTGGTTATTTTATACCTGCAGCATTTGCATGGCAGTGGAAAAACAGGGTGAACTTGCACAACCCTTTATTCATCTTCTCGTGTAGCACTGACTGACACATATTCAGTCAGGCTTTTGGACTGTACTTGTCTTTGTTCTCTAAAATGGCCATTCTATTTTGGGAACCTATTTTCTTGGCATGATACCTTGTTCCTTGAAATTTAAACCTGCCCTTTGGGAAAGTACAGCTCACGGAGCCTCTGAATTGCAGCACCCCTTTGCCCCCCTCCTGTTGGATGTCTGAGGGATGGCTCTCTGTGTCATAGCTGCTGGGCTGGTGAATGCAACATAGGGAACCGGTGAATGCCTTTAAACCTGCAAGCATCCAGTTTGTCTGTCAGCTGTCCCTGTTTAATTTCTGTGTGAGATGTCTTTTCAAGAGGAGGAAAGTCTCAGTACTGAGTTGTACTGTCTGCTTGTGACCTGCCTTCGCTGGTGGGTAATCCCGAGAGCTTTGGGCTGTTCAGAAGTGTCTGCCTGGTTTGGTGCTATCTGTAAGCACGCTGTTATTACAGGATGTACAATTTGGCCTGATGGAATGTCCTGTAACTGAGAGTTGGCAGGCTGTGCTATTTTATTTTTTAAACCTGTCTGGATGTCAGTTTTATTGGGCTATGTTTGATGATTTAATATCTCTGCAGTGCCAAAGAGGACAATGGGAGTATATGCTCTTCGCAATTCCTTTTCTGTATAATTTGCTTCTGGTGATTATTTTAAGTCCATATCCTGGAGGCTGCATCACATTATATGTTAAATTGTGGATAGTCATAGAGTGGCTTAACAGCTTTTCATAAAAAAGAACAAGCAAGCAAAAACCAAAAAAAGCACACAACAACAACAAAAAAAACCCCACTAACTTTTGTTTGAGGTTGCTGAATCTTATTCTCTTTTTTAATAGATTACACAAACTTCAGTTGCCATGTGGTGGTCGGGGCTGTGAACTTTCCCTGTTGTGACATTTTGGTGTGAATTTATGTTGCAAGTTGCTACATGGAGATTTTTCAGAGTTGTCCAGGGAATATGAATTCCCAGCTCCTGTTATTTTTCTTGTCAATTCAGAGTCGGGTAGCCTGACAGCCTCAGCAGAGGTTTCAGTTGTGCCAGTACCACTCAAGGGAAGTAGATTATTTCTTCAGTGTGGGCAGGTGGAGGCAGGTTGCAAAGAGCAAAGGTCCACCTTCATACGCACTTTTGTTTTTCAGGAAGAACACTTTTTAATATAGTGAGCATGGTGATTGGTCTCTCTTACACAGCTTGTTGCTTTGGCTGAGGAAGCCAGGGAACACTCTCTTGCAAGCTAGGACTTGTTAGACTCAGCCAGTTGTTAGGACATGTGCCCATGCTGACCATCTCCTTCCTTCCCATACTAGGCAGGAGGAATGTGGCTGTGCTTCCAAGTAAGACACGAGCCAGGCATGCAGGGTGCCAAAGGGGTATGTTGGGAACAGCGCACAGCCTGTGTGCCTTTGGGCACAGTGCTTGACTTGAGAGCTGTAGCTGCAGTGGGAAAAGTGCAAATTAAAACTGATCTTACAGCCTTTTTCAAGTGCAGACCCTTCTCCCTCCAGCTTGAAGACCAGATGTGCCTTTTTGGAACCTAGTGCTGGTCTTGCTTTTGCTTTATGAAATGCACGATGGAAACAGTGGCCTCCCAGGCACTGTGCTCTGTGGCTGAGTGGACCCAGTAGGGGTGAGTCTTCAGTGCTGGAGCAGTGAGTCAGTCTGTCTGGGTGCTCTGATGTCAGAGGAAGGTGTGCCTGGCTCCTGACTCACACAGGGCAGTTCCCAGGGCATGCTACTGCCCCGTCAGTCAGGGGAATGCTTGGCTCTGCTGTATGTTCAGTAAAACAAAAGGCAAAAATGCAATAAAAAACTTTTCCAGCTCTTCCTGTAATTAACTGAAAATAGTGTGGGAGTTTTCATTGAGGAAAAATGCTTTCAATTAAGCTTAATGTCAACACTTGTTTCTTATTCCACTGTTGCTTTTAATGAAGCTAATCAGTGGTGAAATAACAAATGAGAAGTGACATTCCTGTTCTGGGCAGTGATTCAGTGAGGAGGAAGCTGCAATACAAATCACTGTGTGTAGGGCTGGCGTGGTGAGTGGTCCAGGGCAGGTGGTGGTGTAGTGTGTGCTCTGTTTAGGGCAGAAAAGGAAAAGGTGGTTTAAGGGTTTTCATTGTTCAGAGGCTAACAAGCAGGTGTATATCACGCAAGTGGGTTGATTTATTGATTTGCTAAAGATCTTGTATGCTTTATGGAGATGTGTACAGCAGTTGCTGGGTCCAGCAGGTATGCTGCCTCAGGAGCAGTAATTCTGCTGAGACTTCATCTTGGTGTGCGTTACAGCAGGGAACTCCATGAAAGCAAACAGTAATTAATCTACCTGGTTAGTATGCCCGGGATGTGCAATGAAGCTGGACTGCCAGAGATCCCTTTCTTTTGTAGTCAGGGAGGCCTCAGTGATGCTCTGGAAGTGAATAGAGATGTTAATTTAGAGCTTTATTCTTATGTCTGCCTGGGATTTTTTTTCCTTTTAACCCAAGGCTTAGCATAAACGTGACAGTCTCAACAGCAGCTTCTGTTCTGTAAAGCAATAGGGATTACTTGCTCATCTTCCTTCTCTGTGCTCTTTAAAGAAGCGCCAGAGGGGGACTTTTCCCTTCTGGTTGCGTACTGTCTGGGGGCCCCTCACTGCAGGAGATTGCAGTTCTTTGAGAGCAGGTCTACCATTTTTGGCTGGACTGCACTATGTCTAGGGCTGGTATAGTGGGTTGTCTAGAGAGGTGGTGGTGCCCCATGCCTCTAGAAACCCAAGGTCAGGCTGTACGGGGTGCTGAGCTCCTGATGGAGTTACAGGTGTCCCTGTTCATTGCAGGGGGGTTGGACCAGATGGCCTTTAAAGGTCCCTTCCAAACCAAACAATTCTGTGGTTCTTTGGAATGGGGAAGGAAGCTTATAAGGATGTGTGCTTTACCAGGAGTGTACCTGGAGTCATCTCTAGGTAAGAGAGCTGTGGGAGGAGGCTTGTATAGGATGGCTTTGTCAAGATTGTTTAGAATTAGTGTAAAAATCTCACACCAGCATGTGCATATGCATAAATGCTATTTTTCTCTCCTTTGGTAAAGGAAAATGCACCTATATGTCATAGTTGGGGCATCCTTGTTAATGCTCGTTTTCCACTTAGCGCTGAGCCTTGAATAAGGGAGCTGTTCCCCTTTGCAGATCACAGCTGTTCCTTTCTGGAGCTGCCTTCGTGTTCAGCCCAGCCCTGCGGTCAGGGGTTGTACAGCATATTGGTTAGCTCTTGCCAGTTAGTGAGATCATGTATCCGTGGTGAGGTGATGGTGAGTTCAGGGTAGGCAGCAGGGAAGATGTATTGCTGCATTTGCTCATTTCTCTGGGAAGTGTGAGGAAGAAGTTATTTCAGTTGTGATGAGAACAGCCTGTTGGATGTTAAACAAATGTGTTAGAAGGGACACTTTTTGGTCCAGATTGAGTTATTCCAGATCACTCTTTGTATGTTTTCAGGAAAACATGCCATTACAAAACCCTTAAATTTCCTTCTTTGCTGTCTGCTCCTCTGGCCAAATGCAAAATGAGATGGTCAGCTCTCCAGCTGCTGCATTCTCATATCCTATTCTTTCAGGGATGTTCAGCTGCTCATTTGGAGGAGTGGAATCCTCTCTGATCTCAAGCTGTGTGTTCAGAACTGCATCCTCGTGAGTGTCTGGGAGTCAGCTGGGGAAGCTTTGCCATCTGCAGTACACATGGGTGGGATGGAAGGGATTATGTAGTAAAGGGGCACTCTGCTTCTGTTGCCAGAGATGATTGTGATGGTCTTGAGGATGCAGTGTGGAACCTGAGTGGTGTGTTGGGAAGTTGCAGTGTCTGAAGTCAATGCAGAATGTAAGCTGCTTCAGTGCAGTAAAGCAGAGACCTTGAGGATTTTCCCAAGTCAGGGGTAGGAGAATTGGCAGTGACTCTGATCCGATAAGGAGGCAACTGTCAGGCTTTGTGCCTTCTGTTAGAGAGGAACAGCTGCAAGGCCTGTGCTCTAAAACTAAGCAGTCAGCAGCCTGCTGAGTAGCATCTTAAGGTCTCAGAACAGGTATAGAGGAGAGGTGAATCATGGATACCAAATCAAATGGGATCAAATGGAACGTGGTTCTAGTGGCAGAATTGTTAAGATTAATGTTTCTTGTGCAGCTGCTGAGTTGTTGAGCAAAAGCAGTACAACCTATAAGCCTGGGTTGAATGAAAGCATTCGGCAGTGCCTTGCAAGATGTTATTCCTCAGGCTTAGAAAATCAGGGATAAAACAAAGTCTAGGCAGATAGACAAGGAAGCAGGCACCACTGAAGGAAGCAGTGGATGGAGGGAGCTGCACTTGGTTCTACAGCTTGTCTAGTTTTACTCTAAGGTAGGAATGCCTCCCTGCATTTTTGTGTGTAGTTGGGTGTGGTGTTGTCTGTTCCGAGTGCAGCCTGTGGGATAGGAAGGAGTCAGAGGCCTGCAAGCATGAGTCTAAGATTGCTGTGACGTAACAAGGTTCCACCTGTCAGGTAGGGGTTTGCAGCAAAGGGTGTTTGGGAAGAGCTGAGAAAGTGTGTGTTGCCACATAGCGTCAGTCAGCAGGGCTGCAGTGTCTTGTAACTTACCAATAGGACAGTTGGTCTCCATCCAATACCACTATCTTTGAGGAGTTTGGGTAAAGTTTGTAAGGTGCAAAGGCTAGTAACAAGAGGGGGAGGTGAGAGAGGCTCTGTGAACTGACACATGGCTACAGGGAAGGGAACTGCAGGGATGTTTGTGTTCCTGATGGGTGTGACCACCTAGCTATGGTGATGCTAGGAAGAGTGGGAGGAGGGCTTGAGATAAGGTCAGAACCACATCACTACCACCAGTGGTGCCAGGTGGGACATGCTTTCAGTGCAGCATACCCTTGGCACAGGGTGCTGGAAGGCCGAGCACATGCTGGAGAAAGGCTCTGTGTTCCCTGGACGAGGGATTATGAGCCCTTTGACAGATTATAGAGGGTGTTTTCTTTCTGATAAACATCAGGGTGGAAATGTTGTTGAGGCTAAAGGACAAGGCTGAAAAAGGACCGAAGAAGTAAATGATCTACAGATGCCTTGGCAGTACCCTTGATCTTGCTGGTGTCTTCCAGCAGATCGTTGGTTTTGTTCTGTGACTGTTGGCCAGAAGTACTAAAAGTTTCAAGTACATGATGGACTAAGCATGTTTTATAATAATGCAGAAAGGAAAAGCTAAACTAATGAAGAAAGTCTTCTGCTTTAACGCATAATGGTGTAGGTCTTTCTGCCTTTTTTTCTCTTAGGGAGTGATTTTGTTTATAAAAGCTTTCTGTTCTCTGATTAAATGTAGCTGTACACTTGAGGGAAAAGAGTTTGAGATACAAAATAATCACTACTGGCAACAAAAAAACAAATGAGCAAATGGGCTGACTGAAGAACTTTTCTATGGGTTTTTTCCAAGATGGTAGGAAAGAGGTGGAAAAAGGGGTTGATTAAGCAAACAGCTGTGGCTCCAATTGATTTTTTTTCCAGTCCTCAATGTGGAAGTGAAGTTCTCTCCCATCTCTCAATGACTGGTCTTTTTCCATCAGTTTGTATACCAGTCAGGAGCTGCACCCTTCAGCACTGTGAGTTTGGTTAAAAATGCTGATGTCCTTTAGGTTAACATACTTGCTATTGGTACTTTGTCATGTTTAGGATGAATAGTGAAGTGTCTGCAGGGTTATTTTCACCTTACTCTTCATAATGACAGAGGAGAAGCAAATCTTACCTCTAGTTAACTCTCAGTGTTTGTTCTTAACCCTGTGACATCAGGAGCTGATTCCTGCATTTTTCCTGGTGGCTCAGAAGCTGAGTGTGGGAGAGAGATTTTGGACCCTTCCAGCATTTTTTTCTTCAGATGTGTTGCTGCTGCACCCAACTTTGTTGCAGTATGGCAAAACCTTCACATTCTCCTGATGGCTGTTAGTTTTGGGGTCTCAAGTGAAACTCTGTGCATCTAATGCTGGTTAAATTTATTTCCCAGGTGATGGAATATGAGAACCGGATCAGAGCCTACTCCACGCCAGACAAAATCTTCCGATACTTTGCCACTTTGAAGGTGATAAATGAACACGGTGAATCTGAGGTTTTTATGACACCGCAGGATTTCGTGAGATCGATAACACCTAATGAAAAACAACCAGAAAGTAAGTGATGTATGTGTGTAGTAATTGGAGAAACTAGTATAGCAACAGGGAGTAAACTGCAGTCTCTGCTTACCTCATCTTTAGATTTCCTGTCAAATTGTTTTGTTGTTGCCTATCATCTGTCTTGTTATGTTGCCATGCACAGCACAAAATGAGGGGGCTGCACTCTGACTAGTGCCTGGGCTACTGCTCCAATAAAGTTGGTTTTGACCCACACTTTATGCTAATGCAATGGAGTGCAAGTGGATAACAGGAGAAAGGCAGAGGGCTGCCAGCTCAGCCATGCATAAGCTGTGCTCATTGCTCTAGCAGAACCTGCTGTGTGTCCATGTAAGCTTGTGAGCAAGGTTTCTTTGCAGTGTTCCCAAATAATGGTAATAATTCAGATTTGTAAGTGTTGATCCCAGTGTAACCCTTGGGAGTTTTAAACCCAGGGTTCCTAGGGACAGAAAGCAGCGCCTGTTCCAACTCTATTCCCAAAAACAAGATTAGCCTGATCTCTTTCCCACTGATTGAAGTACTACTGCAGTATAACAGATCTCTTTATTATGAGCCCTTGAAAAGATAGCTTTCTTGCATTTTTAATAGTGAAAGAATTTTTTCAGTTGGAACACTAACAGATCACTACTTAAACCTGCCGAAGGAGGTGCTTTGGCAAGGAAAACCTTATATGTAAAGGGGTACAGGCAGCCTCGTGTGCCTGACTGAGCTGTGGTGCTGCTGACTGGGGTGGTACTCCTCTCTGCCTGCTCCAGATTCCCTGTTGTTTGCAGTGAAGCTCATCAATTGCGGTACCTGTAGGGATTTGGGACACAACAGGCTGAAGAGCAGTGTTGTTTTTCTAGTATGAAAAGCTCTCCTGAGCCTCTGGTAAAAGGCTGGGTTTTTATGGGGTTCAGGAAGGTTTTGTCTCTTCTGTTTTGCAGGAGACTTATATTTTGGCTGAGTTGTAGGAAATAAAGCTTCTTACTCTCCTACAGCGCATCTCAAAGAAGGAAACTCCTTTTCTGACTGCAGGCATTAATGAGGAGCCTCAATCTCCAAATGTTAACTTTTTCAAAGTGGGGTTTATACACAAACTATGAAACTGTTTTTGTAACTTGTGACAGCTGTTAAATAAATACTGTACACTTGTGCTTAGAAAACAACAATATGAAGTGTGTGCAGAAGGGAAGTCAAAAATAGTCCTGTCATTAGCATTGGAACATGCTGTTGAATTGATATTAATGTCTTCAACAACTTCTGAAAATGGCTGTAGCTCTTCAAATGAATAATGTGGTTTCACTGGTGCTGGAATAGTTTGAGCAATAAACAGAAGATAATGTTCATAGTTACTGAATTTGTTACTATTTTATACATCTGAAGCTCCTTGAATTAGTGCTCTGAAAAGCAGTAGCACCTGGTTGAATGTGAGTCTTCCCACCTAAATTATTTGCTCTTGGTCTGTTTAAAAATAGAAGCCATCCTAGGTTTAATTTTAAGACATTTTGTTCTCCTCTACTTCATCCATGCAATGCAAGTCGTTGGTGTGTTTTAAAGTGTATGTGGAAAACGTGACGGAGTGCTCAGCAACATCTGCTTTGGAGATAAACCAAGGTGAACAATTTGGCAGTCTTACAAGTAGCTAACCTTATACTGTAACTAGCATTCTGGCTAGGTGAGCTGCTTAAATGGCCCCTTGAAACTCATCACAGCCTTTTAAGATCCTGCAAGTGCTGCCAGTCAGTGTCACAAACAAGCCTATAAGGGGGCAAAAATTACATTCATGATTCATACAGGTGCTCTTGAAAAGTGGAATGAGAAAGAAATTGGGCCTTGGCTGCCCATCAGTGGACAAAGCAGGGGGGTAGGCAGCCTTTAATCTTGTTGGCTTGAATATCTGTCTTGACGACCATTACTGTAGTGGATTTGCTTACTGACAAAGCTGCTGCTAGGTTGCTTGTTCTTTACGAGCGCCAATCATGGTAAATGGATTTTAAATACATAATGGACTATAGAAAAATAAAACGTTTAGTACCACAGTGAAGTCAAACCAGCCGTAACCTTGTTCTCAAATCTTTTAAGAGCTGGTTGTAAAAGATGAGAGATCTGACTTTTAAAACCAGAAATTTCATTAAGACACACTGCTACCTGCTGGCTGATTGATTTTTGCACTGAACATCCGTTTTGTACTTTTGACTCATAGGGTAATCTAGATTATAGGTGACTAGGGAAGTGCTGGGGCTGTTTTCTCCCTTAGTCATGACTTAGGTGTGCCCTCTGCTGGGGTGGGAGCATCCTGCCTTCATCCCTGAGTACCCCTTGGTAATCTCCATCATGCAGTCGCATGACTGGCTGTAATCATATGGGCTGTAATCATGGGCTAATGCTTGAACTGAATTATGGGCTTCTGTGCAGTCCTACTGACCCCAAGGTATTCTGCAAGTGGTATTATTGGATTTGTGCTGCAAAGCTATTGTCTTCTCATCCCATGCAATAACACAGTCCTGTGCCTTCATACCTTGGCTGTGTGCGCAAGGGTGGTGGTGCTCATTGCAAGGGATGCCTAGGCTGGGTTGTGAAAATCCTGCTGCCTTCATTTGCTGCTTTGTCTTTTAATAATGATTAAAAGAAGAAAAAAGCCTGTGTGTCTTATGACAGCACACTAGACAGAGACAGATTATACCCAAACTGTTCTGTTCTTCCATCTGTATTAACATCCCTAGTTAGAGCGAACTCCTGCTTGCATAATGGATGCTTTTCAAGACTTACCACATTCTGCAGCAGCTCCAAAACCTGAAGTCTTGAACATACCCTGTCATGTTTTTCCTTTTGTCTTCAAGAAACCAGGAGCGTGCTGCCAAAAGCAGCAGTTGTGCCCCTGCAATGTTTGCAGGCAGGATGGTGTTGGAGGAGAGGAGCTGTGAAGAACAGAGCGAGCTGATGTATTCTGTCCTGAGCTCTTCCATGTTGTTGGCTGAGGCCGTGGTGTACAGGCTTTTGCAGAATGCAATTTGTGAAAAATATGAAGGCTTATGTAACAAAGTATGTAGAAAGAGGAAAAAAAAAACAGCTTAATGCAATAGATCTTTAGGCATTGTATCACTCTTTGGAGTATGTAGAGTCACAAAATGAAGTGCTCGGTGCTGGACTTAGGAGTTTGACCCTTCCTTGTTTGGTACTTAGCACAACCCCTCATGCTTTGCAGTGATTTGGTGTGAATGCTTGAAGGAGGATAGAGCTCTCGTGGTCTCACGGGAAGAAATCCTCTGAAACTCTGCACGGAGCAAGGGGGGAAAGGTGGCGTTCAGACTGTATAGGTTAATTCCAGGTTTTAAAGTGATTTGTCATACCTGGCAAACATGAGCAGCTGAACACAAGATAGCTTCTGAGTTGCAACAATACTGTGTATTTTCTCCTTCCCTAATGTGTGATGCTGTATGCTTCATTCTTCTTAATTGGCCCTTTTGCTCATCAACTTGCAAGAAAGAGTTTGGGTTGTAATAACCAGTGGGGAAGGAAAAGCTGTTGAATGACTGTTACACAAACTGTGTGGAAAATCTGACAAAGATTTAAGGACCAGAGGGAGCTGAAAGGTTGCTCCATCACAGTGGAAAGCTGTTGGCATCACAGAGGAAATCCATTCTTCTGGAAGCTCATTTGTTAAACACCTTTCAAAACTGCAGTCTATAATCTGCTGCCCGTGGTTTTCTTTCCAGGGTAACACAAAAAGCTTAGTAACTGTTCAGATAGTTATCAGGCATGGTAATTAGTTAGCTTTGAGTGAACCTGTGGTGTGTACATGTTCATTAATCGATAGAAATATAACAAGTATTTGACTTTATATTTCTTACTGGAGTGGAACGAGAGTAGCAGCAGGTTGTTCTGTGGGTTTTCTGTTCTTTCCTTTATCAATATTTTCTTCTCCATGAAACATCCCTCCTACCTGCAAGTGAAAGAAGCAAGCACAGAGTTCTCCTATTGAACAGCCTTCTCCCTGGTGTGGCAGAGAGTATGAGTCAGTTTGATTAACTTTGAAATGCTTTTCTTTCTAGTGCTGGGAATCTACCCTCATGCAAATAAGAGAGGAGCAGTGCATTTTTGAGGTTGGTGGTGGAGTGGTGTCAGTCTAATATGAAGTAATGGTTGGGGTGGTGCTGCTTCATTAGTTTCCCCTGTAGCAGCACTTCTGCTTCTTTTGGTTCTGTGATTGTATTTCAGGTACCATCAGAATCTGTAGGAGTAATGTACAGTGGTACTTGAGAGCCACAAATAGACTGGCTGTGGCAGGAGGGTTTGGAAATCATTGTAGGTCATTCATGTTCCTGGAGGTGAATGGCTGGTGCAGAGCCTGTGGCTGGGTAAGCAAAAGGAGCCCTGGTAACCCAAGTATGTAGCAAACAGTGAGCTGCTGCACAGCGCTTCACGTAAGTAAAAGATGTGGTTGGGGTGGATCATAACTCTGGGTTCCCTTCAGGAGCTTAAAATAGCTGTGGTGAGATCAAGCCAATGTGAGCTGTGGGCTGTTCTTTGGCATAGGATGGCTTTGCAGGAGAAGTCCCAGAAAGCCTGCAAAACGGATTCATGCCGTGCTGGTCTTCAGGCAATACTGCGTTTTTCAGAATATGCTTAAGGAGTTGGCTTTTTCATTTTTCTTCTATGAAGTTCAAGCCCATTAGTTTGGCTGAATGACTTGAAGGCTTTTTGTACAAAGAAATAGTGCATCGGGTGCTCCTGGTGTTTCCTGTGGTAATGTGTCGGCTCTTTACGGCAGCAAAGAGCACTGGAGATGAGCTGCCTTGGTGGCATCCGTGGTGCCCCTCGTGCTGCCTTTCAGCACATGGGAGGTTTAGTGAAGCAATGTGGCTCACAGGAACTTCCTGAAACAAATCTTGGTTTTCCTGGTCATTTCCAGGAGGAAATCCTTTGATCTGTTTCTGGGACGGTGGCACTCCAGCCTCTGCTTTGTACAGAATGGTGGCAAAAATCCATGCTGCTGTTAGGCACATGTGTTAGCCTGTGCTCCTACAGCTCCTTGGCAGCAGCCTAGCCAGGTGCTCCTTGCTTTATGACCCCAGGCCAAGATGCAGGAATGTCACAGCAATTGTAGCTTAGCATACTGTGTTTTGGATCACAGAAATGTAACAACTAATGCCCTTGCCTTTCCTTGTTCCCACCGGTCTTCCTTCCAGCAACCTTTCCATTTTGCTGGCTCTCACTTTAGCTTTACAGCATATGTGTATGCTGAATTCCCTCTGTGTTAAAGTTTTCTTAGGAAGGGGCTTCTGTTTTTTGCATGTAGTGTAGAAAAAAGAATGTAGGCATCAGGCAGAAGTCTACCTTTTGGTTTCCTTCTGTCAGCCTGAAAGATTAAGGACCAGTGGAAAAATATGCAGCTAAGCCCATTTAAATTAAAAAAAAAGAACTGCTGGAGAAGGGAAAAATGTATGGAATAAAGTTGTATGCCTTGAACATACATGTGCCTTCTGGGCTTGACTTTCACAATGTTTGAATTAGCTTAGTCAGGAGCTCTTGCAAGGGGAGTGTTATAAATGAACTTAATGTGTGGTGTAGGTAATGCAGCAAAGAAGGGATATTATGCATGGCTGGGAGGCAAGGTGAGCATAAAGCACTGCTGTGAGGCAGTGTGCTTGCCATGTGTAATGCTTTCTTCCAATCCATGCTGACATAGCAACATGGAAAAGGGCAGCAAAAGTGGCACATGTAAATCTCTTCTCATTGAGAGATGCATAAAACAAAGTTATTGGTCTCTGTTCAGAAGTGAAGCATCCTGACATGATACAGATAACAGTGATGACTGTTCTGTAGCAGCTGTGATGTTGGAAGCAGTTTCTTCAATGAATGTGGCTGTGCTCAGAGCTCTGCAGCTTGAGGACAGAGCTGGCTGCTTGGGTGTTGGGATGGAGTTGGAGGAAGCTGTAGGTGCGTCTCTTGCAGGGTTAATCTTATGCTGCTTGGGTGTTCTGGTTTCCCATGTTGTGCAATAGCGAGCAAGGAAATGCATGAAATCCAACGTCTGTGCTAGCTGAACCAGTCCTGAGGCCAGGCTGCTGCGGTTAGAACTTCATCACAGTGGTTCTTTGCTGACTCCTTCACTGCTGCCTGTTACTGGCACTTCTGTAGAGCTCTGTACATGCTTCCAGTCACAGCCCCTTTGCTGCTTTTTCTTACCTCATGTTACATCTGTGGAGAGCACTGAATTTGTATTATTTGCCTCTTCCTTTAGCATACCTACTGGGGTTGTCTCTTTTGGTGGTATTTTGCTGTTTTTAATAACTTCCTATATATGTAAGTACAAACTCCTGTAAATATTTGTATGTATCAAAGCAGCTGTCGGTCTTTCCTTGATGTTTGAACATCCCTTCATTTGGGGTCTCCTTTGAAACCTGTTTGCTTTCCTGGCAGTGCCAAGTGCAAGCAGTTTGCCATTCAGGCATACTTTCACCTGCTATTTATACCCTGTGTCCTCTTTTAGCTTTCTGTGAGTATGTGTCAGGGATGTGTCTTAGGCGCTCTTTGCAGGCCTGGGAAGATGGGGTGTGCAGGAGAACTGACTTGTGTGCAGCACGCTGCATACAGCAGCCCTGCTTAGCATCTGGGTAGGCAGGAGGGCTGTGCCCCAGCTGTGTGACCTCACTAGCAAAATAAATGTGTGTATTAAACTAAACCTGCCTCTCGGTGTGGCTCTATTTATCCTACGGCCTTTGCACCTGTAACTTCAGACATAAGGTTCATCAGAAGAAAAGGTTGCGTTCTGAAAGTGCTTGAATATGCAGTTTTTCCTCTGTTGTTGGGCATGCAAAATGGTGAGAAGGTGCCCTGAGTATTCACACACCCAGGAAGTCCTCTGGGAACCACCTCTGCCTTTGACATGGGTGACGGAGGAGTTGTAGCTGCTTTGGCTCAGGAGGGTTGCGAAGGTCACCCTGGAGTGATGAATACCTCCGTTTTCAGCACTGTAACCATTATGAACTTCTTCAGTGGATGGGAGCTGTTTTATGACCCTCCTTCACAGGCAGGTGATGCAGCAGGCTGTGCGCTGCTCCTCCAAATGAGCTGGAAGAGGCTTTATTTAGTTTCTCCATCTTTTTTTCTAATTTAAATTGAAATGAGCATGTGATAATTATCATAAACGGTGGCAGCAAATGCATGGGATGTAGCTATTTGGAGGGGTTTTATTTGAGAGAGAAATGAAAATTGGCCCTTGTGCTGCTGAACTACTGCAAGTGTTTGGTTCGAGTTCTGCTTGAGCTCCTCAGGATGTGTCTTTCTGACTCGTATTACGAAGCTCAAATTAACCTCCCTGATTTTTTTTGTAATCTTGCTCTTATGTTCAGGATACACAGCAGTTCAGATGGAGGGCTCTGCTCCCCCCTTCTGAAAATGCTCTTTTCCCCACTTAGGGATAGACAAGTACTTTGTGCTGGTATGAGCAAGAATTTCCTAGTATATGTAACCTCCCTCTCTGCCATTCTCCAAAGCACTTGTCTAGCTAGAGCTCTCATGAATGCAGTTACAACACTTTGCCTCTGAAATCTGATTACATCTGAACCATTCTATACAACATAAAAAGGGTTTGTATTTGTATGAGGATTTCTCATTTATGGGAACAATCCTTTGTTTTGTTATTTGTGAACCATTCAAGAGGTGTTACTAAGGGCAAGCTTTGTGAATGTGAGTTTATGTGGAGTGTTGGGGGCAGAATCTTTGCCTGTTGGCACACCATAATCTTCACATTTGGGGTGAGCATTTCAGATCCTGTGGGAAGTGCTGGGAGCTGCTATTGCCCCTGTTGGATAGATATCTCCTTCTCTGATGCTTTAAGTTTGTTCTTTGTGATCAAAACACAATGTGCATACAGGAAGATGTAAAATATATTTTTTCCACTTTGTACTGGAGACTTCATTTTACTTCCTATTCACTGCAGTACCTGAAAGCCCAAGAAATGCTTGTGTCGTATAGGAGCATTTATTATAAATACTCTTCTTTTCTCTTCCAGATCTGGGGCTGGATCAGTTTATAGTGAAACGCTATGATGGGAAGGTGAGCACATACACACTTAACCTTATTGAGTAATTAGACTGTTTGTTTTAACCTAGAGTCCTGTACTTACTAACTGTGCCTGGGTGAAGTACTGTCCTCTGAGCTTTTATTGTGTTGTAGTGTTTTTTGATAGAGAAATCTTTCTTATTCACTGTTAGTATATTTCAAAGGGAGCTTAGTGTCCTGTTTACAGTCAAAATATTGCTGCCTCTTAAGTACTGGTATGCCAGAAAATTGTATGTTGTAATCACTTTTCCTTGCTGCTTTGTTGTGACTGAGCTCCATGAGCTGTGCCTTCTCAGGGAAAACTCACCTGACCTTTCCCTTGCAGCTTGTCTCCAGGTTCCTGGAGACACCTGATCCTTTCTGCATCCCAAGCACGTATTTCCCCTGTCCCTCCCCCCGCACATCAGATACCTCTGCTTCATTCCCCTTTTGAACCCTAGGTCCTTTCCACAGTGGTACACAACTGTTCTGGATGTTTGTGCTGACATGAAACACTGGGTAATTGCTAAGCATAATCTGTAGTTTTGTCTGCCTGTGTAATGGAGCATGTGGCATCCTACCTGTTGTTATGCAAATTGAAGACCCGATTAACCCTACTGTAATCCCTACTGTGTGGAGGTAGCTCTGGCCCCAGGACTACCAGCCCATACTGACCTGATGCAGATATCTTCAGGTTAGTTAGTTTTTTATCTCACTGTGAGCACATTCTGTTACCCTGGCTGCTAGCAATGTTTTCATTCCATCTGCATCATCTGAAAATTAAGCTTCTGGTTTTCCAAAGAGCAGTAAGCATCTCTGATCCCCTTCCTTGCTGAAGTGATGTACCTGATGTGCCAGGCGTTTCTAGGAAGCCTTGACAGAGAAACTTGCATTTAAAGACTTATATAAACATAGTGTGGGCTGAATGCATGCAGTTCCCAGCCTTGTGTTGTGTTTGGTAGGGAAAGGTAAAGAAGGTGATCAAATACCTGGGGTCCCTGTCATCTGTGCTGTGCAATGTTCTGCTTCCCTAGGCAGCAAGGTGGGAGCTGACTTGAAAACAGACAGTTGCAGCATAGTGTTCTGGCAGCTGTTTTGATGCATAAAAGTGAAGCGTATTGTGAATGCTTGTTTTCTTCCCCTCCACACAACTATGATGTCTGCTTTTTGTGATTCTGAAAAAAGTACATATTCTCTGCAAAATATCAAATGTTTCTTCCCCCAGTTTGTAGCAGTCTGTTTTACATCATCTTGCTTTCATCGCTTTATCTTGTCAAGCTCTCACGTTCATCCCTTAGGCTTTACATAAACAAGGTTTGCAGGGAAGGAATGCTGAAACCCACACGATCTGTGCTGGTGGTGCTGTTCCTGATCACTGTACGACCATTTCCAATTACATTAGGTACAAGATCCAGAGGGAAACAGTTTGCTGAACTCAGCTTCTTGTTCTTTTGAGACTCAGCACTGAGGACTCAAATGAGAATGTTTGCATGTGATGTACCAAACATCGCATCCTATGACCCATAGAGCAGAGAAACAGTTCATCCAGCTTACAGGTGTTAGTGCTGCACTTGGATGTCTGTATGCTCTGAGTAGGATGGTCTGAAATTGAGGCAGCAGGTTTAGGGTGTTATAATGGTCTTCATTTTTACCTTCTCCTGGGTCCTGTATTTCCCACAGTCTAATAACACTCTAGAAGCAGTTTGCTCTGTTGAAAATGAAGAAAGAGAGACTCTCATTTGTTTAACTGTTTGCTTAAAGGTGCCTTGGGGCTGACTAAAGCTGGCTCTGGCTGTTAGGGTGGTGGTAATGTCCAGGTGAGGCGATCATTTGAAGAGAGCATAAAGTAAGTTGATCTTAGCTCTCCCTTAGTAAAGAAAAGCTGACAGCAGATTGATCTGTCTTGATAGCACTCTTATTTCTCATTTTATTGCCTGCTGTGGCTTCAGTTTAAAACAGTCTTTACCCTGCCAGGCAGCACTCAAGGTGCTGCAGGACTGATCCTCATTCAGGTTCAAGTTGCAGAGCAGCACCCAAGGGATCAAATCTTTCTGCACCTCTTCTTGCCTGTGTCCAGCTCCTGCTTCCTCTTGGGAGTCAGAGTCTGCTCTACCTTTGCTCAGCTGTGGCTCTGCCAGTGAAGATGCTGTTTATAACCCTTTGGTTTCATGTGTTGGTGGAGAGAATGAGCTCATGCAGTAAGCTGAGAGCCCATTGTTCCCTTAAGCATCCCTACAGATGTCGCATGGGGGTAATGGGGCTTTTGGTGCAGGTATGCACTCCAAATCAGCCTTCTGCACTGGACATTCCTTTTTTCTTTTTTGAAGCAACAGGACTATGTGAGTCTTCAGAGAAGAGCAAGCTGTGCTCCAAAAAATTCCTGGGAATGTGCATGGCTGAAGAGCAGAAAAGAGATCATTTTGGCTCTCAGCAGAGGTTTCTACCCAGGATTGTGTGTAAATGCTCATTTAGAAAGGGACTCAGTAAAAAACAATAGAAACAGCTGTGCAGCCAGTTGCATTTTCATTATATATTAGAGGACCAATTTTTAAGTTTGGGTGTGAATTTTGAGCTCAAATGGTTGAGGCTGAAATGCTGCACCATTAATATGCAGATATGAGCTGTTCTTCCCAGAGAAAGCATTTTATTTACTTAGAATTGCAATCAGAGCGGCTGAATGATGTGCAGTGACTGGGACTGGTGGTGCCAAATGATTTTTGGAGTGATGTGGCTCTGTTGTAGTTGTGTGGGATTTCTGAAGCTGTGCATCTGATTGAATGCCACAGTGAGAACACAATACCTCTTTTTTTTCCTCTTCCTGCTCTTCTGTAGTGATGATTTAGAGTGACTGGAGAGGAAAGTAAATGTACTGCCTTATTAATGGAACAGTGCTCCTGTATTTAGGATCAAATGACTTTTCCCCACAATCATTTTGGGACAAAAACCCCAGACACACCCATACAGTGAAAATCTTGGTCAGATCTGTTTGCCAACACGACCCCATCCTTCTCTTTGCCATGCTGAATGTGCAGGGAGGCAGCTCTGTCCTTTGCTCTGTTTTTGGCTATGTGCTCCTTTCTCCCCCAGCAGACTTCTGGAAACAGAGGGAAAGAGGCCTTGATTCCTTTTCATTCAGTAGGGGACAAGCAAGTTAGTCAACATCTCCAGGTATCCATTGTATTGAGCCTGAGTGCCATTTAAGCACCCTCCCCCAGCAAGTGTGTAGGCTGATGTGAGACCAGACAGATTCCAGCTTGTAGCTCTAAACACTGTGAAGTTCAGGTGCTCAGACCTAAAGTGTTTCTTCCTCTTGTATTTTATCATATCATAGAATGGTTTGGGTTTGAAGGGACCTTTAAGGTGATCTAGTTCCAAATAAGGTGATCTAGTTCCAAACCCCCTGCTATAGGTAGGGACACCTCCACTAGACCAGGTTGATCACAGCCTTGCAGCCCCATCCAGCATTGCCTTGAATGCTTGCAGGGAGGTGCCCCCCCCCTCCAACACTTCTGGGTAACCCATTCCAGTGTCTCACCATGCTCAAAGTAAAGAATTTATTTCTAATACGTAGCCTAAATCTATTCTCTTCCAGGTGAAAGCCGTTTCCCCTTGTCCTGTCACTACCTGCCCTTAGAAAAAGTCCCTCCCAGCTTTCCTGTAGGCCCTCTCCAGGTACTCGAATGCCCCTATAAGGTCCCTCTGGAACCTTCTTTTCTCTGGGTTGATGAGCCTCAGCTCTCTCAGTCTGTCCTTGTTGGGGAGGTCTTTCAGCCCCCTGATCATCTTCATGACCCTTCTCTGTTCCTGCTCCATGTCCTTCTTGTGTTAGGAGCCCCAGAACTGGATGCAGTATTCCAGGTGGAGTCTCATGAGAGCGGAGTAGAGGGGTGCCCATCAGCAAAACACTGTTCACTGGTGTTGAAGGAAAAACATCATTTGTTTCTCCTTGTGTTTGGCCATCTTTGAAGGTATACCTCTTGTTAGTAGTGCAGTCTTCCTGAATTTCAGAGCACCATTCTCCACCTGTGTTCTGCTCATCAGTGCTTCCTAAGGAACACTTCATAGAGTGGCATGGAGATTTCCTTCCTGCGTCAGACTTTCAAATTAATGTCTTGTACTTCCATCACTCATTGCTTTCATCCTTGCTTAGCAAGTTGGTGGTGATAAGTAAGGTCTCACATTACTAAGCAGAATTGTCTGTGCACCTGTAATGTTGGTGTTGCATGCATAGTACAGATGTAATTTTAAAAATTTCCTTTTCTATGCATTGTTTAATTGCTGTTTCCTTGGCTAATGCATTAGTGGTTGACAAGCTTAACATCCTAGGGAAGTGATTCTGGTAGTGGTGTTCCCCTGAAGCAGGCTGCATACCCACCTGGTTCTGAATCCTGCCCTGTCACCTGTGCAGACAGAGGAGCCACTGCTCAGCATAGTCCCCATCCTGGTGAGCCTGAGCAGGGAGCTTTCAGCAGAACAGCCTGGTATAAACATGATTGAAGCAGAAAATGGATGTGGTGAGCACACAGAGTAGAAAAAAGCCTAGCTAGCTTGTTAGTTTGGTGTTGAATAAACTTGACTTTCCCTTTTTGCTCTTCAGTGGGAGGGATGTCTTGCTGCTGCTTAACACGAACTAAAGCCCACAACCTACCAGCACCAGCTTACCCTTGTGCTGCTATTGCTGCAGCAAGCAATTAGAGAGGCTTTCACTGCCCTCTAATTAACCTTACAAATAAAGTACTTCCTACCAGCAACTATGTTCACATCTCTACATGTTTTGGGATGCTTGAGAGAAATGCAGAGTGGTAACAAAATGAAGGCAAGGGTGAATACTTCTGATGGTTTCTGTACCCTTTCCTGGAAAATTTGCCTCTCTGGATAGCATTAAGTCAGTCCCTACCAGAAATAGTAGGGCTGTTTGTAGTCTGCAGACATCCATTTCAGTCCTTATCACTTCCCAAAAGGAAAGGGGGGGTTGTTTTAATGTGTGTCCAGATGTTGTAACTGCTGAGTTATATTACAAGTTTGTGTTCTGTGTTATCCTGGCAATTTGTTCAAAACTACATGTATTTTTGTGTTGGTTTCTCTGATATTCTCCATTGAGATTGAAGCGTAAGGACAGAAGAATCAGGTAAGGACTACTACAACACCTGGAACTCATTCCCACTGTGAAAAGCCTCTCTGTGCCATAAGTCATTCAGTCATCCAGGTGGCAGGGTTGTGTGAGGGACCAGAACAAAGATTGACCTAGGCTGTATGTCTGTTGAGCTCCTGTCACTGGTATGTGTGTCCATGAAAGAAGAGCTGCCCTGGAATTAAGCCTTGTAGAGCTGCTGGGAGGCAATGCAGGAGGAAGATGTCATGTCAAGTGATGGAAAGGGCATCCCCTGGTGCCTGAAAAAGTGTGCTCAGGAAGGGTCTCCATGGAAAGGACTGGAGGAAGGTGGACTGTCCTTAGTATAGATTTTTTTTTTAGTGAATCAAAGGATATTGCTGCTAAGTTTGGAAACGAAGAAAACAGGTTTTTATGCATTAGCTTGAATTTCTGGGTTCCTCTGGTTCATGTATGAGCACAAGATTTGCACCAGAGTAAGTTGCTGTATACCCATGAGACTTGCAGTAAGTTGCTGTGTACCCAAGCTTGCAGCAGGACAAGCTTCAAATCCTGCTTTGCTTCAGGTGTCAAGCACTGGATTGTGTTTAAATGCCTCTGTGTTAACATGAGAGGTACTGATGTTAAGTGCTTCTACTTGAAAGGATATGGTGTGAGCAGTTAATTTAATGAGCTCATTAGTTAAGGAAGATCCTCAGAGCTTTACCTTAGGTGGGATGAAGCAGTTGAGGAATCGTGTGAGTTTAGCTGTATGAGGTCCTGCTGATGTGTTTGGTAAGAGCATTTGAGATGCTGGTGTAAGCCAGCAACAGCTAAAGCAGGTTATAGCTTGGAGATAGCTCGAGGTGCTCATCTAGCTTGTTCTGTAATCCCTGTGAGACGTCAGTGTCTAATTTCATATCTCCTGCTTTTAAATTCATTCTGCTTCTGATCCTGCTTAGTGTTGGTTGTGTTTACGTTACGAGCAGGAGGCACCTCGTGTAGGTAATAACCTCACTCTTTTGTATGCAAGTTCCTCTGCCATTCTCCAAAGTGTTTCAACCAGCTGGCGGGGAGAGTTCTTTCCTATGGCTTGGGGAAAGCAAACAGGGATGCTGCTTATTGCAGGTAATCAGCAAAGCTGTGAGCTGAGCTGAGTGCTTCCTCTCTTTGCTTTCTTTGCTGACACCGCTGCCCGTGTTTGTGAATTTCTTTCCTCAATGGCTTTCTCCTCCTGGCCAAACATGGCCCTCAGCTGCTTTGGTTGGCTGTTTTGATTTACTTCTGTGTTCCTATCGCCTTCTCCTGTGTGGGGGGGGTCACTGGAATCTGTGACACTGAACTGCATGTTCTTCTTTGTTCCTTCTTAGTAAAAATGAGTCTTACCAAAGAAAAGGCTTAGTTGCTTCTAACGTAGGTAAAATGCATGGCACACAAACATCCCTGTGGACTCCTGAATTGCTTTACCTCCACATACAGTACACACTCCATTCCTTCCTACCTCTTTTACCAAACCTCTGGGGCATACTTCAGTTTTAAGGGAGCTGTCCCTGCTGTTGCCTTGTACTACTAACTCTGTTGCCTGTTTTCCCAGGGCTTGTTTGGCGGATCTTGTTGAAATGCTCTGGTTGCTCTGTGTGTTCTTTCATTCTGGTTTCTAGGTATCCAGTGGGTGTTTCTTCCAGCTACTAATCTCTGATAATTGTGTCTTTATTCTAACGATGCTTTGGTTTTGGTGTAACCGAGCGTTCCCTCATTTTCTTCCCTTTTCTAACCCTCTCCCCTTCCACCAGGATTTCTGGCAGGTACAAAGCAGACAGCATGTGCTTTTATTACTTTGTGCTTCAGACCTCATAATGTGCACTTTTCATGTAAAAGGGACAGTGTATGCTGACCCCTGCTCCTGTAAGAAATAATCCTGAACTCATTCTCTATGAGACTTGACCTAAAGGATTTATGGCCAAACACTCCAGCTTAAGTTGTTAAGATCTCTTAATGGCAGTGCTCAAGTCTACACCTTCATGTCCTCTTATTTTCTTGCTGTCTTTTGAGGCCTCTGACATTTTTGTTTGTTTGTTTCCATAGGCAGCAGTAGGCTCTCTGTTGGAAAATGACGTTTTCTACTTGAGGCTGTGGTATTATTTTTATTCTGTGAGAAAAGACGGGCATTTTGCTGGCCTAAGCTTGTAAAATGCTTGAGGGAAACATCGGGTGTTTGACTGCGTGTGAATTTGGGGAAGGTGCTTTTTGCAAACTTCCCTGAGTTTTTTTTAAAGATACAGAGGTATGTTGGGTGAACTACATTCAAGTGTAGGGTAACAAGAACTAGAGTTTGCAAAAGGGCTTCTAGTGGCTTTGCTCTCTAATTTTGTGAAACAAATGAAGCCAGTTTACCTTGTGCAATCACAGCATTTTTTTAATGGAAGAAGAGGGCAGTATTCTAAATACGACGCACAGATCTTTGCAATGCAGGCTGAGATGCAGGAAGGCAGCACCCCGTCTTCCAACTGCGGTCTTAAGCGCCTGTTGACGTTCCAGTTCAGAAGCATGACTTGGGATGTGGAGGACCACCAAAATAGTTCGGGACAGCAGCAGTTGGACAAACCCGATGCTGGAGCTGAGCTGGCTGTAGGCGCTGTAGGCAGTGTGAGAAGGGCTGTGGGAAGAGCAGGAGCAGAGGAGCTGCTTCTCCTGTTGGTTTGGGTAGAAAACTTCTAGAGCTCAGAGGTTTGTCTTCAGCACTGAGGGTTTTTCTTTTTCCCTATGTGAAAAATAATCCATGTCTGCAGATGTTTGAGAAACTGGGGGGGAACTTGCATCAGCTGCAAATATGTGCAGTGAATAAAGATTAAATTTTTCCTAAGAAGCTATTGCTAGCCATTATAGCCAAAACAACGGCCATAACTGAGTCATCTTGTTTTGATTGAAGAAGCTGAGGGTGAGGATGGGATGCATAACCTCTTTCTGGCCCAGGAGCATGGCGCCACAGTGCAGGGAGCAGCAGTGTAGACTGTCCCTTTTCAGAAGCATTTCTTTTCTGCTTTCCCAGCAGGGGTTCCTCCTGTGCATGACTGGGTGTGCTGCCTGCCAAGGGTCTGGAAAGTCTGTGTCATTTCTCTTGGTCGTGCCGAATGCTGGCCTTGCGTTTCAGGTGCCATTTGTTGCAAGGGGATGAATATTTCCAGCCTGGCTGGAAGGAGCGAATGCAAATCTCTTTCCAGTCTCAGGAGACCACCCGTACTAATAATTGATGCCTAATTCTTCATTCTCTGTATGTGTCCAAATTCAAATTTGGAGAGAAAGATGTATGCAGAACAACCTCATTGGTGCCCTACTGTGTATTTGTGTCCCCTGTGTCTGCAGGCAGATAAATAACCTCACAAGTAGAGAGTTTAAAAGCTCTTTATTAAAATGTGCTCATGAAAGGTCATTAGCTGCAGTATTTATCAGGCAGTCATAAATTATCCTATGCTCTGACACCACCCTGATTTGCCATGCAGAGCCTGTTTGCATTTACCCATGTTAATACATAGAATTCATAATAAATCATCTGGAGCCACTACTGATGATACCGTAAACTTCTCCACTAGTTTATTATTATTATTACTGAGTTACTTTCGTGGGCTGTAATGACTTCTGTCACAACCTAAACACCTTTTTTTACTTATTGTTTTATTGATATGAAGTCCCAAGTGCTCTATCTGAAATGACTTCACATTCCCTTTCTAAAGCTAGCTTTAAAAAATGCCTTAAGGTGCTCTATTTGCCCTGATGTTCTTTTTTGTCCTTGTTTCCTTGCACAGGGACCTGCCCTGCCTTTCTCCCCACAGGGCTTTGGAACACAGAGGCTGAATGGCTCTGTGTTTGTCTGCTTCTGAAAGCCTTTTCCTTTCTGTTTCTTTCCATTTTCTTATTTCTTATATGTGCCAGCACGCGTTGTATCATGAAACTTCTAAGTTAATGGCTTTCATTCTCTAAAGATCCCATCTTCAGAAAAATGAGTGAAAATAACAAAGCCTCCTTCATCTCAGAAGCTAGCTCAGCTTTTGGATGCAGGCAAAGTTCAGTATTGTGACCGCAGTGAGATTACCTGCAGTTTGCATTGGCATTTCTTTAAAGCTTTTCCTTCTCTTGCTTTTGCAATGGACTAAGGTGGTGCTGCAGCAAGTGCCTGCACAGACATTTCCCATGTGTAAAGGGCTGGGTCCGTCCCTGCCAGCTGCCCTGCAGGCTCTGAGAAGGCAAGTTGGAGCCTCATGGCTGCATGTTTATATGTGGTGCAGCTCAGTGTGCTGCCTGGGGCCAAGAAATGCTTTTAAAGATGTCAAACATCTGCAGTGGTAGGTGCTAAAGACCATTTACAATGCATTCATTAAAAGGGCTGTCCCGTAAATGTGATGGGAAGATTTGTTTTTCCAGCAGCTGCGGAGGGCTCCTGATAGGCTTTTATTTGCAGCGATGCTGTCTGCTGAGTTAAACCTCCAAGTGTCAAGTTGGATGCCAGCAGGTCTAGTGGTGTGTAATCTACATCTGTACTGCTTCATGTGGTGTTCACAAATAGTAATGGGGTTCCCCCCCCCCCCCCCCAAAAAAAAAGATTCCCAAGCTTTACCATTTTGACTGTGTTAGTTGTGAGGGTTAGCAACGGTTTATAAGACAGATAAAAATAGGGTAGAAATTGACGTGAGATTGCAGGGGGGTGCTCTCTATAAAGTCTACCTTGGTCACGTGCTCTTTTAGATGCATCTTCACTTTTGAGATGCATATCCCCAAAGTGCAATAATACAGAAGGTCACCTTCACCTTACGGAGCCAGAAAACTCAGGACAGACCTAATCAGTGAAATTTTAAATGTATGCATTGGGAAAACTTATAGCATGGATTTTCAGAAACCCCTACCGTGAAACAAAACGTTCCTGCATTTCTAAACTTCCTTTCCTCTGTCTGTTGTTAACTGTAAGAGAAGTGTATGAATACCTGTCTTTTAATGGTTTGCTTAACTGAGGGTGGTCAGTTGGGACTGGAACAGAATGCTTTGCAGCAAGCTGCTGTCACTATCTGAAACGTTCACGGTTTTGTATTTCTCAAGTAATGCTGGTAACTTTCAGATGTTTCTTTTAAAAGGGAATGAACTCTGTATGATATCGATAAGAGATGGTTATGGCTCACCTAAAGTTCCTTAGTAATTCACAAAATGACTTTCTGATTCTGGAGTTATGCTCACCTTGCATGCACTGTCACGTGTTTAGTTGGCTCTGGAAGACGGAGTCACTGGTGGGTGAGGACGTGGGGGTGGTGACTTCCCAAATGTTGGCTGCACAGAGTACAACACAAAGGTGTTATGTGAACAGTGGTGCCAAATGCATGTTTTCTTCTCCGGACTGGAGCATGCACTGTCAGCTTGAAGTGACTTACCAAGTGTATGTTCTTCCCAAAGTGGCGAGTCAAGTGCTGCTCATTAAGGAGCACTGAAATGCAGAACGAAGTGGATCTGCAAGGATTTTGCTGATATGGCTTCCTAGCTACAGTCAGGAGCGCAGAACAAAACCAACACCCACTGTTTGTAGAGATGGCAGCCATTAATTTGCAGAACTGCATCCTTCTCTAGATTTGCTTAATTCAGTATTAAACAGGCTGAGCGTGTCCTTCGATCTCTTGACCATGAATTCATGCCAGTGATCCCAGCTCGGTGCGGCAGGGTTGGCGCACGGCTCCTGCAACTCCCTGACATCTTTCATTTCTCATTCACCCCTGGGAACACCACTTTGTCACCCAAAGTAAGGGTGATGTTTAGCAAGCAAAGGAAGGAACAAGTGGGTTTTCCAAATCCTTTGTATCTGGAAGCTTGGATTCAGCTTATGTATGTTTGCCTGTGCTTAGGAGCTGCGCTGTGCATTTGGCTTGAAGGGTGCTCTGGTAGTTCATCATTTCTGGGGCAGAATATGTGAAAATTTGCTACATTTCTGGGTGCTTTTCTTGCTTGCAGTCTCTGTACATCACATGGTCTGGGGAGCTGCAGGTGTGTGGCATGCAACTTCATTCAGAGCCACTTGGGGGAGGGCTGTTTGCCATCCTCAGTGGGTACCACTGAGATGAGTGTTTAACCCATGTGGCATAAAATGCAGGGAAAACACCACTTATTTCATGAGAGGTGCTTGGCTTTGAGCTGCTGTTTGCTGCTTTGTGTCTGAATTGGAAGGTTCACACCAAGCTTGGCATTTTAGAAAGCTACTATTTTTTTACCAGCTGTTGATATTTAGTGATACCCTAAAAGAATTTACCTATCTGTGTATACAAAGTAATTCCACTATGACTGATGGTTTGTCACTGACCTTGCACAGCTGTGCTTGGGCTGAAATCAGTAGTATATTTTGCTTACTTTTGCAGCTGTCAGTGGATGGTTGTGTGTGTTTGTGTGTGTTTGCCACAAGTTTACTGCCTGATGGCAGGAGAGATCACAGCTGTAAACCCTTTGCCTGCCCTGCTCACTTGCACATGCTCAGCTTGGGATGCACTTCGGTTAGCACTGAGTGGTTTTAATGTATTTTTCTGCTTTGGGGTGTGCAGTTAAGATGGAGAAAAACATTACACTGAAGATGTCAGACTGGTAACCAAGCAGTCTGAAAATTCACTTTGTGCTGGGGGTTGTGCCCCCTGCAGCAGGCCTGGTAGCTCAGGCAGGCTGACATATGCCTAGCTGGGAAGCCTTAGCTCATATATGACATGTATTTTATACATATGTGTAAGTAAAATCCAACTGATGAGTATTTGCCTTTTTTTGACTAACGTTTTCTTCTGTTAATTAACCATCATCTGTCTGTGAAAGCTTAGTTCCTTTGGGTCCAGCCAACAGTATGGGCTCAGTGCTGGAGGTTTTCAGCTGGGACATGCTTACTGGTCTGCTTTTGCCCTACACGTCTCACAGGATACTAGTTGCAGATCCTCTTCTTTTCCTGAATAGTGTTAAACTGACATGAGCTGAGGCATCCCAACCTTTGCTGTTCTGTGATGGGTTTCTGGTTAGGGGAGCACCTGCAACACTCGGGTATGTGAGCTGATAACAGAATGGCAGCTAAGCCTAAATCCACTTGTCACTGAGCAAAGGGTTGACTGATTGTTTTTTTTTTCCTCTATGAGGAAGTATAAATGTAATGAGTATGATCTGTGAAGTAAAGAGGAGGAAAAAAAATGCTCTCAGCCTTTCCCATAGCAGGAAGGGCTTCTACGCTGCTCTATGGAAAGCAATAAAGCCAGGAAAAATGGTAGAGCTGCGTGCTTTCCAAACTTGGATACTCCCAGTGCTGGGTGCCCGAAATCTTACTGACCAGGTGAGCTGTCGCTGCATCAGCTTTAGCTGCACTTAACTTACCTGTGGAAGGTCAGTAGGAGCAATGCCCTTTCCCATTAGCTGCAGGCAGGCTGGGCACTGCTGTGGCAGCATATGTTCCTCTTCTTCAGGTTCTTGACAAGTAAATATTTTAAGAAAATCCTTTTTTATTGACTTAAAATAAGATGCGAATGAATAAACAATTCTCCCTCCCATCTGTCTGAACCTTTTATATTTCAGAGAGCAGCAGACTTAATATCTGTTTCATTATTATTCTATGGATCAGGTTTTTAAGTTTATGGAGACTCGTTTGAGTAGTTTGCTAGCTGTGAATTTTAAGCACAGAAGTGGAACCCTTGGAAATTAATAGACCAACTTCTGGACCTTCCTCATGGAGTCCCTAGAGCAAATGAAGCAGGTGGATGCTAGCAGCTAGTCTGTGGTAAATGCTGGTGGAAGATGTTCAGGGCAATAAATCATGTGAGCAGGTGAGGCACAGCTGATGGCACCACCAGGGAGCAATACTGGAAAACTGATGTTTACATTGATCCTTCCTTCAGTTTTAAAGAAAGCCAGGTGTTTTTGTCCTTAATGTGTTGGCTTGAAGGCTGCTTTGCGTGGGAACCACCTTGATGGGAAGGGGAGGTAAAAGCATTTTAGTAAATGATGCTTCAACCTGATATCCTGTAAGCATAAATCAGTTACTTTGTGTGAAATGAATGTCATTAGTGTTGTCTGCTGTGAGAGACTCACCTCTTGTTAAATTCCTGTTGCACTCCTGAGAATAAACGAAGAGCTGCTGTAAAGAGTTGTGCTTGATCAATAGAGCTGAACATTTTTCCTGAAAAGTGTATTTTTGTCTCTTTTCTTGTGATTTCTGAGCCAGATACGGGTTAAATTTTCATCTAAATTATTAGCAGAACTCATCCCCAATCTCCAGCCACCTGCGATGGTGAGTTCTCTCAAAAACTGGGCTGGATGAAAGATGCCGGCTGCAGCCCATGGCTCTGACCCCAGGGACGAGGTGCTAACCCTTGCTGGGATGTGGCCCCAGGCTTTGTAGCAGCCCTCCCGACCAAGCAACCACCTGGTTGCTTCAACACCTTCTTGCTCTTTGCAAGTCTAACCGTCCAACTTGATGTTATGTTGTGTCTGCTTGTTGTATTGTTGGTTAACCAGTTTTCTTTCCTTTATCTTGTATATGATGGGATCTCCGCTAGACAGAGGTAACGGTGGGGGACAGCTGTGGAGCTGGGCCCTCGTGTGGTGGTGTTTGTTGGTGGTTTTCCTAAAGCTGATCCTAAATTCAGCCTGCCGTGACCACGCTTCTGTGCTTGCATGAACTGATTTCTATGAAATAACCCCATCCACGCCTGTTGTTCTTCACATTAATTTTGTTTTCCTCTGTGCGTGTGTGTGCGTGCCTCCTCCTGCCATGTTCTTAAAATGGGTCACCAGTGTGGAATTCAGTATGCAGCTCCTAACGGTTTATGGATCCTTTTCAGTCTTTGAAGCTTCAGCAGATCAAAGTGGCTTGGATTTTTTAGCTTAGTTAAGGAGATCAGGTGCTAAAATGCATAATACTTTCTATTAAAACTTCAACGTGATGGGGAAAAAAGTGGAACAAGAAAGAGTATGGTCTCAGTCCTGGTTCTTCTCAGTGAGCTTGCTAAACTCACTCCTGAACTGTGTGCTTCTGTTAGCTACGGACTTATGGTAACTTTGATCATACTCCACATTTGTGTGAAATAGATCTTCCTTGGCTACTACTACAGAGTACAGCTAAAATGAAAATGCTGTTAATGAAATCTGATAATTTCCTTTGAAAATACTGTATTCTCAAAGATCTGATTTACACAGCACTGCCTTCTCTCAAAGATTCGGGCAATCTTAAGCAAAATTGACCTAGTTTATCTGTATTTCAGCTAGTCTTAACCAACTGTTATGCAATTCCTTATCCCTTATTTGAGATAGCGAAGCACTGACTTTTGCAGACTAACTCTGATAGATTTGAAGGCTGGAAAAGGTCCGCTGAATATGAATGGTGGCAGTAGGGGTGTGTGTATGTGAATGGCTTGGTGGTAAGGACACAGAGAAAGCCTTCTGGTTCTGTATTTAACTGATTGCTTTATTTTCTCTTTTTGGGATTGGGGTCGGATGAACAAATAGAAGTTGTCTCAGGAGCGAGAGAAGTTTGCTGATGAAGACAGCATATTTTATGCACTTGGGGAATGTGGACTCATTTCTTTTTCGGACTACATTTTCCTCACAACAGTCCTTTCCAGTAAGTACAGTTTTTTTTCTTTGCAATTCCTGCTTTTGTTTAAGTTTTGGAGGTTTACCAGCAATAAGTTTTCCCCTGTACTCTGCATACATTTCCCTAAAAGGGATTGTTGATTGCTTGAAACGTGAGCTGGGTCTACAATTGCCATTGCTTCATCTCTCTGATTTAGCTTCAAGTAGTTCAGAAGGATGAGCAGATCGATGTCTTCCAAAGTAGTATTTCCTAATTAAGAATGTGGCTGTTTATGAAACGGGTCCTTTGACCTACTGTTCAAAACTGTAAATGGACAGATGTTCTTGAGTTGTACTAACTATATGATACTGTTATGTTTGGATGAACTGTACAAACTCTTCTCTAGCTGTATTTGGTAAGCTCACACTTGTGCTGGATGCAATCTGATAAGAAGTTAGGCAGTTTACATTTCAACAAACATCATTAGATACCTTCTATCTTCTCTCACTGCTGTCCTTGACTTACGTTTGTGGTATTTCTGTGATCTGCTGATCTGTCCCAGCAAAGCCTTCTGCTCTCTGAGAGCTGGGACTTAAGTTTGTTGGTAAAGAAGGGTGAAGCTGAAGCATCCAGTGATGTCAGATGGCATTTCTAGCCTTTGCTCATGGGGAAAGCAAACACAGGGCCATCTTCATGGTGCACCTCAGGAGATTCCAGATCACCGGAAAAGAAGTCAACAAATTCCTCGTTATCTTTCAGTCCTGTTGGGAGACATTAATGCTGCTTTCCAAATGAATGGAGACAGTTCATTTTCAGACTTTCAAAAATGTTTATATATGTTGTCAATACACAATTATAGGGCTTTCTTCACTATGACAACCTTATTAAAACCAAAATCCTGGCACTTGGCATTTTACTTGATAAATCCTAACTGCTGCCTGCTTTGTGCCGTTCTTGGAGTCAGTCAGGTAAGTCAGTGGCATTCTGTAGAAGCAACAGGTGCTGCATTTTTTTCCTGTGTTCTTGAGTGCTTGAAATATAGGCGAATGAATGAGGCAGTCCTTGGTCTGCTGAATGCCTTGCTCTGGGGGCTCTGTGACAGGACAAGCTTCAAGGCCCTGTTTGTTGTCAGCCTGCCCTGGCAGGGCAGGCGTGTATGTGACCTTCATGTCGCAAAAACAAACACGGATACATAACCCTGCTTCGAGCCAAGGATTTTCCTTTGGTTTTTTAATTTGTGTCTTTGAGTCTCAGAGCTGACTCAAGATTTCTGCCATTCTTTTTTCTATTAGTCCGGACTGTGCCAAAATTGTCTGAGGTATTTTCACTTTTATAGCAAGTACTTTTAATTTGAGTCTCTGCAGATGGCAGACCCAAACCTATCGTATCGCATTACTGAATGTGGCTTAGCAAGCATTGCTCTTGTCTTTTTATGGCTGCGCCAGTTGTTGTGAACAAGCTGCAAAGCAAGTATGTGCTGTGCCAAACAAACTGTGTGTGCTTCCACAGACAGCAGAAAGAAATACAAATTCTTCTTGCTTTGGCTTAATTTCTTTGCTGTGAGAATCAAACAATTTACCACCCTTCAATAGAGTGGTAGCCAGCCTTGCATTAGAGTATTGTGCAGGCAGGATGGTTTTCCTCTTTTATTCTCAGGCTGTTAAACGTGTCCACGATTACTAGGGGATCAGACTAACAAGAGAAGACAGAATTGGGTGGTTTGTGCTTTGAAGAACGATGTGAAGGGCAGGCAAGGTAGAAACTTCTGCTAGGAGGAAAGAAGAAAACATTCTAGGATTTTTAGGCTCCTCTTTGTGTTGGTTTGTCCTTCAAGAACTGTGCTGAGTGGCTCTTGAAGGTAGAGGACCATCTCTAGAGCTGCTGTCAAATGGCAGTTTCCCCCCAGGAAGACTTGTGCTTTCATTTTTAAAGCATTTGTTTTTTTGAAAATAGAACTAAATCTTGCTCTGTTGTAAAGATAGAAATCCCCTGTTATGTCACCCTGCCTGTTCTGCTCACCTGGTAGTAATCGTTACCTTGCAGGAAGCCAGTAGTGCTTGGCTTTCCTTCTAGGAATTAAGTAAAATACAATGAAGAGAATGTCTCTTGAACCTGAGAGTTCAAGATGACTCTAACAATAAGAATGTATTTGGACAAGAGGAAGATGTAGATCACACCATGTAGTTAAAAGTTGCGAAATACTGAAAAAGGAAGGTGGCTTATCAAGCAGTGAAGCTGCTTAGAAGAGAAGAGTAAGGTTGAGTCAGTGGTGGGAGGAAGAGGTGCTCCTCTGCTGTGCTCAGAAGTCATGGGAAGACATCACTGATGATCTGGTCTGGTTCATTGAGCTTAGAAGGATGCTAAGTTTTGGAAACGGGAAACTTAAAGGACCAGAGGGCTGCACCTTGCTGTGCTCCTTGGGGAGGTGGTGCCCAGTGAGTGCTGGGGTGGCTCGTGCCCATCCTGCACACTCCCTGTGCCCATCTCCTTGCCCTCTACTGAAAGTGCTGTTGGGCTCTGCTAGAGCTGTCCCTGTTCATTCCATTTCCTTTATCTCTGTAGCTGCAGCTGAAGCTCATTTTGATTCCCTGAAATGCAGGCTGAGTATCAGCTGTTGGGGTGGGAGGGCAGGAGAGGGCTGAAGCCTTCATCTGCATGTTGCTTGCAGAGAGCTGTTTGCATATTGTGCATGAAATGAAGTCTGTCACCATATTCTATTTACAAGTGATTTCTCGCTTTTAGCACTGTCTGTTCTCATCGGTTGCTGCGTTTCTGTGAAAATGTATTTTAAAAAAGCTAATAAAATAGCTGGCTTCAGAAAGCCAGCTTTCTATTAAAGGCAATTAGAGCTTGAATGGCCTCGGGGGGAGAGCACATGGCTTCTGGTGCTTCAGCTGCTCTTCGTGTTCTGGGACGGAGGTAGAATGATGAGCAGAGTAAGGGGTGAGCAGAACACGGGTGGGATTGCACCCCTTTCCTTCAATTACCGTGGGAAAGCAGATGTTGCCTGCCTAAGCAATGAGGTATTTGCTTTTGGACTTACAGGATAACTGGAGGAAGGGGAGAAGGAGCTTTTTAGAAGGAACGTGGCCTGTTGTGCAGGCATGCTAATGCCTGCTTGATTAACAGGTACTGGAAAGAGCTGGGCGTTAACAGAATAAGTTGGTGGTGTTTCCATAATTGGACTGTCACTGTGTCTGGGTTTACTCCACAAGGAAAGGGGTTTAAATAATGTAGTCTCATGCCAAAGGAATTGCTCCCTTGCCAGTGCTCTCAGAGCTGACGTGCAGCTCCTTCTCTTGTGCCCCATGGCCTCTGTCCCAAGTGCCATGCCAGCCAGCGACATTTCTCATTTGCCCGCTCCCTCTTCCTGGCTGTGACCCAAACTCCCAGTGCTGTTGCAGGAATGGCCCCTGAGAAACCTCTTGTGTGGAATAGATTGAATCTCTGTTGTTGGTTTTTTTTCCCTTTCCTTTTTTTTTTTCCTGTTTAGAAAATAAATGGCAAAGCAACTAGCTCTGGGAATGATTTTCTGACTGCATCATGAGCCTTTTGTGGGGCTCAGCACAAAAGTGAGATCTGTAATCTTACTGATGGTGTTTTCATCCTGCAAAGCAACACCAACTGCTATACAGCTTGTTCCTATATGAAAAGGAAATGAGGTTGCTCTGAGTTACTAAGAATGTTTTTTTCATGTTAATTTTATCATTACTCTAAGCTCTTGAGCCCTTTAGTCTCCCAGCATGCATACACACAGGCGTGGGGATGTCTTCAATTCCACCAGCCTCCTGGGTCCCAGAGGTGGCACCTATGCAACTGTCCTGGATGCAGGCATCTCATACTGAGAGCAAGCCAGACAATGCTGCCAAAGCAGTGCTGTTCTGGTTGGGAAATAATGTTTTTGGCAACTTGTTGGGCTGCTATAGGTGCCATTTTCTACTTCCCAGCACATAGGTAGGACTCTTGGAAGATCATCAGCTTTTCTGCTTCTGTCTCCTGTCCCAAGCATTTGCTAGTAACGCAAGTAGGATGGACTTCTGCCATGTAGGAAAGACTATTTCCCACTCATGAGAGCGGTGTTGTATTTTAGATTTTGGCTGGAGTTTGAAAATGGAATAATTTATTTTTCTGAGGTTTCACATCTGCCTTAAAGCTGAAATCTGTGTTTTGGTGGGTTTGTATGCTAAGATTAATTCTGACATACTGACATACTTGTGTTATTTTAGTCCGAGGTAATTCTGATTCTGCCTTGTGATAGGAAAAGACTTTGTTGTTTACAGGTAGAACAGTTCCAGTAGTGAGTTCCTGTAGCTCAGTCTTCATGCTGCAGACTTAATTACAGTAGTTCCATGTGAATAACTGTTAGTGGATTAACATTAAAATTAACAGAACGGTTCAGTTGGTTAGAGGAGCAATTCAAATAAGAAAATATCTGGAATATGATGATATTCCAATTTCTGTCTTTATTGTAATGAGGGCTCTAACATCTGTATTCTCTGGACAATTGCTTCCCATAAGGCTTCTACTCTATTCTCAAATAACATTGCAGTATTTGGAGATCATTATGTTCAGCTGCTTTGTCAAATTCTTCCCTGCTACCTTTGTGATCACATACACCAAACTAGATACCACTGCTGCCTGCAGTCTTGTCAGGGTGAGCTTTTCTCTGACCTCGATTTGTTCCTTCAGATAAAAATGTTCCAGCTCCAACACACACAGAGAGAGAGAGAGAGATTTCTTGGCTAAAATGCAGAGTCAGAATAATGGCCATACTGAGATTCATGTAACTGAGGGTGGAAAAATCCTGATTAATCTTTGGAGGGAGAAGGTAAGATGTTTTTGATGTGGCCTGGAAAAACATTGTGTGTATTGTTATAGCTGTGAGGCTTTAACAGCCATCACTGTAGATTTCCCTCTGCTTTAGGAGGACTGTGTTATTTTTGGGTTGATTACGAAGATGCGTGTCCCCTGAAGCTGAAGAAAATGTGTTTTCTTAACTTAGTGATAGATGGAGAAGAGCTCGGAGTGTTTAACTTCTAATGACTAGTTTTTCTCCAAAGGGTTCCCCAGCTGGAATCGTGATCTCCCTTCCCACACTAGCCTTGCTTGTGGGGTTGCTGGGATGTTGGAGTCTTGAGCTGCTCCTTGCTGTAGTTTCCACTGCAGACAAGATGTTCCATAAGAGTGCAGGAGCAGCCAGAAGTTGTATTTTATTAACATTGCCAAAACCGCCCCCTACCATGGCAAGTAATTTTTGAGCTACATCTCAATGGCTCAAGGAGCCTTGCTAATTCTTTCACCAAAAAACCAATGTGGTGGAGATTGCTGCAGGTGGTTGTTGGGGTGAGGGTGCTCCAGTCCCTGTAAATATTCCCTCATCACTGCACATGCATTGATTTATACTGAACAAAGCAAACTCCAAATGCTTGGAAGAAAGCGGTCTTGCCTGGCTGTATTTGCCTTGCTGGTCTTGTCAGCTCACAAGGGTGATTGAAGTAGGCTTCCTAATACTTGTTACCTCCAAGACAGATGCTGTATAGATGCATCTCTAGTCATGTGCTGCAGGAGGTCCTACAGCAGTTGCAAAGAAAGACCTATTGAGACATCTCCTTAAGTGTAGAACACTGTTTTCTCCTGAAAGAGGGGAAGAGAAGATGAAACAAGTGCAAAAGTAGTGAAATGTGGCATTTCTCAAGAGTGAGCATTCAGAGCCTTTCAGAATACGTTGCTTCTGGTGTTAGTAAAGGCAATAAATAGCAATTGAGTGCTGCAAATTGGTCCCTTGACTAATTCAAAGTAGTTAAAAAAAAAAAATGATGGAATTGGTGTAAAAGTGTCTCATCTAATTGCTTAGAGGTCCCTTGAGGCTTTGAGCTGATGGGCCAGGTGGATGTTCTCAGTGTGGCAGTGTTGCTGGTTGCTGAAGGCTGGCTGTCTTCTCAATGCTACTGCATGTGTGCCTTCTGGTCTCCTTACCATATTTGTTTCCAAACACTGTTTCATGGAATCACCAAGGCTGGAAAAGACCTGTAAGATCATCCAAAGTCATTTTTAAATTGTGAACCAATTTCGGATTTAAAAATGTTGATGTGAGCAGATAGTCCTGTGTGTGAACTCTTACTGAACTGTTACAGCCTAGAAATAGTTGGAGGAAAAAAATGCAGTTGCCCTGACCAGTTTCTGACTTGCTTCCCCAGGGAAATTAGTTGTAAGGAAAACTCTTGATCCTTAATCATGTCAAAGAGGCTTGTGAGGAAATGGCTTGCACAATCAAAGAGCTGGAAATGCAGTGTAGTACTGGGGACAAGCCAGAAGTGGGTTTTAGGTGTTAGGCAGGCAAACTGCTGCCAGTGGGTTTAATGATGTGCAAGTTTCTGCAAGCACAAAAGGAAGCAAGGTGGAAGTGGCAGAAGCTGATGTAACCACAAATGATGGGCACGGTGTGAAAGGGCTACGTTTAGCTGCTGTCACAGTGATTGTTTCCCAGTAAATCTTGGTCGGCATCATTGTGCCCAAGTGGAGAGCCAGCAGCCATCTGACCTGGAACCCATAAATATGGGCTGCCTGGGGCCCAGAGGCATACACGTTGAGGGACACGTGTTCCCGAGCAGGAGCTGGCTGAGCTCATAGCCCCTGCTGCCCTCTCATTCCCATGATTCACACTTGTTGGCTGGGAGAGCTTTTGCAAAGAGCTGATGGCAGGTACATGGGCTGGAGGACAAAACAGTCTGTCTGGCTTATTAAAGGGATGAAGTAATTGAATTTACCAATTTAAAGTCACTGTCCTGTCTCTAGAAAATAATGACCCTGTAGGATTTTGATGCCGAACTGCTTGCTTTAATGTTGTTCTCTGGGTCTTGTTCTCTGCCTTTAGAGAAGGGAAAGGAAATGAATGGCCTTTGTGCAGGTAGGATAAAAGTGCCTTCCTTTCTCTGTTCACGCTATGTTTCCACAAGTGGAATGTGATATATCTCCTTCAAGGAAAAGGAGAAAAAACCACCTGTAACATTTTGACGAAGAGAAACAATTTTGGCCATCTCAGCATATACATTATTGTATTGTGGCAGGGAAAATGGGAGGAAGAGACCTTTAAGTAAATTACTCTTCTCCTAGCATCTTGTAACTGGATTCGTTTTGTATGTTTTCATATTTCCTCATAGAGCAAATGGCTTGCAGTGCAGCACTAGATTTTGGGGCTAATGAAAAGAAATGCCCACAGGTTTTCATGCGGAACTTGCAATTAAAATGAATGAAATTGGATGCATTATCAGGAGAGCAGCTGGAAGGTTCTTAATATTGTCACTCTTTGAGGAAATGAGGAATTAGTATAAAACTCATCATGACATGGCATTATTGGAGGGCTTGTGGGGTTGGCTTGTGTTAGGGGTGATGTGTCCATGGTGTGCCCCCACCTGGGCAGGATGGATGTGCCAGGATGGAGGCATTGCTTCTGCTGTGGAATGGCACAGGGAAGGGAAAACATCAGGCAGTGTGTGCTGCTGGATATTGACATGGTTACAGGGGACATCCCTCATGTAGGGCATTTCGATGTTTGCAATTTAAAGCCCAGGTAATGGCTTGTGTAATGTGGGGAAATTGGAAACCCAGAGATAACTGCAGCTCTGTATGCAGTGTGTATTTCATGTGGCAAGCAATAGGCCATTCCAGTTGTGGGGTTTAATGGTGTTGTACATCTTGGTAAGCCTCAAAGTGATTGGAAAACCAATCTCATTAACATGTTTGCTGAATCTTTTGGCCATTAAGTGCTCCAGTTTATTATAGCAAGGGGAAAATATAATGTAAAAGTCTCCTGGCCTTAAATTTAAGCTGTAACTAATGCATAAATCCAGTTCAGTTAATTCTGTGTTAATTTCTCTGAACGATTCTTCTTTGTGCCCCCATTCCTGAGAGATGCTAGCACAGTGATGGCTGCCAAAACTCTTATTTTTTGAGTACTGCAAGAGATATTAAAGTTGATGAAAATGGATGAGGCTGAAGGGGACTGAGCCTCACTCTAGCCAGCTCTAGGGGGAAGAACCTTCTTCAGAACCTTCGTCATTTAAGGTAACCTGAGCAATAGTTAGAGCCTAGTGGATTCCCTGGAAATCCTAGTGAACACCAAAATCCGTGTAGGTGGCATATATTTGAATGTAGTTGAACAAGATGTACTCTCTTACATTAGCTTCATTTGAGGGAAGAAAATTATGGCACTGTTGTAACTTAAATGTTGATGGGTTACAGAGCCTGGAATGGAAATGTACTGGAATTCCTTGGGATGCACAGTAACAGTGCAATTTTACTGTGATAGGTTGCTGTGAAGCTAACTTGTCAGCTTGATGCATTGACACAATTCTGACTAGATAAAGCCTAACAACATAGACAAAGTGCAATGAAAAATAAGGTGCCACAGTCTAATTTGGGTTCCAGCTAGTGATCTCCAGCTCGTGTCTTGTCTCCGTGTTATAGCTGGACTGAGACAGGATTCGTAACGATTTGTTTAAATTTGCACAGTGACAGGAGCTTGAGTCTGAAAGAGAATTACCCACAGCCCTGGGCAGCTCTGTACCCAGCAGCTGCTTCACAGAGCACAGAGGGACATCAGCTGGCCAAGTGTGTATTACACCATGTCCAACAGGCTTCAGTTCCTGCTATGGTGTCACTTGCTTGTGATTGCTCATTACAAGTATGAGATGACGTTTTGCTTTCTTGCCTTTTCCATCTCTAAACGGAACACTTTTTTTTTTTTCAAGAAACATTTCCTTCCCCCCTACTTCTGTGTCTAGACCTTTGCTAAAAGCAGCACCGTGACACTTGTAGAGGTTCCTGAGAGCTGTGTTTCCTCCTTTAAAAAGGCATTGTTGAAAGCTACTTTTGAATGGCATCATTCTGAGCTTGTAACTCCTGCCTTGTTTTGATCTTGCATATTTTCTTTAACTGGTCTTTTTTTATCATGTTTCTTCAATGCAGCTCCCCAAAGGAATTTTGAAATCGCCTTCAAGATGTTTGACTTGAATGGAGATGGTGAAGTGGACATGGAAGAGTTTGAGCAGGTGAGTTGAATGGCAGGTTGACTTAATGCTGCAACATCTTGGTTGTACCAGTAGCACTTCTCCATGATGTTGTTGTGATTCATATTTGTGGTTACTGCTAGCTTACAGCTTTTCCTTCTGTGCTCTGCTTTTGTGACTTGGTTTCTGCTTTATTTAAAAAGATATAATTTTTCATTCAGCCTGAACAACTTGAAGTATAAACTTGTTTCCAGAGACTTTGTCCCAACGGTATCTTTGCAAAGTGTCACAAGTAAAGTGTCTGCTGCTGGTACTGGAGGATTTTGATGTTACTTGCTTCTGTGGCTTTTACTGTATTTATGATTTCTGTCTTCAGATAATAACCATAACTAATCTGCTTCAAAGAAGAATTTACCCGTTTATTTCAATGTAATTGTAAAAATATTTATTGAGAGGATGTTTCCATTAGTTTTCCTTTGCTTCGTGCAACGTTTCATTAGCAGAGTTTGCAGGATGGCTCTTTAAAGAGCTTAGCCTGTGTGTCTGATACAAATGATGCCTTCATGTGTGGTGTGACTTGTGATACTGCAGCAGTGAGAACAGATTGAAGTGAAGACCTGGGCTGTCAGTGGGGAAACAATCTGACCTCTCCAGCTGTAATGGGACTCAGCTTTTCCCTCACCAAGACTTGCAATATCAAATCACTACTACCTCTGTTATCTCCTCATGTACTATGGGGATATCTGTGGGGCCTCTGATACTGTCTGATACTCCACTTTTCTTCGGGCTGAGCATTCAATGGGCAACTGGAAGATGTTGTGTCTGGGCAAAGGAGGAGACTCTATGGTCAGAAAAAACAACCTGCCTTTACTTAACTACTTACAAGTTCTTACTCAGAGGTTGGTTGAATGAGTGGTTAACTTCAGAGGAGTCTGTAAGAGGTCATGGTTGTGGCATTAGTTGTAGATGGAGAGAGCAAGTGGCAAAGCAGACCTGTTAAATGTACCCCACTGCTTCCAATCTTCTGCTGCCATCCTTCTTAAATTGTTTCCTGTGGGTTTGGTGTTATCAGTTTGCTCCAGAACTGTGCAATCTATCTGACTGTGGTTTTAGGTGCAAGGTTTGGGCTGCAATGACAGCAGAGTGTGCTTTGTTTCCAATGTGACACATCTTGAAGGAGTAGCTTGTGACATCAATTCAGGAATTGCCTTTGAGTGCAAATTTGACTTCATAGCAATGTCCCTGTTACTGTGCTGTGTAGCACTGCCTTCCTAAAAACCGATTTAGTTTGAAAAATAGGAAATGAAGAATTCTTCATAGTCAAGAATACCATTCTTCTTTGTATGTTTGACAAGTAAATGAATATAGTAGCACTATACCACGAGCATCCAATAACTTAATAATTCAAAAAGGTACTTTACAGTAGTTACTAATGTTCTAAAGTGAGATCAATGCGTAGATAAATGAGTTTAAGGAGAGAGGAAAATAGTGAACTGCCTGCTAAAGTTGCAGTGAAGCCAAAGCATTGCCCAGGTATCACACTTGGCTTTTCTATTACGTGGGTAAAGAAAGAAGGAACGTTTCCTCTGGATGCCTATTTTGGAAGTGCTCGGAAAATGAAAGTACAAAATAGATTTAAATAATCTCCAATCATCTGGTAGAATTAAATTATCTCCAATCATCAGGAAGCTATCTGTGTGTTAAGCCGTACAAAAATCCCTGGGAAGGAGAACATATTTTTGTTAAGCTTGTTACGTGCGTCACTGCATCTATATAAAGGAATAAAATTACTGTTTAGCATCAGAATGTATCGGTGAAGGCTGATCTTCCAGAGCCTTTGAGTCAAAGGATGCAGGAACTGTTTTGGAAAGTGAGAAGAACGTGGCAATATCAAAACAAGGAGAAGTGTCTGAGAACACGAGCTTTTCGACTCGAGTGCTCAGTGAAATCAAATTGCTGCCATCTGCTCTGGGCAGATAGCGCCGTAACTGATTTGCCGCACTTGGCAAACGCAATTAAGGTAAACACAGAGCTTTGGTGGGAGGCACGTCCTTTTTTTGTGTGTACAAACACATACGTAATCATTTATAAAATAAATGCCTTTTTTTCACTCCGTATGGAAAGGCCTTGGTAAGAGCACAGAGGATGGCGGGGTTTGAAGGTCTGTGCCATAAGCTGGGCCTGGCGGAGGCAGCTACAAGTGCCCCTTCCTGGGGAGTGTACTGCTGGAGGTAGAGGTTAAAAAAAAAAGTGCAGTTTTGGGGAAAAGGGAAGGAAAAGGTTTGGCTCAGCATCCTGCCATCCCTGTTGTCCGTGGGTGTGGATTTCGTGCTCCATTTGGAGAGAACCGACAGCAGGTCTGTCTCGTCATTAGCATCTGAAAACCTGGAGTATTCTTCAGGGAAACCAGTCACTCAGTAATGCAGCTGATGTGAGTTAGAGGCTGTCATGTCTAACTGGAAGGTATTAATTTCTTGTGCCTCAAGGAACAGCTGCAGTTTTTTCATGTTGATGCATATCTCAGTGCAAGCACTAAATAGCTTGCTGCCTGCTTCACTGTCTGCTTTACCTTTTCATCCTTTGCCATATAAACCAGAAATTGGTGGGCTGCACTTTTATTGTTAATTAAAATGTTGGATGAAAAGTAACTAACTTGCAAGCAGCGTTACTTTGAGTTTCTCTTCAAATCATTGCTTTTAACTATTTTCATTGATTGTTTTTATTATTTTTTTCCCCTTGCCTGGTACAAAAGATGAAACGGATCAAACACTTGGGCTGTAATGTGTTTTAAAAAAAAAAAGACAGTGAAGTGTCTGCGGAGAACTGTGCGATCGATGAGGTGCGGGGGAGGACAGCGCTGGCTTGAGTGTGTACAGCGGGCGCCTGTGCTTCTGGCTATCAGAATTACCCAAAATAGGGGCCGGGCCAATTGTTTTGGCTCCGGTGCCCACAGATGGATGTTCAGACTGTCTGGTACTTGCTACGGATGGGGAGGGAAAGAGGGGTACGGGTCTGGTTGCAACGTGAGATGCCATATGAATCACTCAAGAGACGCTCTGTCACACAGCCTGCAGCGTGGTGAGCGTTTGCTTTGCAGAAGGGGGCAGGTTTCCCAGCTGGTCGTAAACTGCATTGCTCCAGACAGTTTATAAATATTTGCCTGGAATGTGCGTGCAGAGCTCAGAGTTAAAGTGGAGCACAAAGCAAAAGGAGGAGCTGCTATTTACAGCAGCATTACAAACCAGAGGGCACGCTCTTCCCTCACATCACAGCGCATACTTCAAAAAAACAACCCTCTTGTTTCTGTGTTTTGCCCTGTGACTTCTGATGTTCCTTGCAGTGGGAGGCAGTGAGCCTAGGAAGGATACACAACATTCTCCAGAGCATCCCCTTTGGGATTGTTATAAAAAACGTAACATCCCATATACTGCCATAACAAGGTTCCAGCGTCCTTTTGACAGCTAAAGCCCTGTGCATCTGCTGCCTTTGATTTTTCATTCCTTCCGATGTGTGTCAGCAGGAGGAGGCTGAGGGCAAAGCCATGGGTTTTGTTGGAGCTCCAGAAAGCCCCTTGCAGCTTCTCCCTCTGCTCCCACTGGGGCTGGGCAGTACAGTGGAAGAAGCTGGCTGTCACATGGAGAATAACCATCCTCAGATTAATGAGTTCTCAGGATTCTTTTTTTTTTTTGCAACTGTCACTTCCTTCAGTTTGATCCTTTGCCATGTCTTGGGGTCTGGTGAACTTGTCCTGGGTGTCCTTGCATTGTGTCATGCCACCTGCTCGAGCTGTGTGGGGCCTTCCAGAGAGCTCAGGAGAGGGAGGATGTTTGCAGTGTTCCTATATTGGTCTCCATGTTTGTTCCAATATCCTTGTTGTCTTGCTTTCTGAGAGATTTATTTAGCCTCTTGACTGCAGATCTTGACCTGGACATCCATGCTGCATGGTTTGCTGTGGTTCCCAGAGCAGAGGTTTTGCAAGATATTGCTGTTACAGTGTATGATTTCACATTTGGCTGTGTTGGGGCAGATATCTGTCTGATGATAACTCAGATATTATACAGAGTATGGTGTTGTGCTGGGGGTCAGTTTGGGCCAATACAGTCTGAAGAACCCTTTGCTCTGTGTTGAACAGGCCCTCTCCGTGGCTCAGCCTGTCCTCATGATGGCAGAGCTTAAAATTGCAGCAAGAGAGCCTTTGAATTTAAAACAGAAAAAGCCCTACAAATTTGTTTTGTGCACAGGGGGAAAGGCAATGTGATGTGAGCTAGGTGAACCTCGTGCTGGATAACCAGGATTTACAATTCCCCATGGTGGTTTTTATTCTAACATCCTCCCTCTTGTTTTTCAGGTTCAGAGCATCATTCGCTCCCAAACCAGCATGGGCATGCGCCACAGAGACCGGTCCACAACTGGGAACACCCTGAAGACTGGCTTCAACTCAGCACTGACAACATACTTCTTTGGGGCAGATCTGAAGGGGAAGCTGACCATCTCCCACTTCCTCGACTTCCAACGCAAACTGCAGCACGATATTCTGAAGCTGGAGGTTTGAGTTATTTTTGTGTATGGGGAGAGGGCAGAGTGGTATAACCTTTGACTTTCTGGTGAACATTTCAGTGCGTGTTGTGCTCCCAAGGAACATCTCCAGCTCTTTTTGGTAGTGTTTTTTGTGGAGTTGAAGCAGAATGCAGGATCGCAGGAATGCATATCTTCATGTCGTACTTGCCTTGCTGTTGCTTTGGTGCTGCCCAATGATGAGATGCTCTAGAAAAAGACAACAGAGGTGGTGAGCAGTCTGTTGCTACCTTACCAAGGCAGGTTTGTCTCAGTCCTCCTGAGAAAACTGTGCCCTGAAGGACTGGGGGTTATAGTCTTCCCAAAGCTCTTCATCTGCGCTCATTCCCTCTTTGCTTCACTACTCTGAATATTTCTGCTGCATAAGCATTCAAGCCTTTTTTGAAACTTCTAAATACACGGTCTCTGCTATGTGACCTCCATTATAGTGTATGTTAACCCAGGATTGAATAAGAAATGTCTGTCTATTCTGAATCTTCTGTCATTCAACAGAATTGAATGCATCCTTATTTTTCCGCTACCATGAGTTAACAGCAACTCCCAGACTCCTACTAGTCACATACCTTGACTTCAAGTATCAATCTTCAACATTTGGTTCTTTTGAATAATGTGAGTACAGGAACAGCAACAGCAGATTTCTTGGTGTCTGATTCAGTTCCCAAGTGGAACTGATTCATTTTAATGCATTGCCTTTCACAGGAAAAAGCCTGAAGGTTTGAGTTGGCTTGAGCAAAGCCAGGCTCTTCTTTGAATCACAAGTGAGGATTTTGTGCTCAGGAAGATCCTCTCACAACCATGCTATGTTAAGGTAGTATTCAGAGATTGCTCGTGTTTCTGTCTGATGCACGAATGTCCACGTGCTCAGGCTGTGTGATTCAGCTAATGTACAGCTTTTTAATAGGCTGCTGTCAAATCAGTTTCAGAACCTGAATTTATACCCTTTTTTATTTGGAGTTTTACAAATCTGAGGAACTGACTCGAGGGCTAATGTTTTAATGAGGGCAATTGTCCAGCTAGTTGGCTTCATTTAACTGTTCATTAAAGCTGGCAGTATGGCTGTGTATTCATAGGGGGAGTAGGCTGGTGGAGGAAAAATGTTCTCAGTGGACTGGGATGTGTTGATTCTTCAGCTCCTCTACAAATTGAAAATCAATGAAATAATTTTTAAGGTTAAGAAACCTAAGATGAAACCTGAAGGGAAGAGAACTAGAGATCGCTCTGTCCTCACTTGCCATTCTGCTCTGTTTTCCCACTGCCACTTTCTCTCTGGTGTCAGGCAGTGATCAGGCACTGAACTATTTTTTCTAACCCAGTGCTGGAGTTTTGTTGGAGGTTGGTCTGCGGGTTCTCCCGTTGTTCAGTAAGAAGCAACAGGATTTTTTTTAGCTGCTTCATACTTTTCTTTTCCTCCTGCAACAGTTAAGTACTGATTTAGTTCTTAGCGTTATCAGTCAGTTCTGCATCTTTCTTATGAATGTTAGTGGCCTTTCTAACAAGTTAACTGAGGACAGTACAAGGTACTGGTGTCTTGGTAAGTTAATGAGTATGCACCCTTGAACATAGTCCATACTGTGCTTAGTATTTTTTATGATTTCAACTGAAAAATTGACCCATGCAATGCTGATGGTTTTGTTCTACCAAACCTGTGGGTTTTTCCTGAATTCTTGATACTAAAGTGCCTGATTTTTCTGTTTGTATTTCTCACTGATTTAGGCAATGCAGACCTATTTCTGTCCTCAGCATTATGTAACGTGGCCTCTCGCCTCCAATGCTTTTATCTCCTTTGACGTTATCTCAGACCTTCTCTCCTTGCTTCACATTTGATGGTTTTGTTCATGGTGAAGTGGCTTTTCACATAATGCCTCGTGGGTTCACATCATTCCTTTTCCAAGGAGTGCTCTAATGAACACAGCCACTTAAAAAATGTGGTGAGACAGATCCAGGCATATCTGCAGTTAGTACACTAGAGGATCAGTTTCTTCTTCTGGCTGTGGGGGTAGAATAGTTTCTGACCACCTGAACCCACTTTCTTCTTGTTTAGTTGTTTTTTCTGCTTACCAAAATATTCACGCAGAAACTTTCTGAGAATGATTAGGTCAGACAAAGCCCCAGACGTTTCCTGTTCTGTTTGAGTGAAATACTGATAGCATGTTTGAATAACCGTGGTGACTTTCTTCCCTTTTGCTTATTGTTTTGATGAAAGTACATTTTCCATCACTTTATGGGAACTTGGCAATCAGCTCAGCTGTGGAAGGAAAAGATGAGAAATGTAACCACAGCCAGAGGGTGAAGAGAAGTTTTTAATGACTTGTTATAACTTCTTGTGGTTTGACTGCTTCGATGGTTTCCCTGATATCTCACTGCTTTTCCCTGTTGTCTTCCAGAGCAGAAAGTGCATGCCAAGTGCTGCTGCTTCCTCCAAGAGAGGTATCAGTGCCACCTCTGCCTGTTGGAACTGGTGCCTGTAGGTGGGAGTGGACCTGGAATTCTTTGTGTTGCAGGTTGATATGGCTTAGCTAAGGCTGAATGCTGCCGACCAACCCAGCAATGCTACAAGATCCTGAACAAGCACTTGGCTTTTTTTTTGCCACTTTCATGTTGTGTTGTATTAGCATCTTTGGAAAAACTCCCTTTTCTCCTATCAGTGTGACAAAGGGTGATAAGTTTGGAGTAAAAAGGCAGTGCAGGCTCTGCAGCCAGTATCTCCTGTATACAGTATTTGTCTCAAATAGTGCTGTTTTGAGTGAGTTCTGTGAGTTAGGGAGATGGATAGTTCTTGACATCATCATTTCCACTATTTCTGCTTGGTAGTGTCTGTCTTTAGATCTTCCTATGTCATTGGTCCTCTAGGACTGAGAGTCCCAGCCAGCCCACATGTCTCTTCCAGGCTATGTTTTTCCGTGATTCTGTAAGTGGATGTAGGAAAGGTGTGTTAGCTCTTTGTTCTCCACATTTATATCACCTCTTTGTTCTCTGAAATGCCACCCTAATCCTGCTAAGAGCAGTGATTTAATCCCCATACTTAGCTTGGTTGTATTTCCCCAGCTCTCTTATTGCCAGCGATGAGGTACATGCCTGGTGGTGTCAAACCAGCTCTGGGACAGAGGTGAAAAGCGGGATTCTGAAAATACAGCTGAGGTGCCATGTGTCAGTGTGTTCACCTTGAAAATCCTGACTTTGTTCATGCTGTTGTGGGTGGTGTGAGATGGTCTGAGTGGCTACTTTACCCTTCTCACTCCCTTTTCTCTGCTGAACTGATTTAAAGTGCAGTTAACTTATTTTCTCTTGGTAAATTGAGCTCCAAGGCCGAGCAGAAACAGAGTGAACTCTAGAAGGCAGTGAAAGAGCTATGTACTCACATTGTAATAAAACCACGTACATCAATTCCACAGACTTTTATTTGGATTTCCAGACTGTTGGGCTTGGTTACGTGCAACCAGCCAATAGACTTTGCTGCTCAGGAGCTCATTACATTTCTGAACTTTGCATTTTCCTTGTTCAGTGGGAACATGGGATGGAGGAGCTTCTCTGCTCCTCACATCTGGGTACCAGGAGCATTGCCAAGGGCACAAGTGACAGTGGTGCAGTCAGGGCAGAGAGCAGCAGTGGGAGTCGGGCTCTTGGCTGGCAGATCAGGAGCCAGGTGCTCTGCCTCATCTCACTCTGCCCCTGGCAGTTGAGTGAATGCTTCTCTCTCGTTCATCAGACATGAGTATTACAGATTCCTCTCCTTTACATTTTTCTCATTTTATTCCCTCAACACTTGAAATTTCAAAATGCAGATCCTTTCAGAGCTGGCAAGAACTTATTTTGATTCATGAGGATGAAGTTAACGTACAGCCATCTTTACATAACCTTTTTTAATTGCTCATTAAAGCGTAACAAGTTGCTGGTGGTTGGAATTAATTTTTTTCCCCTTGCAGGCAGTGGTTCTGTGCCAAGGCCAAAGAAATGTCAAAAGCATCTAAAGAGCACTTGTTCTGTGGGGATTTCACTGCTGCTGACAGATGCACATTTTTAACCTTGCTGCTCCATATTCACTTAAGCTGCTCTCGGAGAGCAAAGGGAGAAAAGGGAAACCATTCAAAAGATTGGACTTTTCCTTTGTGAAAGTGGCTTACCTGCCCACTGAACCATGTCCCCCAGTGCCACATCTGCGTGTTAAGAGCAGTTATTTGCTTCTGCATGTGTTATCCAGCTCTGGACTGACTTTCTTGGACAGCCTGCTGTGCAGCGGTGGTGTCCAGAACGGCTCAAATGTGACTATTTTGGAGACGTCTGATCTTTCCAACTAAAAAGCATTTATAAACTTTTGCCATGCTTTTTCTTCTGGCATTAATTTGGTGCCCTTGCAAACATCACAGCTTCCTCCCAAATCGTTCTTTTTTTTTCTAGACAGATGAGGTTGCTGGGTTTTAGGAAGATGAACAGTGCTTTCCTTCTCTGTCAGAGTTGTATATGCAACTTGACAAGAAATCCTGGCAGCATGCTTCTTCAGAGCAATGAACAGAACCAGTGCTGCAGCAGTTTGCAGATAAATAATGCATTACAGCCTGTCCAATAAAGCTTTGAGCAAATACTACTTTAAAGAGTCAGAGATTGTGAATCTGAATATTACCCCACAAATCATTATTTCCCAGATCCCTTTGGCCCCTTATTACGCACACTTTGCTGCCTTTCCAAGCAGGGTCACCTTTTTCAAGTACCCTCAGAACTCACAGAATTAGCAATATTTCTGTTATTGATGCTTGTCTAACCAACATAAATGAGCTCAAATTATCCTGTGCTCTCTTCTCTCCACCCAAAAGCCCTTGTAGATTTTTTTTTCTTGTTATCTCAATGGGTAATAAGAAGCACTCGTGCATTTCTTTCTTAGGTGCTTACTTTGAGATTTTAGGGACTCTGTGTTGTTTCCTAGTTTTTCTAGGAGAAGGTTTCCTAGCAATTTAACAGCTTGCTAAAATGCAGCTGGACAGGAATGTGTAAGAGGGATAGGCATTACATTGCTGGGTGCAGTTTGTTTGCTTTTCAGAGATCTGCATCAAACTGTAGAAGATTGGTGTAGGAGATTTCTGAAAAGTAAGGAAGAACCAATAACTTGAAAATGCTGACTCCTGCACTGCATGAATGCTGTGCTTTGTGCTTAATCTCTCTTTTAAAGCTGTGCGATGGGACAATGTTTCATAACCTTCCCTGGTGTTTACAGACCAGCACAGTGGTGCAGCAGCTCTCAGCAAGCCCCTGTGTGGCTCTGGGTGCTGTAATTGTACTGTCACAGGGTAAGGCAGTGCGATGGAGATGTTCAAGTCCCACCACAAACTGAGTGCCTGGGGCTGCTGGAGGTGTTGCTGAGAAAAGTAATACTAAGCAAAGGACTCCTGTGCCTGCTGGAGCTGGGAGTTCAAAACCCTGTGGTATTTTCCATAAAAACAACAGGAATCCCCTGCCTATACCACTTTGCAGCTCTGATCTCCACAAGCGTGGCCTCTAAGTAGATTTGAGGGATGCTCTGTTTGCTTGGGTCATTCTGCAGCCAGCACTATTTTAATTGCTGTGGGTATGCAGAACTCTCTGACCAAGGTGGTGACAGCATGTGTGGGACACTCCTGGCTGCTTGACATGAGGGGATCTCTGGCAGCAAACGAGTTTGTGCTTTGGCATCTGGCTGTGGCCAGGCTGGGGCTGCAGAAGATGATCTGTGGAGACTTCTTGATAAACCACATTGTACATTGCAGTCTGTGAAGATTGATTTCATTAAAGAAATGTGGGGGCTCTTTTTTTTGTATGGAATTCTGGAAAACTGACATAGACTTGGAGTTCTACAATAAAGACAGGCAAGGGCTAAGAAATAATACAGTTTCTGTTGTTCTTGGTCATTTCTTTGTTGCCTGCTACTTGTGTGGTTCTCTGGGAGGCCTCCTGCTTCCACAGTAGTTAATTCTTGCTCCAATTCTCTTGGAGCATGTTAAAAAAAACATGGAAACCAACTTCTGTGTGTAAGAAGTCCCAGCATTTTCCTGAATGAAGATGCTTTTTGTGGTGGTGCCTCTGAAGTGGCTCAGGTGGGTGGTTTTCAGAGGCTGGCGTTTGGTTTCCCCCAGCAGCAGTTGGAGTGGGTTAGTCAAAGCAAGCAGTGAAGTCTGGGAGCAGAGTGATTACAGGTCTGTCGTTCTGTGGTGGATTCTTGCATTGCCTTTCAGTGAGGAATTCCACAATTAAGGAAATGTGGAAGCAGAGAAAACAGTCTCTTTTTAATTGCCTTCTGCTTTCCTCATTTGATGAAGCCTTTCTTGTATATTTTATGCACCGAAGCAAAAGAGGGTAGGCTAAGTTATTCAGACTGGAAGCTACGTTTAAGCTTGTCGTTAGAGAGATATAAGAAGCTTCTCTTAGAGAAACATGGAGGTGTTTTTCATGCCTAATTTTTTGGTGTAGGGTGGAAGAAGGGTATTAAATGCATTTTTCAGCTTACGGATAGTCTCTTTAATGGCTGGTGTGGACATGGGCTGGCTGAGTGGACCAAGCTGAGGAAGCTGCTCCAGGTTGGCACTGGGACATCTGCTCTGGGGACTGCTGGCTGCACCCACCTCTTCTGCCTTCCTCCTCTTTGGGGAACACACTTGATTGTCATGCACATCATGCTGCCTTCTAATGACTCTCAATGTTGCCTAATATATTTTAGGCTAATTTGCACAGTACCTTGGGTGACACTGGAGAGCACTGTGCCTTTATTAAGTCTTGCAGCCTTACTGTTGTGCACATGTGGAATCCACTGCTGGCACCAAGTGGTGGTGCCTGGAAGCAGTCCTGCAGCACTGGGCTCACCAAGAGCTTGCCCAACAAATAACTGAGCACGCCTTTGCTGTGCCTGCTGCCTGTCAGAGTGAGCCAGTGGCTCTGAAGTCTGGATTTACAACTGGAAGTATGCTGTTCATCACGCAGGAGAAAACAGCTGCCTGCATCCTGGCATGTAGCTGGAAGGGGCTGCTGCAGCTGAGTGTGTGGTTTTTAGAAGCTGAAAACAAGGTTCTTCTCACAAATCATTTGAAGCCAAGCTTTGTGACGAAGAAACACCGCTGGCAGCATATCAGAAAAAAAATAAAACAATTTACCATCTCAGGAAATGTGTTTTGTTGGTGGCTTCTAGAAGCACAGAGCTTTGACTGAGCCAGGAGTGCTGGCACCTGTGAGCCTGGAGGTGAAATGGGGATCACAGCAGCCTCCACTGCACTCAGCCTCTGTTTTCCAGCAAAGCATCGAGCATTTAAAACCAACTTTGGTGTATTTGCTCAAACTTCCTTTTTTTCTTCTCACTTAAGTTCTTCTGCATCTTCTATAAGCAATGTCCTCTGCTCATGCCTCCCACAGTTAACTTCAGTGTATCTGACACCAGCCGGAGGCAGGTTTTGAACTTCCTTCGCCCTTTGCCGTGTTGCTGCTGGGTAAAATGGCTTTTTCTCAACTCAGTGGTGATTGTACTTGAGACTGGAGCCCAGCGGACAGCAGCTGATCTGTAACACTGGTGTTTGTCACTCCCCTCCTTGGCTGTCCCTGCAGTGCGTACTGCAGTGTGTGAGTGAGCGTAGTACCTGGCTGCCAGCTATTGACTGGAGGCATCTGTGTTTTGGTTAAACATTTGTTTCCCCATCTGTAAGTTAGTGGGAGCTACACTGTTGCCTCTCAGCGCAGAGCCAGATACAGTGCTGCTGCCCCTCTGGGAGCTGAGTCGAGGCTTTCCTGAGAAATTCACCACTTCAGAGGCAACTTGAGATCATGGGATTGCTGCAGCCTTTTATCCTCTGCTCCCACCTTGATCTCAGCTGGGTGCTTGCTGGCTTTGTGCAGCTGCATAATTAAGCACATAAAAGCGACTGAGGCAGGAATGGTTACCCCAGCCATGTTATGTCAAATTAGTGTTACTCTTCAGCTAAATGAGTTGTTCTGTAAGAGTTTAAAAATTAATTCTGTTGTTAAATGTCACTCTCGGGCTTGTAATCAGCTGAACATTTTCCGATACACTTTATGGAAATCAAGTAAGGGATTCTCAGTGCTGAGATGTGTGAAACTGAAGTCTTTGAGCAGGTGGGAAAAAGCTGCTGCAACACACACTTGTTCAGGTGTTGTTTGTCTAAGCTGGAAGCCTGTGTGAAGAGCACCTTAGTATTTTTTCTTGTCTTTCACTCCTCTGGAGACCTGTGGTCACAAGCTTAGTTTCAGGTTAAAATAATCGCCCTGCTTCTTCAAGTCCATTCTACAAATAGCCTCCAGTAAGGTGACACTGGGAGGACTGGGTGCGAAAACTTCTCAAGAAGTTGCCCGTACAAAGAAATATTGATTCTGATGGAAACAATCCTGGAGAAGCAACTAATCAAACGTGCTGGGATTTCTTCTCTAAGCACGCCTGCTGTGATGTTCATCTGTTATTACAATACCTTTTTTACACCCTCGTTTTCGTCTTCTTTCTTCCCTGCAGTTTGAGCGGCACGACCCGGTGGACGGGCGGATCACGGAGCGGCAGTTTGGCAGCATGCTGCTGGCCTACAGCGGGGTGCAGTCCAAGAAGCTGACGGTCATGCTGAAGCAGCTCAAGAAACACTTCCAAGATGGGGAGGTCAGTCAAATTTGGGAATCTGGGGGGGCTGAGGAGCAGGCGACTGTCTTGCACCAAGCTGAGATATGAGCTGGTGAGTCGGGTTCAGTGAGTACCCTTGTAGGGGGGAAAAGCACTGATGGTCTTTTCCTCTGGTTTGTCTAAACTGCACATGGCTAAGTGATGTTTTGTGGCAAAGATGGATGCAACCCCTGAGGATTTCATGCCCTTGTGAAGGGCTGAGGGCAGGAAATGACTTTCCTAAGCAATAGGTTGACATGCAAAGCTCTATCCTTCTGTAATAAGCCATGCCTGTCATCCAGAGAAAAGCAGTCTGGAGAGACACGCTGACTTTGCAGGTGATGAATCCTCCCCAGGAGCAGGGAGATGCAGGAGGTGGGAGTGCAGTAATCATGTCCTGATCAGGGTGTGGGCTTCTCCCTACTGACACGATGTTGCACTTCACAAAACTTATGTTTTGGAAGCAGCACTCCGGGTCTGAAGCCAGAATAAATGCTGAAGATGTGCACATAGTTACTGGCTCAACCATAGTTTAATTAGCTGCTCTGGCTGGGCAGTCTATTATTTAGTTATGAACTTATGAGAAAAATGGTTTGAATTACTTATGATTTAGAGATGAATAAGGCTGCATATCCTGCACCAGTCAATCTAGTGAGAGACCTTGGAATAAAATATGGATACTTAAAAGGACATGTTTCATCAGGTAAAGGAGTATGGGGTGCTGCAATACTTCAGTATTAGAGT